>NC_030816.1:83808197-84116346 GCF_001704415.2 Capra hircus
TGACTTCTGGAGCTCGCTGAAATAGATTTTCATGAAGGATCTGGTAGGTACGGTGTCTCCAATCCGGGGGGGGGGGGGTGTTTTATCTAGGTCTTGAAGAAGGAAGGAGTGGGATTTTTATCTGACAGAGAAGAGATGGGAAAATGGTGTTCCAGACAGATAAAATAGCTGGAAGTGCACAAAGGTAAAAATAACTCAAATGGGGGCAAACAGGCCAGTGCAGCCAAGAGTGATGGGTGGTAAGGCTGGAAAATGTGTTGAGGCGCTATGGGAAGAGCTTTGAAAGCTGTCGTAGAAAGCCTGCACTTTCTTCTCCAAAAAGTGAGCAGCTATTAAAGATTTGAATCAAAGGAAGGATCATCTCATTTCCAAGGCACTCCTCCCTAATACCACATGTAGGACCTGTTATTATTCTAAGATAGATTATTATTTTAGTGATATCTCATAAAGACACATGCTGAGCAGACCCATTTGGGGAGGCCTCTGCCTTGAAGCTTGAACACCAAGTATCGGTGTTATGTATGGTTACTATCGGGGCTTCCCAGGTGGTAGAGTGTTAAAAAACCCACCTGCCAATGCAGGAGGTGTAGGTTCAATGCCTGGGTCGGGACGATCCGCTGGAGGAGGAAATGGCAACCCACCCCAGTATTCTTGCCTGAAGAATCCCATGGACAGAGGAGCCTAGCGGGCTACAGTCCATGGGATCGAAACGAGTCAGGACATGACTGAGCAGCTGAACACAGGTGAACATGGTTAATATCACAGAACAGGGTATCTGAGAAGTCAACTCATCACCAACACTCAAGGCTGACCTCAGTCTCCAGGACAGACAGTGAAAGTGAAGTCGCTCAGTCGTGTCCGACTCTTGAACAGGGTATCTGAGAAGTCAACTCATCACCAACACTCAAGGCTGACCTCAGTCTCCAGGACAGACAGTGAAAGTGAAGTCGCTCAGTCGTGTCCGACTCTTGAACAGGGTATCTGAGAAGTCAACTCATCACCAATACTCAAGGCTGACCTCGGTCTCCAGGACAGACAGTGAAAATGAAGTCGCTCAGTCGTGTCCGACTCTTTGTGACCCATGGACTGTAGCCCACCAGGCTCCTCCGTCCATGGGATTCTCCAGGCAAGAATACTGGAGTGGGTGGCCGTTTCCTTCTCCAGGGGATCTTCCCAACCCAGGGATTGAACCCAGGTCTCCCACATTGGAGGCAGACGCTTTAACCTCTGAGCCACCAGGGAAGCTCCTAGTACATACTGGAGTGGGTTGCCATTCCCTCCTTCAGGAGATCTTCCAGATGCAGGGATCGAACCAGCATCTCTTGCATCTCCTGCATTGGCAGGTGGGTTCTTTACCTCTATTTCCACCTGAGAATTCCTTGAAGACTGCAGACCTGTTGACACCAGAAGGTTGATGATCATGACTCCAGAAATACCAGCTTGTGACCTCATCATCAGTCAATCGGAAGACTGTCCATGAAGGGAATGGTAACCCACTCCAGTATTCTCCAGGACAGAGAATGCTGGCACAAATATGAGTCAGATATTGTGTGCCACTTTAAATGAACACTGTTGTAGGAAATTTAGATGAGCATAGTATCTCAGACACTAATAGTTAAAAGTTATCCTGTTACCAAACCAAACTTGAAGCGACAATAAAGCCAGTCTATTCACACAGGGCTGTGGTGAAGGAAAGAATGATGTCTACTGTAGCTCATGTTCAAAAGATCCAAATCCCCTGATGGCTTTCAGAGAAGGGTCTTTAAAGGCAAGGTAAGGAAGGGGGTCACAGTGTGCATGCCCCGCTCACGGACCTTCTTCTGATTGACTGATGGAGAGGTCGTAAGCTGGTATTTCCAGAGTCGTGAGCATCAGCCTTCTGGTGTCAACAGGTCTGCGGTCTTCAAGGGCTTCCCAGGTGGCACTAGGGGTAAAGAACCCACCTGCCGATGCAGGAGATGCAAGAGCTGCGGGTTCAATCCCTGCATCTGGAAGATCCCCTGGAGAGGGGAATGGCAACCCACTCCAGTATTCTTGCCTGGAAAACCCCATGGGCCGAGGAGCCTGGTGGGCTATAGTCCATGGGGTGCCAAAAGAGTTGCACACGACTTAGTGACTAAACAGCAATAACAGAAGGGGAAATTAAATTGAAATGAAGTCGTTTCAGTGGGCCCTGGTTCACATGACTGATGACCTTGTCAGATGGAGATCAGTACACAGACACACAGAGAGGAAAGCCATGTAAAGACAGAGTGAGAAGGTGCCTGTCTTCAAGCTGAGAGAGGCCTCAGAAGAAACTAACTCTGTTGATACCTTACTCTCAGACGTCTGGCCTCCAAAATGTAAGAGAATATATTTCTGTTGCTTAAAGCCATACTTTGTCATGACAACCCTACAAACAAATACACTGGCCGTTCTTGGTGGTCTTTAGCTCATCGACGCATCATTCCAGTCTCTCCTTATGTCTTCCCAAGGTGTGGCCCCTCACTGCAATGTATATGTCTGGGTCTCTGACTCCTCTTCTTACAAGGACATCAGTCATTACATTAGAGCCCACCCTGAGCCAGTATGACCTCATCTTAACTAATTACACCTGCTTATGGGAAGAGTTGACTCATTGGGAAAGACTCTGATGCTGGGAGGGACTGGGGGCAGGAGGAGAAGGGGATGACAGAGGATGAGATGGTTGGATGGCATCACCGACTCAGTGGATGTTGAGTTGGAGTGAACTCTGGGAGTTGGTGATGGACAGGGAGGCCTGGCATGCTTTGCGATTCATGGGGCTGCAAAGAGTCAGACACAACTGAGCGACTGAACTGAACTAACTGAACTGAAGACGCTATTTCCAAATAAAGTAATTTTCTGAGGTTCCAGATTGACATCACCTGGGTGAAGGCTGGGGGATGTTAGCCAACCCAGCATAGTATGTGAAAATTAACTACCCTCAGCAGGCGTGTAACTTGTATACTTATAACTTCTATGGCTACCCAGGATTTTCAAACTCACCTGCTTGTTAGACTGGATTCTGATTTAATTGGTCTGGAGCAGAGCTTAGGCTTGTTTTCACTTATTCCCAGTCATTTTAACAAGCAGTCAGTGTTGAAAACTACATTTTAAAACCATTCATTATGGTATTTATTATCATCATCATGAAATTAAAAGACACTTGTTCCTTGGAAGAAAAGCTATGACAAACCTAGACAGCATAATAAAAAGCAGAGTCATCACTTTGCCAACAATGGTCCTTCTAGTCAAAGCTATGGTTTTTCCAGTAGTCATGCATGGATGTGAGAGTTGGACCATAAAGAAAGCTGAGTGCTGAAGAATTGATGCTTTTGAACTGTGGTGTTGGAGAAGACTCTTGAGAGTCCCTTGGACTGCAAGGAGATCCAGCCAGTCCATCCTAAAGGAGATCAGTCCTGGGTATTCATTGGAAGGAATGATGCTGAAGCTGAACCTCCAATACTTTGGCCACCTGATGCAAAGAACTGACTCATTGGAAAAGACTCTGATGCTGGGAAAGACTGAGGGCAGGAAGAGAAGGGGACGACAGAGGATGAAATGGTTTGATGGCATCACTGACTCTATGAACATGAATTTGAGCAAACTCCAAGAGATAGTGAAGGACAGGGAAGCCTGGTGTGCTGCAGTCGATGGGATCACAAAGAGTGGGGCACGACTTAGTAAACTGAACAACAACATCATTGTCGTTAGATCGCTAACCATAAGGTAGTCGGGAACATTTATTGGGTATTTAATCTCTCGAGCGTTATACTGAGTACTTTAGATATATTATCTGATAGTGACAGCATCAGTCCAGTTCTCACGCTCATTTTATAGACAGGGACCCAGAGAGGTTAAAGACGTTAAGAAGTATTTTCCTGGTGGCTCGGTGGTGGAGAATCCACCTGCCAATGCAGGAACCACAGGTTTGATCCTGGATCCAGGAAGATCCCACATGCCAGAGTAACTAAGCCCACGCACGGCAACTACTGAGCCTGTGCTCTGGAACTCCAGAGCCACAACTCTGAGCTCACGCGCAGCCACTTCTGAGGCCTGTGAGCCCTAGAGCCGGTGCTCCACAACAAAAGAAGCCACTGCAGGGAGAAGCATGCCCACCACAGCTCGAGAGCGGCCCCTGCTCCCCACGACTGGAGGAAAGCCATGCGGCAGCAGAGACCCGGCACCGCCAAAAATAAAAATAAATCAATTTATATTTTTTAAAAAGACATTAAGAAAATTGCCAAGGGACACAAAGTTAGGAGGGGTTCGATCAGGACTCCTGGGCTGACTCCAGAGCTGCGGCGCGTCTGTTCTTGAGTCTGTAGAGATTCAGAGCCAGTCAGCTTTGTCTTGTCCTCAGATGGTCTCAGTTCTTTAGAGAAATCGTAAACATTTTCGGATGAGTAATTGCTTGTCTTCGCTACAAAGAAATAAAACAGGTTGAACGTCTAAGGTTTGGAGGTGAGTCATGAAGGTCTTAATAAATAATGAGGCATGACTATTATCCGAGTAAATTTAGCTTTCTCCTTTCTTCCAGTTTCGCAAGCTCAGATAGAAAGCCGTGCATTTAAAGGCCATCTCTCCATGCTATTTCCAAGTTTGTTTGCTTGACTATATGTGAAAATGAATGTTGCTCAGTCATGTCTGACTCTTTGTGACCCCATGGACTACACAGTCCGTGGAATTTTCTAGGCCAGAATACTGGAGTGGGTAGCCTTTCCCTTCTCCAGGGGATCTTCCTGACCCAGGAATCGAACCAGGGTCTCCTGCACTGTAGGCGAATTCTTTACCAGCTGAGTTACTGGGGAAGCTTCTATAAATATGAAAGTGTGACTATTATTGACCTTGGAGAGTGGCTGTAGGACAAGTGACACTCTGTAAACCTGGCATCACACAGCGGTGCCACTTTACACCGGTCATCGCCTGTTCTAGGCGACTGTTGCAGACTCTTGGGTTTCTTGTCTCTCGGTCTTGCTCTCCTCTCCCTGGAATCTTGTCCTGTCCTGGGGTTAGGGCTTCCACTCTGGGCCTTTCCATTTGCAACCTTCCAGAGTCTTCCTCTATCCTTTAGATCTTTCTCCTCCTTTGTTATGAGCGCTCTTAATGCCTCTGGTTTTCTGAGTAAGAAACTCTGTCCCATTGCCCCCTGCCCCACTGGGGGCATAGACACAGGTGGTCATTCAGCTTTAAGTCTGAGCCTGCCACCTTCTCTCCTGCAGGCAGATATGGACCTCATTGGCACGTGTGCTTCGGTCCCTGTGCCTAGGTTGCCCATCGCCCTGCTCAAACACCCTTCTTTCCCCTTTGTTTCCCTTCTAGATGCAGCTCATTATTGAAGGCTTTGTTTATGTCCCACTTTCTCCATGAATCTGATTGCTCTGGATTCCCACCAGTCATGTCTTTCACTGAAGCCCTCTTGCATTTAGTCAGGCCCATTCAGTTTAAATCTCAATTGCCCTGTGTTTGCTTCCCATAAGCTACCCTGGCTCCTGGTGGCTCAGTGGTAAAGAATCTTCCTGCCAATTCAGGAGACCCAGGTTTGATCCCTGGATTGGGAAGATCCCTGGAGAAGGTAATGGCAACCCACTCTAGTATTCTTGCTGGGAAATCCCATGGACAGAGGAGCCTGGTGGGCTCCAGTCCATGGGCTCTCAAAAGAGTCAAACATAACTTAGCGACTAAACAACAGCTCTGAGCCATGTAATAAGCTCCCCATGGAGGCAGAAATGAAGCCTGAGCTGGTATTCCTCCTGGCCTCATCTGTGGGATGCCAACACACCACTAGAAGCTTTAAATACTTATGATCAGTTTCCATACCTGCAGCTCATTATGACGGCTCACACAGATCAGAAAAGCAGGAAAATTTTGGTATACCCTAATAATACCCAAATAATGCTATCAGATCATTTAAAGAAATTTTCATTAAAACTAGGACGAATAATGACATGCTTCCCCCTCGTGGAGATCCAACCCAAATGATTTTCCTTGTGATTGCAGTGTTTTAAAAATATCTATTTGTTTGGCGGCTCCAGGTCTTAGTTGCATCATATGGAATCCTTGGTCTTTGTTGCAGCATGCAGGATCTTTTTAGTTGCCACGTGCAAGCTCTTATTTGCAGCGTGTGGGATCTAGTTCCCTAACCAGGGGTCAAACCCAGGACTTCTACACTGGGAGTGTGGCGTCTTAACCACAAGATCACCAGGGAAGTCCCTATGATTACAGTATTTTAAACCATTAATAGGCTCTGTGATGGCAGCTTGTTGATCAGAAATGAAATCCATCCATGGGATCAATGTGTGACTGGCTGGTGCTAAATGTAGCCAGAGGCACCCCACACCTGGTGGGCAAACCAAGGGTGTACATGATGTTGATAACACTGATGAAGTTTGTCGGCTGTTGATTTCTAACTGAGAGCTGATGAGGAATGGCTCAATTTACAACACATCCTGAGAAAATCAAAGCAGAGGCACTCGGAGCTTATCATTCAATTCCAGCGACTTCTCTTTCTCCCACAACAATACGGAGAATGAATACTGAGTTTCATGGGCGTGGCTGGAGTCAAATACTGTGATGTCCTCTCAACTTAGACTCTCTTGTGTGAGAATTTGTTCAGCACATCTAGGGAAAAGTCCAGCTCTCCCTCCTGTTCATCCTGCTCTAGGCAATGCAGCGGATTTTTCAGCTACATGGAAGGTCCTCAACACAGACTTTTCTAATGTCTGAATCTCAGTCTTATCTGGTTGCCAGACATTGGGCAGGAGAAAGTATGATGTGTTGCGGACAAGTCCAGGCCCTCGCCACCCAAATATTTCAGTTTCTTCCCCAGGGAGTGAGTCTTTGAAACTGATGTTGAGACTTTGAAATACTTGCTTGGTGGAGGATGGAGGGGGGCGCTCCTCTCACACTAGGAATAAGGCGGGCGTCACTCCCTGTGGCTTCAGGAGCAGGCAAGCCCCCTCCTCCTGAACTCCTGCCTTTTGCATCCTTGCGTTATTTTCACCTTACTTCCTCCCTTTGACCTTTGTGTATTGAAGACATTCTGTTGCCCTGGTTCTGAGGATAATTTAGACATCAAAACTTGAGCGTATATCTGACAATGACCTGATTCAGCACTTTATCATTACAACTCAAGTTGACATAATGTCTGTTTGGATTTTAACATCTAGGAAAAGCTAAGAAAAGCACTTGGTTGGAAGCCCTTTGAAATGATCTAATTAGGCTAGAGTTGTGCTTTCTGCAAATGAAATGATGAGATCCTTCCAGAATTCCATAAACAGTTGCTTGAATCCTTATCTGATTGACTTTCTGCTCATGCCAAGGGGAGTAATTTTCCTTGTGTAGAGATGAGTTGAAATTTAAATAAAAGTTACTTTAAAGGAAAATTAACAGGATGGGTACAATGGATTTATGAGCATTTAAAAATAATTTAAAATGTGTACAGTTATAAAAAAGGAGATGCTTCACTTGTTCTTGGTAGACTGCCTTAGGACAGACATAAATGTTTGTGTCTTTGATTCAGTTAGTTCTGACAAGAGATGGGTTTTAGGTCTCTCTGGAAACTACAACAACATTTTAGTACCTTTTTTTCAGGAAAAGGTCCTTAGCCTATAACATTCATTGGCTTCAGTGCCTGCCAACCTCTCTTTAGGCACAAAAACGTCTCAGACCCAGAGCTGTTTGGGCAGCAGACAGCGAGCTCATAACTAATTATGATGCGCCCGCCCCAGGAGACAAGAGTCTGCCTCCCAACTGCGCGAGCAAGAGTCAAAACCAAGCCCTTCAGTCTTGTGACTGCAGTGTCTGTTCCCTGCACTGAAAACCTGTGTGTGTGTGTGTGTGTATGTGTGTGTGTGTATGTGTGTGTACACGTGCGCTCTCACGCACAGGCATTTCTTTCCAGGTGTGTAATTTGTTTAAATTAATTTACTTTAGGCTGTTGAAGGGTTTCCCTTGTACCTCAGGTGTTAAAGAATCTGCCTGCAGTGCAGGAGACCCGGGTTCGATCCCTGGGTGGAAAGATGCCCTGGAGAAGGAAATGGCAACCCACTCCAGTATCCTTGTCTGGAAAATCTCATGGACAGAGAAGCCTGGTGGTCTGCGGTCCATGGGGTCGCAAAGAGTTGGCCATGACCGAGCAACTATTACACACACACACACGCTTTTGAAAGATAGCAGACTCTCAGTCATAAAAAAAGAAAGAAACAAAGAAAGAAACCAGGTATATAAAGCAGGAAGGGGTTAAAAAAAAAAAGATGTAGATTTTAGCTGTTTTGGAAAAGCCAGAAAAGCAAGGAGGGGACAGCTCCTGCAGACGCCCTGCCGTGCTCCACAGCATCTCAGAGCCTGGGGGTCCTTTCGCTTCGCCCCCATGGAGCCAGGGAGTGATTAGAAGCGCTGGGCGTGCAGTCACTCAGCTGTGTCTGACTCTTTGAGACCCCATGGGCTGTAGCCCACCAGGCTCCTTTGTCCATGGGAGGCTCCTTTGTCCATGGGAGGCTCCAGGCAAGAATGCTGCAGTGGGCTGCACGCCCTCCTCCAGGGGGTCTAGTACTGCTGGTGGTCCTCGCTACAGTCGGAGGCAGTGCTGCCGCCACCGCCTCCCTCCTCCTGCTCACCCTGCACCAGCGCCCCCTACTGGCAGAACCTAACCGGGCCCTGCTGGCCCAGGATTCTGAGAATGGTAGTTTGCACTCCCCCAACAGAGAATGCTGCAGTCCACCGGGTCGGACACGACTGAGCGACTTCACTTTCGCTTTTCACTTTCATGCATTGGAGAAGGAAATGGCAACCCACTCCAGTGTTCTTGCCTGGAGAATCCCGGGGGATGGGGGAGCCTGGTGGGCTGCCGATGGGGTCGCACAGAGTCGGACACAACTGAAGCGACTTAGCAGCAGCAGCAGCAGCAACAGAGGATGAGATGGTCGGATCACCAACTCCATGGACACGAGTCTGAGCAGGTCTGGGAGTTGGTGATGGACGGGGAAGCCTGGCATGCTCCAGTCCTTGGGGTCGCAGAGTCGGACACAACTGAGCGACTGAACTGAACTGAACATCTGTAATACAGAGCAGAGCATAGAAGATGCTCCATATGTGATCCAGATGGTATCATAGTGCTTTAGAAATTAAGTTATCATAGCACATTAACCACTTAAACACTTAAATTAATTTTATTGTCGTAGGAAATATGGAAAAAAACTCTTTTTTTGGTAGCTCCTCTTATGGGGGAGTTAAAAATGTCATCAATTTTATATTAAAGAATGTTTTTTGTGTATTTAAAAAGTATTTAGGGGCATCTTAATTCACACAATTCAAAAGGAGCTAAATATGTTCATTAAAAGGCTTACTCTTGCTGGGCCTCACTGGGTCATACTGGAGAAACATTCCTATATATACGGCTAATCCAGGAGTCTGAAGCTCAGCTGGAGGAAGCAGCTTCTACTGTTCAGGAGTTTATATTTGACATTGGCTGATATCAGCATATTTTCTGAGTCAGAATGTTTTCTCTGGCAGTTAAATCTGCTGTTTTATTTCTGAGATTTTACATACTTTAATTCTAGTTGCATTCTTTACGTGCTTAATTCCAATGAGAAACTATTTCAGATGAATAATCACCTGCAAGCTTACTTAAAATGAAATTATTGTGCCTTGAAAAACCAGCACCTATATTAATGATAAATCCCTTTTAAGTTACAAGTACTATGCGTATATGTGTACTTTCTTACTTCTTTGGGGGCCTCCCTGGTGGCTCAGATGGTAAAGAATCCACCTGCAATGCAGGAGACCCGGGTTCAATCCCTGGGTTGGGAAGATCCCCTGGAAAAGGGAATGGCACGCCACTTCGATATTCTTGCCTGGAGAATTCCAGGGACAGAGGAGCTTGGCGGGCTATAACCCATGGGGTCGCAAAGAGTCAGACATGAGAATCTTACTTCTTTAGTCTCCATAAATCTTTTCAGTGGCTCTATGAAGTGGGCCAGCTACTACTGCCCCGAGTCTTCTTTTTCCCAGCTTCTTTTTTTTCCAGCCAAACTTAACCAGTTTAAGTGGTTAAAGTGCTATGATAACTTAGTTTCTAAAGCACTATGATGCCACCTGGACCACATATTGAACATCTTCTATGCATTGTTTGGTATTTCAGATGTTGGAGGGGTGCAAGCTACAACTCTTGGCTTCCAGCTTCTTCTTTTCAGCTATATTAGTCAACAGGTCATACATTAGCTGTGGGACCAAGACAAGAATTCAGGTTCTATAAATAAATATCGCAGTTTGCTTATGAATATGTATCTATAAGATCACTCACAATTCTTATCCCAATAACATTAATTTTCGTGTCACACTGCAGTCTAGAGCAGTGCTCTTCATGTTGGGGCCAGCATGCCATTTGCCCCAGGTGTGCAGAGATGGTCAGGTGGTGGGGCGTCTGGAGTCTTCAGAAGGAATCAGCTTTCAGAGCCTCGGCTCACACATGTCCAAAATGGATGTCTGAGGCTATGTAGTCGATGAGGATAAAGATCTTTTCTTAATGTTCTTCCCCTACCTCTCTCCCATCTTACTGTGATGTACTGACCTGGGGTTTTAAAACCTGTGGGGAACCAGTGGGACAATTTGGAATACTGGTAAGGAAGTAACTAGGAAAGAAAGCAAATGGCCTGAATGATTTGATTGAACACTTTTTTATAGGCCTGGTGGTTTCCATTTCTTTTCTGACAGCAAGACTGTGGGAGTCTTAAATGGCGTGTTGGTTAACAGCAAAGTTAGAAATGATTTTATTGATGGATTGTTCTGTGAATCTTGGCATTGAGAAGGAAGCAATAAGAACCGGGTAACAATCCTATAACAAAACTCTCCCTTTCCATTATTTTATTTATACAGATAAGTTTTCTTGGCATATACATTTGTAAAAATGAAAAATCAGGAATAGAATTGATGTTGAGCCCTAACTCATTCTGGTAATAAACAACCTGCAACCACAGACTACATGAGCTAGCTGGAAAACCCCAAGCTTTCTTAACCTTATTCTAGAAACGGGGACGTGCATTTCCAACTAAATCTTACTCCTGATAGGACTTGTTTTTCAAGATTCATCTTATCTTACGTGTTTATATCATGTTGTAAAAGTAACTAGAATGTAACCCAATCAGAAAAGATTCTAATATTTAGAAACATTGTCTCAGGACAAAAGTTAATTAAATGTCAATTTCTATACATAATACAAGATTTTCCATGTAAAATGTTAGGATATATCCATGTGTGGTTGAAACTAAGAATTCAAAGAGGGAAAAGATTGGGGTCAAATTTTAGACTCTTGCAGAACTTGTTTTCTCTGGATGATGGTAGGTGTCACATGGCTACAGTACTCTACTGAGTACAGTTGGGAGAATGGTTTTAAAATGTCAGCATTTATAGTGTACTGAAAATTAAATTGATGGCAGATAGTGAAACTGATAAAGAAGACACATATCACTGTAAAAGCACCTATGTGATACACTTAAGAGTTTTTATTTAAGGAGCAAGCGAGCAAAAATGTTTAAGGATACAGATCAGGTGTCTTGAGGAGGAGCATTGCCACGGGTCTCTAACGGGTTTTCTTCGTCTTCCCAGTTTGACCTCGTGTGTGTCAATGCTTGGATGCTGGATCTCACACAAGCCATCCTGAACCTGGGCTTCCTGGCCGGGGCGTTCACCTTGGGCTATGCAGCGGACAGGTAGGCGTGGGTAAGACAGCCACTTCACGTCTAGAAGATGATGTATACCTGCGCAGAGGGAGATGTTTCGTGTTAATGCTTTCTATGTTTGGAAAAGAGTCTTCATGCCCCCACTCATGATACTGAACAGTCTTCCAGTTGAAAACTTTGCAAAAAGAGTTTTCCAAAAACCATGAAAAGAATTTTATCTCTTATTGAACATCCATCAGTATAAGCCAGTTAATGGCAGACACACTTATTCAAGACAGTCATTCTCTGTTCAAAATGTTTCAGACATTATTGTTGGTTATTGTATTCCCGTGTAACTACTCATTTATCTCAATTCTAACTATGAAAATGCTTGTGGTGTTTAAGAGAGAGACAGGAAAGCTCTGGCCCTTGGCCTTATGTGGCTTACTGTCTGACACTTGCTAGCATGTCTGTAGGTAGAATCAGAAGGAGAAAGGGACAGAAAGAAGCCAAAATTGTCACCCCAGCCCAGGAGGGTCTCTTACAGAGCTGCCGACATCAATTAATTAGTGAAGTCCAACAAAATGCCCCAAATCCTGTAGGCGATTGGTCACTGTTTGACCAGACCAGGACTTCAAAGTGGGTGGAACCTTTGGTTTCTGCTCTTTCCTCTTCTTTTTCTCGAGCTGTCCCCCAGCCCTCCTCAACATGAGATGTCTCCCTAATCCTCTGGGCCTGGTGCTGTTCCCCCTCTCTTATCTGTGTCTTTCCTGCTTTCGCTTCCAGCCTTTTCAATTCATCGTCCCTTCCTTAATCCTCT
Source organism: Capra hircus (assembly GCF_001704415.2). NCBI lineage: Eukaryota > Metazoa > Chordata > Mammalia > Artiodactyla > Bovidae > Capra > Capra hircus. The sequence continues at coordinate 83,820,675 of NC_030816.1, forward strand.
CCCATCCCCCACATCACTCTCTCTCCTAGGTGCTGCCATTGAGTTTGATTTATAGGATTTCAATGTGTATTTCTTTCATTTTGTTGTTTCTCTTTCTAATTTAAACATTAGGTTTTGCTGCTGTGTGTTTCTCTTTTACAGTCAGTAAAGGTATCTTCAAACTACAGTAAATCAGCTACTGGGGGGAGGTGGGCTTTTCCTACTTGCATTCCAGGAGGGGCTGGGCACCTGACCTCAGAGATGACCTGGTGCTCCGGGGAGGAAGACAGAGTCTCGCATATTCCTTTGCCCTGCCTAAGGGCTGACCGTCTTTCAACTCCTTCAATCTCATAGTCTTGAAGGAAAGGACAAGAAACAATGGAGTAGGTCACCTATCTGTAAGGGGCTTCCCAGGTGGCTCAGTGATCAAGAATCTGCCTGCCAATGCAAGAGATGCAGGTTTGATCCCTGTTCAAGATCCCCTGGAGGAGGCAACCCACTCCAGTATTCTTGCTTGGTAAATCCCATGGACAGAGGAGCCTGGTGGGTTATAGTCCGTGGAGTTTCAAAGAGTCAGACGTGACTTAGTGACTGAGCAAGCAGACATCCAAATTCCTGGCCCATCCTAGGTACCTCTTATATTTATGGAAATATTATTCTATATCCAGGGCATTTCTAATCCAAGGTTTGAAAATGGTGCTTAAATGAAAAGCCAGTGCATACACTAATGGCAGATACCTGGATGTTCGAAAGCAGGACTCTAGCTTCCTTTTCCCTGCCTCCCTTTCTGACCTGCAGTGTACTTGCCTGGGAAATCCCTGGACAGAGGAGCCTGGCGGGCTACCGTCTGCAGGGTCACAAAAGAGTCACACACGATTTAGCAATTAGACAACAACATATCTTTGAGAGGACAGTAGGAAAGGCAGAGAGTGAATTTAAAACCCTAGGTAAACCGAGACCACTTTTATCTCCCCTGTGAAGCAAGAAACTGTGTGAATTTGATGGAAATTTCTCCAGAAATTCACCCCAAGTTGCATGACTGGCTTATGGTTGAGCCAAGATGGAAGGCCAGGCCTCTTGGCCATCATGACCATTTCCGCTTCTTTCTGTGCCTTTCTCTGACTCCACCCACAGAAATGCTAGGAAGCGTCCCAGCTGCCACCAGGGAGATCGAATGGAAGAATGCGTTGTGGATGAGGACACGGAGAGACAGAGAAGCTTATCTCTTTTTGAAACTGCAGTCCCAAAGGATGCATTCTGTGCTTTAAATTTCATCATGTCATTTCAGAGGCATATGTTTTTATTTGCCCTGGTTTTGCTATAAAGCAAAACGTAGCACTTTCCGTAATCCTTGACATGGTGATCAGGAAATTCTAGGGGACAAAAGTTCTGCACTTGAAGTTCTTTTCACATCACTTACAATGACAGTCTTCTCATCGTATCGGAAAAAATGTTTAAGGTAATCTCTTCCTCTCTGATTCTCTAAAAGGTACGGCCGAATAGTCATTTACTTGCTATCCTGTTTCGGTGTTGGCGTCACTGGTGTCGTGGTGGCCTTTGCTCCCAATTTCCCCGTGTTTGTGATCTTCCGCTTCCTACAAGGCGTGTTTGGAAAGGGGACATGGATGACCTGCTACGTGATCGGTAAGACCTGGCTTCGTCTTCTAGTCTGTTTGAGAATCAGGGTCTGGGGGTGAGAAGTGCCACTGCTCAGCCTTCCTCCAGCAAGTCTGGGGACACTTCAATCCTACCGCAGTGGTTACTGCTGCAACATAGGAGGGTGAGAGACAAGCCGCTGAGTCTTTAGAAATTAAAATTCCCACCATTGTATTTGGTATATATTATGTATATATTTGAAAACCTAATATGAAATGTCACAAAAAGCTGGGGTGAACCACTTTCTGGCACTTTCTGGTCATACTGTTGTCACAGCTTGCTTGCTTTGCTTTCTTTTCTCTTTTTATCATTTATTTTTGGCTGCACTGGGTTTGCGTTGCTGCGCACGGGCCTCTCTTGAGTTGCGGCACACATCTTCTGTTCATGGTGCTTCTCTTGTCGCAGAGCGTGGGCTGCAGGGAGCTTGGGCTTCAGAAGTTGCAGCACGTGGACTCAGTAGTTACAGCTCGTGGGTTGCAGGGCGCAGGCTCAGAAGTTGCGGCACCTGGACTTAGTTGATCCATGGCATGGGGGATCTTTCCAGATCAGGGATTGAACCGGTGTCCCCTGTATTGGCAGGCAGATTCTTAACCCCTGGAGCACCAGGGAAGCCCTTGCTTTGCTTTCTCAGAGATTATTTCAGTAGTTCCTTGAAACATTTTAAAAGCATTTTCCATATATTTCTATGACACAGTGTGAGCTAACATTGCCATGCTCTCAAACATTATCCCTTTGATTCTATTCCTTCCACACAACTGGAGCACTTTTTACCACCCAGGAGATACGACCTGAATACGAGAGCTCCATTTGTAAACCTTTGCTATCTTCTATACCCAGAAAGATGGGCTTCTGACTGTAAAGGGAAGAAAAACTTCTCTTTGTTCCTTGCTCCTGTTACTGGAGAAGGTCCTGGCTGTTCTCTTTCCAGTCGTGTCTGGGATGGGCACTTTCTCAGTCACAGTGGACTTGTGACCAGGGAAACGTGAAGCCTTTTCTTGGATTATCGCTCCAGACCTGTGGGCTTCCACTGTCTTCTGTTACTGCTGGACGATCCCTCCTTGGGGTGCCCACTTTGGGGATCTTTCAGATCTTTTTCGTGGGGCCCTACTGGTTGATGGCTGGCATAGGCGGGGTAACTGCTATGAAGTGTTTTTAAGGAAGCCTCAGTCTTGGTGAGTTTTCCTAGTTGTGCTCTTAGGACAGCAGTAAGGGAGCATACCCCAGGATGATCAGAATGGGATTAGGGGCAGATAGAAACCAATAGATTCCATGTGCAAAGCAGGAGCTGCAAGAGACGCGGGTTCAATCCCTGGATTGGGACGATCCCCTGGAGAAGGACATGGCAACCCACTTCAGTACTCTTGCCTGGGAAATCCCGTGCACCGAGGAGCCTGGTGGGCTACTGTCCATGGGGGTGCAAAGAGTCAGACACAACTGTGTGACTGAGCATGCTCTGGGTTTGACCAGAGGGCTTGGGAGCACAGTAAACACTGCACAGTATCCTGGTGATACTGACGGGTGGATGTAACCGGTGTAATGTCTTTGTTTCTTTCTTTTAGAACTGATATTGAGCTTCCTTAACCTCTGTGTTTATTTTCCTTCAGTGACTGAAATAGTAGGTTCAAAGCAAAGAAGGATTGTGGGAATAGTGATTCAAATGTTCTTCACCCTTGGAATCATAATTCTTCCTGGAATTGCCTACTTTATCCCCAATTGGCAGGGGATCCAGCTAGCCATCACACTGCCCAACTTTCTGTTCCTCCTTTATTACTGGTAATTTGATTTTGGTCATTATCGAATTTATTCTTACTCAACAGACACTTAGAATGTGTGCTTCTAAACAAACATGGACATGAAGGCGATTACAGAGATGGCTAACATCTCCAGAAATGGGCTTTGAGAATTTCTAGAGAATTTTCAGAGGTTATTTATTGATTGATTTTTGACTAATTCTTATTATTAAATTATAAAATTCTGAAACACATTTAAAGTAGAGTATTAATTATATTTTATTATTTTGTAACATTTTTAGGAAAACTACAAGGCAACAGACTGTACCTGCCAGTATTTCAACATGCAATTTAAATGCAGTGAACAAGATTGCTTCTCTGTATATTTTACTAAACAAATTAGTGTTACTCAGGAATTCTCAGGGGAATGAGAAAATGTTAAGAGCCTCAGAAAAGTAAATTATCAGAAAATTATAGGTGTAGGCATTTGATTCTTGTTAGAGTGAACATATTTTAATTATTCCTCTAATTTAATTTTAATATATGAGCAAATCAATTTACATAAATTAGGTTCTTAACCTTTTCCTAAATGCTCATTAAATCCCAGTTCTTTTCTTCTATGTAATTGAGGACGTGTTTCTAACATAGCTTTCTTGCAAGAGCAGTGTAATATTGATTTATTTTGTCATGAGCAATGATTCAGTTGTCAAGTAAGCATTTTTTTCCTTCCACTATAAGCTTGCAAAGGTAATCTACATTTCAGAGAGCTAATTCTAAGCTCTCAAAATTTTCTAAATATGTATCTAATTGTAAGATCCATTTTGAATGAAACTCAAGTCATAAACTTTTGAAATTCACAAGCATAACTCAAAAAAGACTTCTTTTCATTAGGGTTGTTCCTGAATCTCCCCGCTGGCTGATTACTCGGAAGAAAGGAGATAAAGCCTTAAAAATTCTGAGGAGCATTGCCAAATGCAATGGGAAATACCTCTCGCCAAATTACTCAGAGGTAATTTTACATATTACTGGTAACAAGTATTGTTAAAGTGTGTGAATTAATTTCTCACGCACATATTATCAAACATTTGACTAATCATTGATAGTTTGACTTAAAAAATAAAACCCTTGGGAGGAATGATAGAAGAAATTGAGAGTAATAATAGTGTTATAGCTGAAGTGAATTGGTCATTTAGCCTGTATTTTAATAGTTATACCGAGTTACTAGATCTCATAGTAATTAACCATGCATCCACCTTAATTGCACAAACTATACAGATTTCCTTAACATTCAATTTTAATCTAAAGTTTTGTTTTTAAATTTAGTCTTGCAAATATTAGCTATGTCAAGCAGAGCTTGGACAAAGATGTAATGTTTCAGCCTTTAGACTACACATGCTAGGCAGTCTGCCCTCCCTCCCATCTTTCTGTCCATCCTTCCGTCCTTCCTTCCCTCAGCAGAGATGTTTTGGGTTCCTCTGTATCACTGCACTGAGATAAAAGTGAGGTGATGTATTAAAAGCTCATTCTTGGAAGATTCTCAATATGCTGTTGATACATAGATAGATAGATATATTTGAAGTAATGCCTGAATAATTAGAGTCACATCTAAAAAAAAGGATTTTGCTTTAGCTGCAAAGACTAAGTGGGTGCAGAATAACAGAGGGATCCCTATAAGAGAATATTTAAGAAGAATTTTTAATATTAATATTGCTAACATTGTTTTCTTTTGTAGCATCCAGTTTGTTTAGTTAGAAAAGTTCTGATAGAAGTGGGTTTTGTGGGTTTCATTGTCAGCTCCTTAGCTTTGTAGCTCCCTAGAGCCTGCCTGGTCAGGTGTATTTGGATTTCTGCCTTCTTTCACTCTTACGTTAAGTGGCAAGCAGTGGGCTCTGTGTTTGCAAAGGTTTCAACGGACCAGTTGTCACTGTTGGAAGCAGATTCATGATGAACTGGATTGGTCAAAAAGTTCACCTTACAGACAAACCCCAGGGAACTTGCTGGCCAACCCAATACCTTGGGGTTTGTTGTTTAGCTGCTCAGCCATGTCAGACTCTTTGAGACCTTACAGACTGTAACCCACCAGGCTCCTCTGTCCGTGGGATTTTCCAAGCAATAATACTGGAGTGGTTGCCATTTCCTTCTCCAGGGCATCTTCCTGACCCAGGGATCCACCTGTGGCTCCTGCATGGGCAGGTGGGTTCTCTACCACTGAGCCACCTGAGACACTCACCTTGAGGTTTCCAGATCATAAAATAAATGGTAAAGAGAAAACATGTCTGTTGACCATGAAGACTAGTTGATCCTTGTTATTGTTTGAGCACATTTCAGCTGTGCTTTTAGGGGGAAAGCCATCCTACTGCCTCTCAGTGGTAGTGGTCACCCAAGCTGTCGGGCTCCACAGCTGGATCAAATGTATGGTACTTTGTGCTCAGTTTTAGGGGCCAAATGAGTATTTTTGCTATTCATGCAATGAGTACAATGAAGGCATTGCGCATGTCGGCCCAGAGTGTAAGGTCTAAAGCAAAGTTTTAAGAGTATAGAAAAATAATATGTCCTCATGGCTTGTGAAAGGATGCTACATTAACCAGTCACGTCACGTGTTATCATGAGTCTTTTCAAGAGGCCCAGGGATGGTTCACAAGAACAGCTGCTGTTCCATGTCCTATGAGTGTCCAGCCCAATGCTCACTGACTCGCTTTGAGTTCATGAGCAGGATAGTGATCATTTCAGCAGGGAGATACTTAAAACGCGCTACATGGTTTTGATTGTGAAAGATCATGAACTGTGGGTTTGGTGACTTCCAAGACATTGGAACTCTACTTTTTGCAGTTAGATGATTTCCATTTAAAAGTCAGATTTGAATTAAACTTCAGTTTCTCTGGGGAATTTACTCCAGCATCCTGGCTACCAATGTAGGCTTAGGATGCTAGTTATACTGATCATGTTGGTTGATAAGCCTCTTTCGTCTTTTTAATCTGTAGGTTCACTTTTGTTTTTCTAGCAGCTTTGGGGGTGGAGAATGCTAGGGTTGAGATCTTTAGTTTACAGACCAGAGACTGAACCCAAGTCCCCTGCCTTGGAAGGCAGATTCTTAACCGCTGGCCCACCAGGGAAGTCCCTTGTTCTTTTCACATTGCTGAATTGGTTACCTACATTCTCAAAAAGTAATCAATACATTTTGGATTATGGGTTTTTTAAGCCTGCTTATGACCTCCTGGATTTATACATACTGTGTATGTTCGGTCTTTTGTTTTTGTTATTATCCTTATTGATGCTCAAATCGTCCCTGTCTTTGGACAGGTAAGGTCCATCCTCCTTGGTTCCTGAGTCTGTCTGCCGCACCTTTAGTAGTTTCGGAACGCTTCCTTGCTTGTTAGCATCATGAGATTTTCCAAGCTTGTCTTGTAAGCTCCAGTCTCATGCTTCTAATCACCTGCTTGTCAAGGGGGCTTCAATTTTTTAAACAAATGTCTTCAAACTGATCCTGTCCATCTCCAACCATTAAAAATTTTACAACATAAGCCAGAAGGCAAAGTATTATCTTTAAAAATAAAAGGAATTTTACATTTCAGTTTTAAATACCTTACTATAGCTGAATTCAGTCAAATTATAGGCCAAACCATCTTTTTTTTTAACTTTCAGAGATCTTAATGTTTCCACAAAGCGTGATAATATGCAAAATGTCTCTTTCATTACTCAAGAATACTGGATAATAGTGCAGACATTTGATTTGAACTCCAACACCAGCATCAAAGCAGGATTCCATTATATTTTTTGAGTTGGGGAGAATGCTGTCAGTTACTCACATTTTGGTGACTCAGATGATTGCTGTCCATGTCAATGTTAGGGTCACCTCAAAACCTCATGTTCACATAATCACTTCACACCTTCAGAAACATTTCATTGCTTTAGCTGGTATCCCTGCTCCATGGGTATAATACCATCAAGGCACCCATGCCCACTTTTCACAGAACCTCTCTTCTTCGGTAAATCCTGACTTTTGGAAGAAGTTATTACCGTGTAAATGACCCTATCCTCCAGTTCAGTTCAGTTCAGTTGCTCAGTCGTGTCCGACTCTTTGCGACCCCATGAATCGCAGCACGCCAGGCCTCCAAGGCCTGTCCAATTCCCACCTCATCCTAGGGGTAAACATTCTAGGTTGCAGTGAAGCTAGAATGAATTAGAAAGAATCGTCTGGGATGCAAAGCTAGCAGCTGTACCTTCCTGTCATCGCAAGAGCTTCGGCCACCTCCCAACCCTAGCCTGTTCATCATTGCCACCTGGTCTATTTGGGGCCTGAGAAGCAGAAGTCGTAGGGGACCAGTTCAGAGCAGAAGCTGTAAAGGCATCATGAAGTTCTGACCTCTCTCTTGCTCTTTCCATCTGCTGCAAAACCAGCACATCCCAAACTGGAGCTGTTCCTTCAGCGTGGGTCCAGAATGAGAAGAGCTACGAGGTGGAACAGCTGACCTAGGGCCGAGATGTGGAATGTGGCCAAGAAATCGTTTCCTCAGTAAAAACTGTTGTCGGCCAAGTGTGTCTCAGTATGCTACAGAGATTTGAGGGTGTTTGTTTCTACCGTCAAAGCTAACTAATGTAGCTGATCATAACAGTACTGGTTCAACTGCCAGAGCGGAGTTTGGTGATCCAATATATTTTTGGCTGTCTAGATGACACTGGATTGTAGTAGATTAGATTGCTGTTTGACGTAGTAACATCTTCCCCCTCATTTCCGGTGAATGAAAGTACTTCCTGGCTCCACCGATGGTGGTCACAGCAATGTAACCTGCTTTGGTCTCAGATGGGTGGGGTGTACAGCCTGCCCTTCGATTTTGGGGATTGGTCATTCAGATTGCTTTGGTCAATGATAGGTGACCAGATATGATACGGTAGAGTCAGGAAACGTGCTTGCGTGCTTGGGCTTTGTCTCTGGGCTTCAACCATCACTGTGAGAAGAACATTCCAGGCTCTCCTTCCGAGCATGCAGAAGACTAAGGGACATTTGGCGGAAAGCTGTCTAGCAAAGTCTCCCCAAACTGGGGTCAGCAATCTCCCAGGCAGCCCATAGATGAGTGAGCTCAATGAATGCTTATCGTTTTATATCATGACGCTTGTTACACAGCATCATCTATCAATAGTCAATAGACACCCTGATGAAATAGCCATTGTCACCTACTGACCTGGATTATACAATGACATCAGTAGTAACTCTGGCAGCAGTTTTGGTTTCTTTTTTTTTTTTTTAAGGATTAAAAAAAAATCCTATTCCTAAAGACCCCTCTCTTCCTACCTCCTCCTCCTCTTGTTTCTTAGTGGGCTATGCTCATGGAAAATAGTAGGCTACAGCTCTAGTTAACAAAGAGCTGATACTACAGAACTGAATATGTCGACATTTGTTGGCAATATTGTCATGCTTCTATTGACTCAAAAACCTGTGAGGCTTGATTGTAATGTCCTTATCTTTATGCTGTGCCTATATAGTTCATTGCTCATAGCTAATCACAGCTTGTTGAAATGTAAGTATCAGATGTTACATTGATGCTCCTCCATGTGGAAACACACTCATGGGCAGTTCCCATGGTGACATGTTTGGGTAACTTTAAGAACTGATACTTGAGCTTTCTGACCCCAAAAGACCATCATCAGTATAAACAATCCCACTCTAATATATTTCCAAAATGGAATTTATTAAAACCTAATTAAAAAGTGTCAGGCTAGTTTTTCAATTACCTTGGTTACGAGAGAGAGTTCCAACACTTAATAGCTGCCATATTGCCTACATTTTAATGAACCATCACAGCAGCATCAATATTGCTGCAGAGAGGGACTTTCCAGCTTTGGGAATGTCTGTTTCTGACATTTCCTTTCAAAAGGGGGTTTTTATAAACGTAATTTTGGTTTTTCCAAAAGTGGAGTCACACCATGATTCCAGCTGTCATGAAGCCCATGTGAGCTCTTTGATTTCATACAGAATAAATGATTCCATTCTACCAGCAAAGCCGTCATCCTTGACATGACACATTAAAATGATTACTGTAGTCATATATAGTGGAACTATAGGTAACTTTGTTCTGTAAACTTGTTCAGTATTTTCTAAGTCTCCTGTAAATGTGTTGTACTTCCATAGTTTAAAAAATAAGAAAGAGAAAAAAGTGATTACTGTAATATGATATTACCATGTTAGCGTTACTTTAGAATATTCTTGAATGCATAAAAAATGTCAAAACACTTCATATACCAAAGTTAAAATGCACCTTTGACGCTGAGAATTAATTTAACCATGCCCCTACTTAAACATACCTTTGAAAATAGCCTGAGTTCTATAAATGGTGTATATTTTAATGGATTGTTCTAATTCATTCCCATGTCTTTAATGTTTTGAAAATAAGATATTTTCAAAAGCAAGATATCTTAAGATAAGATATCTTAAAAAGCAATAAAAGCAGCATTGAAGGACTGTTGAGTCCAGAGTGAGTTCCTTTCCCAAGTCGAGTGATGAATCAGTAAATTTATTCCACTAAAGGAAACTGGACCTAAATATCTTCCAGGTCTGAGGACTCTCATTAATTGGTACAGATCTCTAGGGAGAATGTTCCAGAGCATCACATGGCTTTAATCGAACGAGAAATCCAAGTCACATATCCTTTGATGAATGAGATTTCCGCCCTGGAGCGCACAAGGCAGATTTTCAGGGCACCTTCCTGGAGAGCAGTGTTTTGTGTGAGGAATCCTAGGAGACAGGCCTCTCCCTTCCCTGACACTCACCCACCAGAGGCCCTCGTGAAACAACCAGGCTGTATGCTTCTTGCTCTGAAGGCTTGAGAAGTATAAGGTACATCAGAACTGGGAGAGAAAAGCACTCAGCATCAGAGTCATATAAATATCAATACATGTGTGTGCTCAGTTGTTCAGTCGTGTCCAACTGTGTGCAACCCCTATGGACTGTAGCCCACCAGGCTCCTCTGTCCATGCAATTTCCCAGGCAAGAATACTGGAGTGGGTTGCCATTTCCCTCTCCAGGGGATCTTCTCGAGCCAGGGATCAAGCCTACGTCTCTTGCATCTCCTGCATTAGCAGGCAGATTCTTTACCATTGTGCCACTTGGGAAGATACCCAGACAAAAATACAAATATATATCAATATATATGTACAGACAGTGACATCAGTCAGTCCCAGTGTCTGAGGACATCTTTCTAACAAGTAATGAGATCTGCAGGAGCCAGGACAACTAATGGACGCAGATGGTGACCAGTAGGGTGCTCAATTATCCTTGAGTGTCCAGGATCGGGAGATCTATAGGAACCTGAAGCTTCAAAGCTAAACTCAGAGACAGTCTCAAGCAAACAGGGTGAGTTGGTCACCCTGTTACTAGGCTGGCCTTCCCAGCTGTGCCCAGAGGTGGATGCCAAAGGTCTTCAGTTTCTGGCTTTACCGTCTCTCCCAGCCCACCATGGACCCTGATGCCTACAAGAAGACACGGGATGCCTGGCCTGTCTAGAGAATGGGACCTAGGATTTCCCGGTGTCAGATGCAAGCTGCGGGGCACCCACCTTCCGCCAGGTGCCTATGGGCTTTCGCTTTCTTCCTCAATCCCTAGTTTCCTCTTAAAAAACTAATTTTTCCAGCCTTGATTTGAAGGTCCGACATGAAGTGATATTCCTTCAAAAAAACACCTGTACACACACCTTACTGGTTGACATGCAGAACGCTGTACATATTTCATGTGTACAACTCAGTCCCCGGTTTCTTCTCTAGTTCTTCATCTGGACTTGAACTGTAGCTTGTTCCACTGACACCCTGGTCCCCGTTTACTTTCTTTTGAAAGTAGGATCGCTGCTTGTGTCTTTACTCATCCATCCATTGTCTGGGAGTCAGACGCCAGCCCTTCTGATCACTGGCCCCCCCTGCCCTTTCTAGACACGGCAGTGGCTGAGCACCTGTTCTCCAGGTGGGTCCCACACGGGACAGCCGTGCCAGAGACCCAAGTGTCCCCCTCCAGCCACTGGCCTCTCCACCTGGAGGAACGTTCTAGATCCAGACACAGAACCAGAGCACTTCTGTTCACCTGGTCCACTCTCCCTAAAGCTGAAATTCCAGCAAACTCTCCAGGCAAAATGGTGCAGATCACATCAGTAGAGGGAGCGTTCCAGGCTTTCCATCACGACAGAGTCATGTCAGCTCCTCATTCATTAGTTATGTAATCTGGGAACCAGGGACCCCTCCCTTTTTCCTTCTCAAAAGCTGATCCTTGCCCTTGGAAACGATAGTCCTTGTCTTCCAGCCCCAGCAGCCCTGTGGTAACACAGAGAAGCATTTGCCTTTTCCTGGCGTAGCCCAGGCCCTGGTGGCATCACAAACAAAATTAATTAAAATATAAAATGAAATGAATAAGCCACACAGGCTTCTTTTATTCTGTTCGTATTGCTTGCTCTTTTTTTGTGAGAATTGTGAAAATGCCTAATTCAATTACTTTCATTCTGGGTCTTTCTCTCTCTGATCGAATAGAGAGTGAGTGTGCGTCTGTTCCTGCTTTTTTGAACGCTTGCCAGGAGAGTGGTCCTCTAATACCGTCTTTGAAATCTTCACATTCTGTCTGTGTGTGAGAGAGGAAGATGGCAGCTTTTTCAAGTGTTTTGTTCCTGTGCCACTTGGCCCACCCCTATGTTTTTGGCAAAATCAGTCTCTGCAATCCAAATTACTGTGCTTCCCCACTGGGAATAAATGAGAAAAATCTTAGCTCTTTGTGAAAGTGTTCCTTGCTGTGGAGGCCGTGATGGGCACAGCTTCCAGAACCCTGCATGCCCACTCCCTGGCAGGGATTTCTGGGCGTTACTCTTCATCCAGAGCTGCTGTTACCATGACAGCCGCTGGTTCTTCAACCCACCAGGGAAACTGCCTTTCTTCAAGAGCTAACCCTAAGAAGAGCAGTACAGGCTGAGTGAAATCATTCAAATTCTCCAGGGCTCGGTTGATTGTGGGTGCACACAGATTGTTGGTGTGCACAGACATGCTTCTTTGATGCAGATAACCATGAGAATATTGTGCTAAATCCTAAGGGAGAAAACACAGTGGGATCTATTTGTTTCAATCCCTAGAGGTCCCCTTCAGGTAGGTGGTATAAAAGGTATCAGGTGCTAGGTTTTTAAGGGCTAAATCTTCCCTTCCCTGGAGAAAATAAAAAGTAATATCCAGATGGATATTTTTACTTTTTACTCTTTACTTTGGCTACCTGATGGGAAGAGCCAACTCAGTGGAAAAGACCCTGACGCTGGGAAAGACTGAAGGCAAAAGACTGAGATGGTTGGATGGTATCACTGACTCAAAGAACATGAGTTTGAGCACACTCTGGAAGATGGTGGAGGACAGAGGAGCCCGGCATGCTGCAGTCCTTGGGGTCACAAAGAGTTGGACACAACTTAGCGACTGAACAACAACATCAACAAAAACAGGCAGCTGGATGAAGAACATCCAGATTGTGTTGGCATAGCAATGATTCTTCATGTGGGTACAGATACAGAAGAGACAAAGCCTATGCAATCTGGAGATGGCTGTATTTCTTGGTTTAGAACAAATAATATGGATCTCTGCTGTCTTCATTTTTCTTTGAATCTGGTGCTGTTGGAGGGAAGGAAGTATAATTTCATGTACAAAAAGAGGACCTGATTGAGAGTAAGCCTTCCTTCTCCAAATAGTGGATGTATGTTTCTTAAGGTGGCTGAATAAAGGATGCTTTGAAGAGTGAATATGTCCTTATATCCTTCCCAAGAAAAGAACTTAGGGAATGTTGGTGGAAATGGCCTGAACCAAGGACACTTTTATGCTAGAAGAGTAGATCTTTGTTACCATCCCTAGGAATATGTTTGCTACTTGGAAGAAAAGCAATGACGACTCTAGACATTGTATTAAAAAGCAGAGTTGTCACTTTGCCAACAAAGGTCTGTCTAGTCAAAGCTATGATTTTTTTCAGTAGTCATGTATGGATGTGACAGTTGGACCATAAAGAAGGCTGAACACCGAAGAATTGATGCTTTCGAATTGTGCTGGAAATGACTCTTGACAGTCTCTTGGACAGCAAGGAGATCAAACCAGACAATCCTAAAGGAAATCAACACTCAATATTCACTGGAAGGATGGATGCTGAAGCTGAAGCTCTAATACTTTGGCCACCTGATGCAAAGAACTGACTCATTAGAAAAGACCCTGATGTTGGGAAAGATTGAAGGCAGGAGGAGAAGGAGATGACAGGGGATGAGATGGTTGGATAGCATCACTGACTCAAGGAACATGAGTTTGAGCAAACTCCAGGAGATGGTGAAGGTCAGGGAAGCCTGGAGTGCTGCAGCTCATGGGGTTGCAAAGAGTTAGACACAACTTAACAGATGAACAACAACAAAGGACTGAGCATGGAGGGTGACTAGAGAGGAGCAGTCTTGCTAACACACTCCTGCCTCCCAGCAGATGTGATCTCAGCCCAGAGCTAATGGAAGAATTCTGTGGCAGTCTGCCCAGCGGACCACTGATTCTTGGGGACCATCAAGTTACTGCCAAAGCCCCAAAACCCTTTACAACCAAGTCTTGTCTGTAGAAGGAATGTATACATCTTGGATCAGTTCAGTTTAGTTCAGTCACTCAGTTGCGTCCGACTCTTTGTGACGTCATGGACTGCAGCACTCCAGGCTTCTCTGTCCATCACCAACTTCCGGAGCTTGCTTAAACTCATGTCCATCAAGTCGGTGATGCCATCCAACCATCTCATCCTCTGTCATCCCCTTCTCCTCCTGCCTTCAATCTTTCCCAGCATCAGAGTCTTTTCCAATGAGACAGCTCTTTGCATCAAGTGGCCAAAGTATTGGAGCTTCAGCTTCAGCATCAGTCCTTCCAATGAATATTGAGTGTTGATTTCCTTTAGGATTGTCTGGTTTGATCTCCTTGCTGTCCAAGGGACTCTCAAGAGTCTTCTCTAACACTGCAAATGGAAAGCATCAATTCTTTGGTGCTCAGCTTTCTTTATGGTCCAACTCTCACATCCATTCATGACTACTGGAAAAACCATAGCTTTGATTAGTTGGACTTTTGTTGGTAAAGTAATGTCTCTGCTTTTTAGTATGCTGTCTAGGTTTGTCATAGCTTTCCTTCTAAGGAGCAAGTATCTTTTAATTTCATGGCTGGAGTTACCATCTGAAGTGATTTTGGAGCCCAAGAAAATAAAGTCTCTCACTGATTCCATTGTTTCCCCATCTATTTGCCGTGAAGTGATGGGACCGGATGCAATGATCTTAGTTTTTTGAATGTTGACTTTTAAGGCAGTTTTTTCTTTTCACTCTTCTCCTTCCCTTTCATCAAGAGTCTCTTTAGCTCCTCTTTGCTTTCTGCCATAAGGGTGATGTCATCAGCTTATCTGAGGTTATTGATATTTCTCCTGGCAATCTTTATTCCAGCTTGTGCTTCATCAGTCCAACATTTCACATGATGTACTCCACATATAAGTTATAAAACATCTACTTCTGCTTCATTGCCTATGCTAAAGCCTTTGACTGTATGAATCACAACAAACTGGAAAACTCTTCAAGAAATGGGAATACCAGACCCCCTTACCTGCCTCCTGAGAAATCTGAATGCAGGTCAGGAAGCAGCAGTTAGAACCAGACATGGAACAACGGACTGGTTCCAAATTGGGAAAGGAGTACGTCAAGACTGTATATTGTAACCCTGCTTATTTAACTTATATGCAGAGTACATCTTGTATAAATATGTACTATTTTCTCGGATGAAAACAGAATCTGTTGTGATGGATACTGACTAACGAATTGAAAAGCATTGTTAAGTTCATAGTAAATCTGTGTTATGTTGAATTCTCTGTGAACAGAAGTAAAACCACAGTTGCTTCCCTGGTGGCTCAGATGGTAAGTAATCTTCTTGCAATACAAGAGACACAGGTTTGATTCCTGGGTCGGGAAGATCCCCTCGAGAAGGAAATGGCAACCTGTTCCAGTACTCTTGCAGAGAATTCCATGGACAGAGGAGTCTGGCAGGCTATAGTCAATGGGGTCTCAAAAAGTCGGACATGACTGTGCAACTAACGCTTTCTCACTTTCTTATCATTTGGGCAACCATTAAATTCTTTGACGTTAACCAGAAGTTCTCATACTCAATTAGGATGAGTATCACTGATCAGAAAGCAGAAATAGCATTAGTTTCCATCTGTTGAACAATTGTTTCCTGAGCTCTTGGAGTTCAAGTTGTATGCAGTTCTCAGGAAAGCCCTCACTCCACAGAAACTTGATAAACAATACCCTTAATTAAAAAAAAAAAAAAAACTTCCAAGATTCATTCACTTTTTTTATCCAGTAAAATAGACCCACTTTTCTACATCCTGCTCTTTCACTGACATTAAGCACGAGTTCCACTCGTGCCGTTGCAAGGGTTGAGCAACTTGGTTGGTGTACACTGTTGTACCGTTTCTCAAAGGCGAATCCTTGTTTTCTTTCCTGTTTATGTATCCGAGCCCACACACCACTAACAGTTTAGATCTTGAGACTGAAAAAGGTTTATTGGATGAATGCTCAACATGATTATTTCTATGCCACCAAATACAATAGAGATTAAGTATTTGCTGTGTGTGTTGATCACTAGTGGAGTGTCCAGGCTTAAATTCTTCCCTTTGAAGCCTGGCATGGACAAATTTCACTAAAGACAATTCAAGTATCCACTCTGTGACTCATAACCATGAACATGCTGTGTTTATACAGGCTGATCTAAAATTAGTGGGGAACAGACTTTGATGACAACTGAGTGAAACATGGGCTCCAGCTCATGAAGTATTTCTCCCCACAGTTCTGTAAACTATATGATACACTTGGTTGTCTAAAAACAACCAGCCTCTAAAGTTCATGTCGATCATTATCTATCGCAGTGAAAATAACTCCCCTTCCCCCTCTGGCCACCGTAAGTGAGGTCTCTATATCTGCGGATCTGTTTCTGTTTGTAAATAAGTTCATGGGTATCACTTTTTTAAGCTTCTGCATGTAAGTGATGATGTATTTGTCTTTCTCTCTCTGACTTATTTCACTCAGTATCACAATCTCTAAGTCCGTCCATGTTGCCACAAATGGCATTTTTTTCGATCTGTTCTATGGCTGAGTAGTATTCCACTGTATATATGTCCCACATCTGTTTTATCCTTTCATCCGTCAACGGACATTTAGGTTCTTTCCATGACCTTGGCTGTTGTGAACAGTGCTGCAGTTAAGATGGGGGTGCATGTATCTTTTTAATTATAGTTCTGTCTGGACGTTTGCCCAGGAGTCAGTAACGCCAGCTTGCTCTCTGTGTGTGCCCACTGAGTGTCCCCCACACACATCTGGTACTCTCCTATTTTCTCGCTTTGGCCAGCCTCTGGGGTGTTTTAGGTTGCACGTCTCTGGTTACCGGTGAGGCTCAGCTCACTTCGTGCTTTGCTATTTGTGTTTCCCCTCTGTGGATGGCCTCGCCGTATCCTGGCCCATGTATATTGAGTTTTCTGGGATGTTTAGACTTAATGGATTGGATCGTCCCCTTCAATTTATAGGATCAACTTTTTATTCTCAATTTTACCCTGTTGTTGGTTTTAGACATTGCAAGTATCTTTCCCTCACTGTTTTAGTTACCCATTAACTTTGCCTGGTTTTTTTTTCCATTGAACAAAAATTCTTGAATCCTTGAATGTTTGACACGATCAGATCAGCATATTTTTGCTTATTGATTGTTTTCTGGGTTTTGTTTAAGAAACCGTCTGCACCCAAAGGCCACAGACATTCTCCTATTAGCTTACGGCTCTAACTGCCACACTCAGACGTGAGTTCATTGGCCCTGTACCCCCACTGCCTCCGTGAAGTAGGGATCCACCTTTATTGGTCTCAACACTGAGCCAGTTTTCTGAGTACCAGTTAATAAGCAGATGTGTCATTTACTTTTTGTGTTATATATTTATTTATTAATTTTTGGTTACGCTGGGTCTTTGTTCCTATACGCGGCTTTCTCTAGTTACAGTGAGCAGGGGCTACGCTTCATTGAGGAATACAGGGTTGTGACCTTGTCATAAGGTTCTCACTCTTTCATCCAGGCTCTCCTAGCAGCTGCTGCCTGGACCGGTGCAGAAAAGGGGAAGTTCTTAAGGGCTCTTTTTCAGCAAGTAAATGCTTACGAGTCCTTGGCAGATCTGAGGAGCGTGATCAATCATGCAGGCCAATCGCTGTAATCCTATCTCACCCCTGTAATGGGCTGGGGAAGGAGGAAGGGAACCCCAAATATTTGATAAGCAGGACTTCTGAGATGAGTACCACCACAGATCTCTTTTAAAAGAAAAAAAAAGTGAGAATACAGAATTCAGAGGACTTCCTTGATGGTCCAGAGGATAAGATGTCATGCTCCCAATGCAGGGAGCCAGGGTTCCATCCCTGGTCAGGAAGCTAGGTCCCACACGCTGCAACCAAGGGTTCAAATGCCGCAATAAAGATCAAAGATCTTGCATGCCTCTACTAAGACCCGGCACAGCCAAGTAAGGAAATAAAAAGAAGTTTAAAAAATTTTTTTTCATTTTAAAAAAGGATACAGAATTCAGTTTGAGAAACACTAACTTAGGAAGATAAGTGCATTTGAATTCAAATGATTACTATAAAGTAGATTTTATATATAGTGTCTTTATAAATGGCAGAAAAATTTGGTCAAAGTATAAACACAATTTCAGAAGTTCTGATGGAAAAATGCAATAGGAACTGTGATGACCCATTTCCCAGTCAAAGAAACCCCAGCTTTTCGGCATTCTGAGAGCAGAAAGTACACGGTATCCAGGGGACTGACCCTCTAGGAGCACACACTAAATAGAGGGTGAGCAGGGACAGCCCAGTCCATCCTAAAGGAAATCATCCCTGAAGATTCATTAAAAGGACTGATGTTGACGCTGAAACTCCAATCCTTTGGCCACTTGACGCAAAGAGTCGACTCGCTGGAAAAGACCCTGATGCTGGGAAAGATTGAAGGCAGGAGGAGAAGGGGACGACAGAGGATGAGATGGCTGGATGGCATCACCGACTGCATGGACATGAGTCTCAGCAAGCTCTGGGAGTTGGTGAGGGACAGGGAAGCCTGGCATGCTGCAGTCCATGGGGTTGCAGAGAGTCGGACACGACCAAGCAACTGAACTGAACTGAAGGGCAGCCAGGCCTCTCCTCAGGCGCGGTCAGATCAGTGCAAGGATTCAGACAAAATGCCCTGAGAAGATGCCTGTGAACCTAGAGGATGGGGAACACTGGAGAGGGCGCCAGGACCACTGCTGCTGAGAGGCTGGTGAGAGCTGGATGGAGGAAAGGTGGAGAGGGGCCCAGCCCCGAGAGGAAGACCCGCAGGGACACAGGAGGCAGGTGAGCCCACCCGAGGCACTCTGAGAACACTGTCCTGGACTGCCCCCCTCACCATGGCTGAGAGCACTGGTGTGACGGAGCTGATGATGCCCTGGCTGTCATTAGCCTACACAGAAAAGGCCACCAACCCAGAGACCGACGGGGAGTGCCCTATGCCAATGGTCCCCAAACCCTGGACCATGAACCGGTCACCAGTCTGTGGCCTGTTAGGAACCAGGCTGCACAGCAAGAGGTGAGTAGAGGGTGAGTGAGTGAAGCTTCATCTGTATTTACCACCAGAGCTCAGGAAACAAGCTCAGGGCTGCCACTGATCCTGCGTTATGGTCAGCTGTTTAATCATTTCATTATATATCACAGCGTGATAATAATAGATTGATCACATGGATCACAGCCTCGTCTAACTCAATGAAATGATGAACCATGCTGTGTAGAGCCACCCAAGGCAGACAGGTCATGGTGGAGAGTTCTGACAAAACATGGTCCACTGCAGAAGGGAGTCACAGACCACTTCAGGATTCTCGCCCTGCCGTAAACAGTATGAAAAAGCAAAAAGATATGACACTGACGGATGGACTCCCCAGGTCGGTAGGTGCCCAATGTGCTACTGGAGATGAGTGGAGAAATAACTCCAGAAAGAATGAAGGGATGGAGCCAAAGCAAAACCAGTGCCCAGGTGTGGATGTGACTGGTAATGGAAGTGAAGCCTGATGCTGTAAAGAGCAATACTGCATAGGAACCTGGAATGTTAGGCCCATGAATCAAGGCAAATTGGAAGTGGTCAAATAGGACATGGCAAGAGTGAACGTCGACATTCTAGGAATCAGCGAACTAAAATGGACTGGAATGGGTGAATTTAACTCAGATGACCATTATATCTACTAACTGTGGGCAGGAATCCC
The DNA here is from genome assembly GCF_001704415.2 of Capra hircus. NCBI lineage: Eukaryota > Metazoa > Chordata > Mammalia > Artiodactyla > Bovidae > Capra > Capra hircus. Next base: position 83,840,337 of record NC_030816.1, read on the forward strand.
TTAGAAAAAATGAAGTAGCCATCATGGTCAACAAAAGAGTCCGAAATGCACTACTTGGATGCAATCTCAAAATCAACAGAATGATCTCTGTTCATTTCCAAGGCAAACCACTCAATATCACAGTAATCCAAGTCTATGCTCCATCCACTAATGCTGAAGAAGATGAAGTTGAATGGTTTTATGATGACCTACAAGATCTTCTAGAATTAACACCAAAAAAAAAAAAAAGAAAGAAAGAAAGAAAGATGTCCTTTTCATCATAGGGGACTGGAATGCAAGAGTAGGAAGTCAAGAGATACCTGGAGTAACAGGCAAATTTGGCCTTGAAGTATAAAATGAAGCAGGGCAAAGGCTAACAGAGTTTTGCCAAGAGAATGCACTGGTCATAGCAAACTTGCTCTTCCAGCAACACAAGAGATGACTCTATGCATGGACATCACCAGGCGGTCCACTGGAATCAGGTTGATTATATTCTTTGCAGGCAAAGATGGAGAAGCTCTATACAGTCAGCAAAAACAAGACCAGGAGCTGACTGTGGCTCAGGTCATGAACTCCTTATTGCTAAATTCAGACTTAAATTGAAGAAAGTAGGGAAAACTACTAGACCATTCAGGTATGACCTAAACCAAATCCCTTATGATTATACAGTGGAAGTGAAAAATAGATTCAGGGGATTAGATCTGATAGACAGAGTTCCTGAAGAACTATGGGTGGAGGTTCTTAACATGAGGTAAAAATGGGTGGCAAGAATACACTGAAGAACTATACAAAAAAGATCTTAATGACCCAGATAACCACGATGGTGTGATCACTCACCTAGAGCCACACATCCTGGAATGCAAAGTCAAGTGGGCCTTAGAAAACATCACTACAAACAAAGCTAGTGGAGGTGATGGAATTCCAGTTGAGCTATTTCAAATTCTAAAAGATGATGCCCTGAAAGTGCTGCACTCAATATGCCAGCAACTTTGGAAAACCCAGCAGTAGCCACAGAACTGGAAAAGGTCAGTTTTCATTCCAATCCCAAAGAAAGACAATGCCAAAGAATGTCCAAACTACCGCACAATCGCACTCATCTCACATACTAGTAAAATGACTCTCAGAATTCTCCAAGCCAGGCTTCAACAGTATGTAAACCAAGAATTTCCACATGTTCAAGCTGGATTTAGAAAAGACAGAGGAATCAGAGATCAAATTGCCAACATCCTTTGGATCATGGAAAAAGCAGGGAGAATTCCAGAAAAACATCTACTTTTGCTTCCTTGACTACACCAAAGCCTTTGACTGTGTGGATCACAATAAACTGTGGAAAATTCTGAAAGAGATGGTAATACCAGACCACCTGACCTGCTTCCTGAAAAATCTGTATGCATGTCAAGAAGCAGCAGTTAAAACCAGACATGGAACAATGGACTGGTTTCAAATTGAAAAAGGAGTATGTCAAGGCTGTATATTGTCACCCTGCTTATTTAACTTGTATGCAGAGTACATCATGAGAAATGCTGGTATGGATGAAGCACAAGCTGGAATCAAGACTGCCGGGAGAAATAGCAATAACCTCAGATATGCTGAAGACACCATCCTTATTGCAGAAAGCAAAGAGGAACTAAAGAGCCTCTTGATGAAAGTGAAAGAGAAGAGTAAAAAAGCTGGCTTAAAATTCAACATTCAGAAAACAAAGATCATGGCATCTGGTCCCATCACTTCATGGAAAATTGATGGGGAAACAATGGAAACAGTGAGAGACTTTATTTTCTTGGGCTCCAAAATCACTGCAGATGGTGATTGCAGCCATGAAATTAAAAGACATTGCTCCTTGAAAGAAAAGCTAAGACCAACCTAGACGGCACATTACTTTGCCAACAAAGATCTGTCTAGTCAAAGCTATGGTTTTTCCAGTAGTCACGTGTAGATGTGAGAGTTGGATCATAAAGAAAGCTGAGCACCAAAGCATTAATGCTTTTGAACTGTGGTGTTGGAGAGGACTCTTGAGAGTTCCTTGTACTAGAAGGAGATGAAACCAGTCAATCTTAAAGGATATTAGTCCTGAATATTCATTCGAAGGACTGATGCTGAAGCTGAAACTCCAATGCTTTGGCCAACTGATGCAAAGAACTGATTCATTGGAAAAGATCCTGATGCTGGAAAAGATTGAAGACAGGAGGAGAAGGGGATGACAGAGGATGAGATGGTTGGATGGCATCACCGACTGAATAGACATGAGTTTGAGCAAGCTCTGGGAGTTGATGATGGACAGGGAATCCTGGCGTGCTGCAATCCATGGGGTTGCAAAGAATGGGACACGACTGAGTTACTGAACTGAACTGAATAACAATAGAAATAAAGTGCACCATAAATGTAATGTGCTTGAATCATCCTGATGCACCCGTCCTGATCTGGGGAAAAATTGTTTTCCATTAAACGAGTCCCTGGTGAGGAAAATGTTGGGGACTGCTACCCTATGGTTTAGTTCATGGCAGAAAGATACCTGCTAGGAATCCTACTGGGCAAAGTTGCAATCTTGCTGGGATCCTGCAAACACCTGAAGCCCTGGAAAAGCTAGAGCTGGGTGTATGTGAGAGCTAAAGGAGCCTAGGGGAAAATATCCCTCAGCTGCTGCTACTGCTAAGTCACTTCAGTCGTGTCCGACTCTGTGCGACCACAGAGACGGCAGCCCACCAGGCTCCCCCATCCCTGGGACTCTCCAGGCAAGAACACTGGAGTGGGTTGCCATTTCCTTCTCCATCCCTCAGCTAGTGGGGGAAAAGGCCATCATGTGAATTTATAGTCTGTTGTTACATGTTCTTTTTAAAATAGTTTCTGAAGCATTCAGAAACCTGAAAAGAAATGATGATAAGAATGTGAATGGTGGAGTATGTGGTTTGGCTTTTATTTGTGACATAGCAGGTGATTTGTTTTATTTCACTGCAGCTTTCTCTTCTTTGGAATAATCATTGGCTAACTAGTGACTTATAGATACTCAATTTGCCAATTTAGAACTAAAAATTTGTGTATCTAGACCTGCTTCTATGGTTTAAGACACTGGACATTCTTTTTTTTAAATACATAATTTTTTGGAGGGGTTATTGAGATAAAATTGACATAATGTTAGTTTTAGGTATAATAATGAGCATACCTAAACATAATAATTCAGTATTTGTGTGTATTGCGAGGTGATCACCACAATAAGTCTAGTTAACATCTATCAACATACGTATGTTGTAATTTTTTTTCTTGTGATGAGAGCTTCTAAGATTTGTTCATGTAACCACTTTTAAATATGCAGTAAAGTATAATTAACTATAGTCATCAGGCTGTATATCATAACTGCTTGATTTGGGGGGGGGGCACTTTCTTTATCATTTGATGTTTAGAACTTTTCTGTTTCAGCAACAATCAGTGACATTTATTGGTGCCATTGGGAAGATCAATGATGTGTTTAATCCCATCCACTCACATCAGATTCTGGTGTGGCCCCAAGTTCTGAGTCTTTGTGATCATTGTTGTTTAGTCACTAAGCTGTGTCTAACTCTTTGCCGTGCACCAGGCTCCCTGGTCCTTCATTATTTCCCAGAGTTCACTCAAATTTATGTCTATTGAGTCAGTGATGCTATTGAACCATCTCATCTTCTGCCGCCCCCCTCTCTCCTTTTGCTTTCGATCTTTCCCGGCATCAGGGTCTTTTCCAAAGAGTCAGATCTTTGCATCAAGTGGCCAAAGTAATGGAGCTTAAGGTTAGAGTCTTAAAATATATTTTTATTTGTTTATTTGGGCTGGGCTGGGTCTTCATTGCTGGGAGGGCTTTTCTCCAGTTGCGGCAAGTGGAGGCTTCTCTCTGTTGCCGTGCCCGGGCTTCTGGTTGGTGTGACTTCTCTTGTTGCAGAGCATGGGCTCTAGCGTGCTCCGGCTTCATAGCTGTGGTGTGTGGGCTCAGTTGCAGCTCCCAGGCTCTGCGGCTCAGGCTCAATAGTTGTAGCTCATGGGCTTCATTGCTCTGTGGCACGTGGGACCTTCTCAGATCAGGGACTGAACCTGTGTCTCCTGCATCGGCAGGCAGGTTCTGTACCACTGAGCCACCAGGAAAACCCAAAGTAAGAGTTTTAGGACTGAGAATGCAAACTCTTTTTTCTCCCCTCTATCATTTACTTTATTTATTTTTTTTAAATTTTATTTGTTTTACTTTACAATATTGTATTGGTTTTGCCATAAATTGACATGAATCCGCCATGGGTGTACATGTGTTCCCCAACACCTTCCCTCCCTTTGAACCCTCACAGATTTGTTTTTAAGAAATGAAGAAGTGTTCCACCATGTGACCTGCAGCTGCAACGCATCAACCTTTGCTGATATTAAGGCTGCACTTTGGATCCCGGGGAACCTCTAGAAAGATGCACTTTTTGCTGTTCCAGGCAGCAAGCCCAGTCATGGAGGGATGGAGTGGAGGGGTAGAACTCTCTTAGGCCAGATGGAAATGCTCAGAATAATATCTCTGCTACAGACAGCATCCTCACCAAATAACTGGCTGAGCCTGAGGTCAGGGGCCACCAGCCGTATACGGCCATGGAGCCCTGAAGTGTGGCTGGTCTGAACGGGGACATGATGTCAGAGTGAGCTGCACAGTGGATTACAAAGGTTTAGCCTGACATAAAGCACATGAACAGAGAAGGCAGTGGCACCCCACTCGAGTACTCTCGCTTGGAAAATCCCATGGACGGAGGAGCCTGGAAGGCTGCAGTCCATGGGGTCGCTGAAGGTCGAACACGACTGAGCGACTTCACTTTCACTTTTCACTTTCCTGCATTGGAGAAGGAAATGGCAACCCACTCCAGTGTTCTTGCCTGGAATCCCAGGGGCAGGGGAGCCTGGTGGGCTCCCGTCTATGGGGTCGCACAGAGTTGGACACGACTGAAGCGACTTAGCAGCAAAGCACATGAAGAGCTGACTCATTTGGAAAGACCCTGATGCTGGGAAAGATTGAAGGCAGGAGGAGAAGGGGATGACAGAGGATGAGATGGTTGGATGGCATCACCGACTCGATGGACATGAGTTTGGGTAAACTCCAGGAATTGGTGATGGACAGGGAGGCCTGGCATGCTGCAGTCCATGGGGTGGCAAAGAGTCGGACACAACTGAGTGATTGAACTGAACTGAAAGCACATGAACAATTTCCTCAGTAATTTCACGTTGATCGCCTGTTGAAATGATTATACGGGGGATAGACTGGATTAAATGCAACATATTCTTAAGATTGATTTTGCCTATTTCTTCTTACATTTTTGATGTTAGTATTAGAAAATTTAAACTGACGTGGGTGACACTATGGTTTTACTGGACAAAGCTGGTCTAGGTGCTTGGAATTTGTTTTTAACTACTTTGTGTGCATGCTAAATCATGCTAAATCGCTTCAGTTGTGGCCGACTCTTTGTGACTTCATGGACTGTGGCCTGCCAGGCTCATCTGTCTATGGGATTCTCCGGGCAAGAGTACTGGAGTGGGATGCCCTGCCCTTCTCCAGGGGATCTTCCCGACGGGGGTCATACCCACATCTCTTATGTCTCCTTCATTGGCAGGCAGGCTCTCTAACACTGAGCCATCAGGAAATCCCTTTAACTACTTTCAATTCAGTTCAGTTCAGTCACTCAGTCGTGTCCAACTCTTTGTGACCCTGTGGACCGCAGCATGCCAGGCTAAATATGGATCTCGCTCATTTGCTGCTATGTATGATTCTATTGAATGGCTATACTACAATTTATTCAGAGACATTCAGCTCATTTTTTATTTTTCATAATTATAAATGATAGAGCAGAGAACCTATAGTGCCCGATCCCTTGGCAAGAACTGATCTAAAGTCAATGCCTACAACCAGACTGTCAGGACCATCAGTTCAGTTCAGCCACTCAGTTGTGTCCGACTCTTTGCCACCCCATGGACTGCAGCACACCAGGCCTCCTTGTCCATCACAACTCCCGGAGCTTACTCAAACTCATGTCCATCGTATCAGAGATACCATCCAACCATCTCATCCTCTGTCATCCCCTTCTCCTCCTACCCTCAATCTTTCCCAGCATCAGGGTCTTTTCAAATGAATCAGCTCTTGACATCACATAGCCAAATATTGGAGTTTCAGCTTCAACATCAGTCCTTCTGATGAACATCCAGGACTGATCTCCTTTAGGATGGACTGGTTGGATCTCCTTGCAGTCCAAGGGACTCTCAAGAGTCTTCTCCAACACCACAGTTCAAAAGCATCAATTCTTCGGTGCTCAGCTTTCTTTATAGTCCAACTCTCACATCCATACATGACCACTGGAAAATTAACTACTTTAATACACATCAAATAAGCATCAAATATTCCTGATCAATTTAATTATGAACTTTGCTTTATCATATGAATTGTCATGGTAAATATCTTCTCTATGGTCTTTTTTTTAAGGGAAGTTTTTTAAGCTTTGTGTTTATTTATCGAGGCTGTTCTGAGTCCTCGTTGCTGCACAGGCTTTCTCTGGATGCGGTGTGGGGACTCCTCACTGTGCTGGCCTCCGTTGTTGCAGAACACAGGCTCCAGGCACGCAGGCTGCAGTAGCTGCGGCTCATGGGCGCAGTAGCTGCCGTTCCTGGGCTCTACAGCGCAGGCTCAGTAGTCATGCCGCTTGGGGCTACTTGCTCACGGCACATGGGCTCTTCCCACACCAGGGACTGAAACCACGTCTCCTGCATTGGCAGGCAGACTCTACCCCTGAGCCACCAGGGAAGCCCTCTCCTCTTGTTTAAAAGTATACTGAGGTTTTATAAAATTCCCAGAGTGCTGTGGGCAATTTGGCAAATTCTCTTTTACGGATGCCAGGCAACCTTGCTGCCACCTAGCAGCTGGCCAGGGTTCTGTGATGTTAAACACCTATTCCTGGACCTGCTGTCTGTAGCCTCCACCCGACTGAAGGGGACGACTGTGAGGAGGTGGGCCGGGGGACACGCACACTCTGCACCCCCTCCCGGCCTCACCCAAGCCCCTCAGCTCCTGGGGCTTCTCTGAAAGACCTATAGGGTGATCAGCTTAGAGGGTGGCTTCCAAATCAGTGAACCCCAAATCCTCAAGTGCTATTTTGCTCACACAGACTTCTTACAAAACGTTTCTAGAGAACAGAGCCTGTGGGGAATTTGTGATGACACAAAGTTGGCATTAGATTCAAGAAGTGATAAATTCCCCTGCTCATCAGTGGCTTCACTTTTCCTTGCGACATATGACAACTGTTAAAAAGTCCACCCACTGAGATCCACCAGGTGAAATTGCAAGGCTGGAAATGCAACCACTCGACACCATCCCCTCCCCTGCCCGCTCCAGACCCTGCTGCTCAGCTGGGTTCTTCCCCCTCAACCCGGGGGGCTCACGTTCCTTCCCGGCGAGTAAGAATAATACTAGGAGGTAGTAGGTGAGGCAGGACTTCAGGGACCACCTGGGCATCTCACATGAGTCTCCTGAGAGGTTGTTAAAATGCAGATTCTGGGGCTTCCCTGGAGACTCAGTGGTAAAGAATCCACCTGCCAATGAAGGAGACACAGTTCAGTCTCTGATCTGGGAAGGTCCTACCTGCTGTGGGGTAACTAAACCTGGGCACCCCAACTACTGAGCCTGTGCTCTGGAGCCCAGGAGCTGCAGCTAATGGAGCCTGCATGGCCCAGAGCCCGTCCTCTGCAGCAAGAGAGGCCACCACAATGAGATGCCCACGCACCCAGCTACTGAGGAGCACCCACTCGCCACAGCTAGAGGAGAGCCCCTGCAGCAGTCAAGACCCAGCACAGCTTACAGTGAACAATTACAAATCTCCTCTTTAAAGAGAAAATGCAGACTCTGATTTCTTCATCCAAGGTGAGGTGAAGTTGCTCAGTCATGTCCAACTCTGTGCGACCCCATGGACTGTAGCCTACCAGCTTCCTCCATCCATGGGATTTTGCAGGCAAGAGTACCGGAGTGGGTTGCCCTTTCCTTCTCCAGGAGATCTTCTCGACCCAGGGATTGAACATGGATCTCCTGCATTATAGGCAGAGGCTTTACCATCTGAGCCACTAGGGAAGTCCAAGGTAGGGCATCTTTAACAAGTTCCCTGGCAAAAACGCTGTGGCTTCACGGACCACACCCTAACCCTAACCCTAACCCTAACCCTTCCTACTTTGAGTAGGAAGGTTCTCCAAGCATCTGTTGCTCTGTGTACATTCTTGAAAACTTACCCTGCCTGAAGCCTCAGAGATCACCAGTGCCAGATGAACTTTAAATATGCCTGGTAAACATAAGAAAATCTAATAATAAGAGAAATCTATTCCTGTTTTGCAGAAGGCACAATGACAGTTGTCTTTACAAAAAGAGTACCTTTAAAAAGAATCTCCCTAACTTGTGCACTGTAGTAGAAACTACAGTTTACTAACGGAAAACATTTTTTTAATGCCAACTGAATTATCATCTGGAAGCAGAGTATCTCCAAAAAGTTATAAAAATAATATTAATACAGAGTAGATTGTCTCCATTTTTGAACACTCACTGGTACCAGGTGTGTATATTGCTGACCTTAGACAAAATAAACAGCAATTATTATTCAGTAAAGATGAGTTTATTTGGGAATAGCAGAGGCATTACAAATCGCGACATATGAGCTAAGGAGAACCATAGTCCAGACTGAGGATACAAATGGGAAGGTTAGCTATTATTAGGTTCTGGGAAGAAATTGGGAGAGTTGTTTTGAACAAAAGTTCATTGGAGGAGAATGAAAGTTTGGGGTTATTTAAATAACGTGCTGGTAAAAAAAAAAAAAAACGTTCTAAAATAAAACATCTCTAGCCTGATCCTGGCTGTTTATCTCTTAAAAATTTTTTTTGTTGAAGTATAGTTGATTTACACTGTCACACTAGTTTCAGATGGACAGAAAAGTGACTCAGTTTTGCATATACCTACATCTATTTTTCAGACTCTTCTCCCTCAAATATTATTAAAATATATTGAGTTTAGTTCCTGGTGCTATACAGAGATAATTGTTGGTTATTTTATATATAATAATGTGTATATGTTAATTCTAAACTCCTAATTTATCCCTCCCACCCTTTCCCCTTTGGTAACTGTAAGTTTGTTTCTTGCCCAGAAACCAATCCCTCATCAGGAGAGCTCTGAACACCATATTTATAATAGATTGTTATTTATAGTGTCTTTCTCTTCCTTGGCAATTTAAATTAAAATGTCAACTTCAAGAAATGTTTCAGAAGGGCACCAGAATGAATTATAAATAGAACCTGATTAATCAAAGAAAGATGAATAAAGTATGCTTTTAACACAGGGTACATTGTTGTTGATATAAAGCAAAAGTCTTGGCAGAATTAAAAGACAGTTGAGAAACAAATAGAACAAATAGCCATCAGTTCAGTAAATGAGTATCAGGAAACCAACCTGTACAGTTTACCTGTGAGCAGCCCCTTTTTCAACGAGTGGCGTTACTAGGCAACAAGGATCCAAACAGACAGGCGTTTCCAAGAGCATTTCCCATCTTCCTTTGCTCCAAATGAGAGCAGGCAGACACCTCTTAGAAGGATAAATGTATGAAAAACACTAAAGCCAAGTTAGATACTCAAGATAACATACTGTATGGTTCCACTTACATGAAATTCTAGAAAGGCAAACTAATGACAGAAAGCAGATGAGGGTTTACCCGGGGCTGAACATCAGAGGGAGAGAACTGCTTGCAAAGAGACAGGAGGAAACTTTTGGGGGTGGTAGAACTATCCCACATCATGATGGCAGTGGTGATTATGTGACTTGACACATTTGTCAAAATTTCGTGAAATGTAGCTTAAAGTTGCTAAATACTACTGGATGTAAATTATATTTCAATACAACAAAATTTAAAGTCCATCTATCTATAATAATCTAATATAGCACTTCTATTCTTTTACATCTAAGACTATGCAAACACTTTGGAGATAGAAAATAAACATGATTTCATTTCAAAATACAAAGCTAGAAGTTGTTGTAAAAGGGTAGGCGCTGAACCAGGCACATGGTAGGCGCTGCACACGGGTTGCCAAGACTTTCCTGGATGAATTCCACCCAAGATATGGCTTTTAGTCTCCCGAGGTCTTTGGACACCCAGAAAGTGGGTCATCTTTCAGAATATCTGCGTCACTGTGGACAGTGTGTTAGTAAATCAAAGACCAGCTGGATTTGTTCTCAAATTGGCAAAATACTTGCTTGGGAGCACTATTAATCCTTTCATTTGCTGAATGGGGAAAATTGGTCTTGATTACCTTTAGTTATTATCAGTGCTGCATATTCTTTTGGTGTAGGATATATATTAGGCGTTAAACATGTGCTTTGGAAAAGCAGAGATCATGTGACCGCTTGATTCTAAATATGAAAAGTGTGAAATTAAGACTAATACTAAATATTCTTACAGAGTAAATTGGAGTAGTGAAGCAATTATTTTCACTCTTTAATGCAAAGTTATTTTGCCTAAAATATTCTGTTATTACGCAAAAGCATTGTTCTGGACTAAATTTTTGAGATAAATTCTGCTTTTGGCAACAAATAACAGAAAACCAATCTACATGGGCTTCAGACAGTAAGCACAGTTCCACGCTCCTGGATCTGGAATTCTAGACTTAAAACAGCATCCAAGTTTGTTTAGACATGCGGATCACAATAAACTGTGGAAAATTCTTAAAGAGATGGGAATACCAGACCACCTGACCTGCCTCCTGAGAAATCTGTATGCAGGTCAAGAAGCAACAGTTAGAACTGGATATGGAACAACAGTCTAGTTCCAAATCAGGAAAGGAGTAAATCAAGGCTGTATATTGTAACCCTGCTTATTTAACTTACATGCAGAGTACATCATGTGAAATTCCGGGCTGGATGAAGCAGAAGCTGGAATCAAGATTGCCGAGAGAAATATCAATAACCTCAGATATGCAAATGACACCACCCTTATGGCAGAAATTGAAGAAGTAAAGAGCTTCTTGATGAAAGTGAAAGAGGGGAGTGAAAAAAATTGGCTTAAAGCTCAACATTCAGAAAACAAAGATCATGGCATCTGGTCCCATCACTTCATGGCAAATAGATGGGGAAATAGTGGTTGACTTTATTTGGGGGGGCTCCCAAATCACTGCAGATTGTGACTGCAATCATGAAATTAAAAGAAACTTACTCTTTGGAAGGAAAGTTATGACCAACCTAGACAGCATATTAAAAAGCAGATACATTACTTTGCCAACAAAGTTCTGTCTGTTTAGTCAAGGCTATGGTTTTTCCAGTAGTCATGTATGGATGTGAGAGTTGGACTATAAAGAAAGTTGAGCACCGAAGAATTGGTGCTTTTGAACTGTGGTGTTGGAGAAGACTCTTGAGAGTCCCTTGGACTGCAAGGAGATGCAACCAGTCCATTCTAAAGGAGATCAGTCCTGGGTGTTCATCAGAAGGACTGATGTTGAAGCTGAAACTCCAATACTTTGGCCATCTGATGTTCATTGGAACTGACTCATTGGAAAAGACCCTGATGCTGGGAAAGATTGAAGGTAGGGGGAGAAGGGGACGACAGAGGATGAGCTGGCTGGATGGCATCACCAACTCAATGGATATGACTTTGAGTAAACTCCGGGAGTTGGTGATGGACAAGGAGGCCTGGCATGCTGTTTTCCATGGAGTTGCAAAAAGTCAGACATGACTGAGCGACTGAACTGAACTGACTGAACTGAATAAATTGTTGTGAATATTGCTGTCAAAAAGGAAAGCTTGTCCCTCTCTGTACTCTGGGTGATCGTGGTGCCCATGTGCAGATGGGCAATGCTGTCAGGAACTTCCTGGAGAGAAGAGAACAGTCTGACATGAACACGACCCCAAGTCTGAGTTGTGGAAAAAACCCTAAGTGCAACGAAAAGAACCGCTGGAATAAGTCATCCATCCAAGGAGGAAAGCTGCCCTCATATAAAGAGTGGTTTTAATCTGTAATTTAAAGATCCTCAAAATCTAAATCATTTTCATCAAGACCACCTTTTCCATAAAATTGTGTTTTAACTAAGGATTAGACTTTTGGTCATAATGTCCTTCTCTAAAATTATATAGAAGATATATAATGAATCCTTGTGTGCTAAGCCTTGTTTTACTTATTTATACAATAGAACCCTGAGGAGTACTAACTTTAGAGAGTCTTGATGAGAATTAAATGCAATATTTCATGCTTCATTTCAATTCATCAATTCATTAGCCCAGAATCTAAGAAATATTACATACTTCGTAGGTGTTTTAGCCATTTTAATATGGGCAATATATAGAAACTAATTGTGAAAAATATCTTGATAACCAACTGTGTAAAAATATACAGTTTTCCCCTGGTATCTGTGGAATATTGGTTCAAAGAGCCTCTGCAGATACCAAAATCCTCAGACGCTCAAGACCCTTGTACAGAATGGGTCTCAGCTGATGCTCTGTATCCCCAAGTTCTGCATCCATGGGTTCAATCAATCACAGGCCCCACTATTGGTTGAATCCGCAGAGGCAGAACCTGTGGATATGAAGAGCCAACTGCATTGTTGGGACATACTAAATTCTTTTGCTTCTGGTATTCCTGATTTGTTTTTGGAACACCAGAAGTGAGGATAGGGGGTCTTAGAATTTCAAAGATTAGCTCAGGGAACATTTTAATAAGGATTGCATTAGTTATAGTACAGGTCAACTTGCTGCTGTAACAGAGATCTCCAAAAATACAGCGACAAAAAAGAGAAAAGTGTCTTTTTCTATTACATGCCCATGCAGAGATGAGTAGCCCAGCCCTGAAGGTAGCTCTGCCCCATGAGGTCACCCAGGACCCAGGTTCCATTATCTCATTTCTCCATTATCACCTGCAATAGGTTGTATAATCGAAGCCATTTCACCAGTGTCTTCTTCCTCCATCCCTCAGGAAGGGGGAACCTGTGAATGAAGAGCAAACCATTTCCTTTTAAAGCATGGGACCCAGAACTTGTACACACGGCTTCTACTCCCACATCGTTGCTGAGATCTTGGTCACTGGACCACCCACAACTGAAAGAGAGGCTAGAAAATACGACTTTAACTAGGCAGCCAGGAGCCTAACTAAAATTCTGTGGGTTCTATTATCCAAATGAGGGTGGAAAGAATGCATGGTTGAATCAATTAGCAGTCTTCCATTAGCGTTGCTATGGAAACTACTATTGTTTCGTTGATCCTAGGATACTGTTAATTTGGAGACATATCATCATTTTATGTACCGTTCAGTCGAAAAGGCATGCTATTGAAGCTGTGGCTCATTACTTTCTTATCAGCTGAGTTACAGGACACATCCTAATTTCGAGATTTTGAAGTGTGAAAACTTCATGTCTTGTTATAGAAGAAATACAAGCTTTCCTGGTGGCTCAGTGGTGAAGAATCTGCCTGCAGTGCTGGAGAGGCAGGTTTGATTCCTGGGCTGGGAAGATCCCTTAGAGAAGGAAATGGCAACCCACTCCAATATTCTTGCCTGGGAAATCCCATGGATAGAGGAGCCTACTGGACTACAGTCCACGGGGTCACAAAAGAGTCGAACACGACTTGGTGACTAAACGACAATGATAGAAGAAATACAGTGTCAGAAAGACTTAGGAAAATAAAACGATCTAAAGACATTCATTTTGCAGTCTTCTTTTCGTGTGTGTGACTTTCCTCAGAGCAAGCATAGGCAACAGATGTCAAGATTTGGTTGATCCATTGAGTGTAACGTTTAGAACAGGTGATTGACAAGGTACTATCCATGAGAATTTAAGTCAAATTCCAACACAGAGGCTTGGGGAAAATTTGCCAAGCTTTCCACTCAGTCTGGAACAGATCTGGAGTTGGGTAAACAGACAATGAGGGTCCTGTTTTCACTAACCAGGGTTCTCACTTAGCAGAAGGATGAAGACCAAGGGCTATACTCAGCACAGAGTTATGGCCAAGGCACTGGACTTCCTGTTTCAACATTCAGTCATCACCCAAATATTGGCTGGACACCAGACACTTTGCTTGGTGCTACAATACAGTCTCTGCCCCTCTGAGAACTCCAGAGCTCATGCAGGGAGAAGAATACGTAGACCTGTAAAGGCATGCATTTGTGTAGAGCCTGGCACAGTATTGCATAGACGTTTAGTAAGTGGAGGCACAGAGTGGAGACCATCAGTTCTACCCAAGGTTAGGGAAGACCGGCAGAACTAGGGAGGGTGAGAGTTCCTCAGGCAGAGTAACACTGTGCAAGTGCACAGAAGTGTGACAGAGTGCTCGCTGCAGCTCTCTTCAGCACACAGGATGAGAAGCAGAGGGGACTTTGCTGGCATTCCAGTGGTTAAGGCTTCACGCTTCCACTGCAGGTGGTGTGGGTTCAATCCCTGGTCAAGGTACTTAAGATCCAACATGTCGCTTCATGCAGCCAAAAAAGGAAGAAGAATTTTAAAAGTTCAGTAATCAAGATAAATACTATTCTAGTACAATATTTAAATACACAAAACTTAATGCAAAAAAAAAAAATTGTAAAAAAAAGACCAGAAGCAGTGGGTATGTTCAGCTGTTTCCTTTTTAGTACTTTACACATAGGAGGCAAAGAGCAATGTTTGTTTAATTGAATTAGAGAAAGACCAACTTCTTGAATGGCCAAATAAGGATGAGCTGAATTTTCCTGTTATCAAAAAGATGCTGGAAAGAAACAAAAGGACACCGTTGATGCCAGCCTTGCTCTAGAGCTTACCATGACTCTAGCTTATTGGTTAGCATAAGATTTGAGGAGTTACTAGATAAAGGAGCTTGTTTAGAGCCTGCTTTCACCATCTTTATGCTTGTTTTCTCCAATTTAACAATGCACAAATGTAGTTTACTTTAGAACACACCTTATATCTTTATTTATTCCAAGCATGTAGTACTGCTGATTCTCAGCACAGCAAGCACACCTTTGAGAATCTGACCTAGGACAAAGGCTAGAGAACCAAACTTTTTGCACTCAGGTGCTAAGATGTCATAATGAAAGACCCTGATTGGTTCAGTGAGATCATTCGGTAGCTTTGAATCTGGTCAATGACGAATCTATAATATGCAGATGTCTCTTGCTGTGTATTCCTACTGACAATCTGCTTCTCTTGTATAGATCACTGTTACGGATGAGGAAGTTAGTAACCCATCCTTTGTAGATCTGGTGAGAACTCCCCAAATGAGGAAGTGCACACTTATACTTATGTTTGCTTGGTAAGTTTGATTTGTGATGGATTCAAAAGCTTGTGTCAAATTCACAGCGCAGCCCTCCCTCCAGACCAGGTGAAAGTTCTCTCTCACTTGTTCTCTGTTGTCTTTCGATGTTACTCCAGGTTCACAAGTGCTGTGGTTTATCAAGGACTCGTCATGCGCCTGGGAATTATAGGAGGCAACCTCTATATCGACTTTTTCATCTCGGGAGTTGTGGAGCTGCCAGGAGCCCTCTTGATCTTACTAACCATTGAGCGTTTTGGTCGGCGCCTACCCTTTGCAGCAAGCAATGTCGTGGCAGGGGTGGCGTGCCTTGTCACTGCATTCTTACCAGAAGGTAACTGTCCCTCAAGTCTGCTTGGCAGCCAAGATCTTGAAAAAAAATCTTAAAATAATCAAGAATGGGGGACTTCTCATCTTCAGCAAATGTCCCCTAGCATCAACATCATAGTGCCAGGCTCACTCTTGTGATGTCTCTCCGTTTCTGCCAAATCAGCATAACGACTGTGAGTACAGAAGACTGATGCTATAGATTTTTCCATTTTCCCCAGTTTTAGGGTCATTTGTGGATGAAATAGATGTGTAAAACCTAGATTGTAGTCCTAGTTTACTTTTTAAAAAAATTTTAATTGAAATTTACTTTATGTACAATATTGCATAGGTTACAGATGTGCAATATGATGATTCATGATATATAAAGGTTGTATTCCATTTATAGTTATTCTAAAGTACTGGCTATATTCTCCATATGGTACAATAGATTCTTGTAGCTTACTGTATACCTAATAGTGTGTATCTCTTAGTCCCTTACCCTGACATTACCCCCCCTTTCCCTCTCCCCAGTGGTAACCACTAGTTTGTTCTCTGTATCTGTGAGTTTGCTTTTTTTGGTTGTTATATTCACTAGTTTGTTGTAATTTTTTAGATTCCACATATAGGTGATATCTTATAGTATGTGTCTTTCTATGTCTGACATATTTCACTTAGCATAATGCCCTCCAAGTCTATCCATGTTGCTGCAAATGGCAAATTACACACTTTTTATGGCTGAGTAGTATTCCATATATATATATAAAGGATATATATATTTATTTATATATATATCCTTTATATATATAAAAAGTTATGAGGCTTCCCGCATAACTCAGTTGGTAAAGAATGTGCCTGCAATGTAGGAGACCACATCTTCTTTGTCCATTCATTCTGCTGGTGGCCACTTAGGGTGCTTCTTAGTTGTTGCAGAAATGCTGCTGTAACACTGGGGTGTGTGTATCTTTTCCAGTTAGTGGCTTTGGTTTTTTCTCATATATGTACCCAGGAATGGAATTAATGTAGTTTGCTTTTGATCACCTTTATCTGACTTAAGTTTGTGACATCATTGACCCTGTTTCACATTTCTTCCGTATCACTGCTGCTGCTGCTAAGTCACTTCAGTTGTGTCCGACTCTGTGCGACCCCATAGACGGCAGCCCACCAGGCTCCCCGGTCCCTGGGATTCTCCAGGCAAGAACAGTGGAGTGGGTTGCCATTTCTCTCTCCAATGAACGAAAGTGAAAAGTGAAAATGAAGTCACTCAGTCGTGTCCGACTCTTAGTGACTCCATGGACTGCAGCCAACCAGGCTCCTCCATCCATGGGATTTTCCAGGCAAGAGTACTGGAGTGGGGGTGCCATTGCCTTCTCCGTCTGTATCACTAATTCCCTGCAAAACACGAAGGTTACAAAGGGAAGAAAAACACATTTCTTGACTTGGAGAGGTTGACAACCTAGTGAAGAATATGGACAAAGTAGAGCATGGTTCTCAGAAGTATGAACCACCTGTGCTGGTTTAGGAACCAAACATTCTTCGTTATCACAGGAATATCCTGGAACCTTCTTTGTTATCGCAGGACTATCCTGGAAAGGAGGCTGAGGGATCATGCCTGTCCAGCAATGATAGCCTCGCAGTCAGGCCAAGAGCTTGGGTGTGGTCTTGTGAGCTCCGGGTGGCGGAGAAGCGCCTCCAAGTGACTGCAGCAGTTGGGACAGTGGCGATGGGGAGGGAGAGATGCTGCGAGCAGGGATCAAGGTGGTGGCTTTCGGGCCTGCATGGGAGACGGTGATTTCAGGGACATTTCAGAGTTAAACTGGGGAGGGGAGGGCTTGGTGATGGCTGTGCGATACAGGGGTTGTGGGTAACTCCACGTGCATGGCTAACCCACCGCCAATTATCCCTGTCCCAGAACACAGCGGGGCCCGGACGGTGGAAGCCTTTCAAACTCCCAGGGAATGTGTGTTTTAGATCAAGTTCATTATTTCCACATTCCAGGAGGTGTGAGGGGTGGGAGGGTTGCTGGGACAGCTGGGGCCTCTTGTAGTACTTTATGTCAGCACAAGAGAAGCATTTTTTTTATCAGTTTGAAGAATTTTTTTTCTTTTCCATAAGGTTTATTACAAGATAGCGGGTACAGCTCTCTGTGCGGTACAATAGGGCCTTTTTCTCTATAGAATAGTTTGTATCTGCTAACCCCAAACTCCCAATCCATCCCTTCCCTACACCCTCCCGCTTGTTAACTACAAGCGTGTTCTCTAGAGTCTGTTTCTGTTTTGTAGATAAGTTCGTTTCCTAGTTTAGATTCCACATATTGTTGTTGTTCAGTCACTACATATGGGAAACACGCACCACATCTTTATCCATTCATTCTGCTGATGGCCGCATAGGGTGCTTCTTAGTTATTGTAGAAATGCTGCTGTAACACTGGGGTGTCTGTATCTTTTCCAGTCAGCGGCTTTGCTTTTTTTCTCATATATATACCCAGAAATGGAATTAATGTAGTTTGCTTTTGATCACCTTTATCTGACTTAATTTTGTGATGTCATTGACCCTGTTTCACATTTCCTTCATATCACTAATTCCCTGCAAAACATGAAGGTTACAAAGGGGAGAAAAATACATTTCTTGACTTGGAGAGGTTGACAACCTGGTGAAGAGTATGGACAAAGTAAAGCACGGTTCTCAGAAGTATGAACCACCTGTGCTGATTCATGGACTGCAGCACGCCAGGCTCCTCTGTCCCCGACTATTTCCCAAAGTTTGCTCAAACTCACATCCATTGAGTCGATGATGCAACCCAACCATCTCATCCTCTGTCACCCCTTTCTCCCTTTGCCTTCAATCTTTCCCAGCGTCAGGGACTTTTCCAATGAGTTGGCTCTTTGCAGTGTCAAAATAGTCAGACATTTATAGATAAGTTCATTAATAATATGCTTATGAAATCCTAAAACATCAAATAACCCTATTTAAATACCATTACAGGAATGCCCATCTTCAGAATGAGAAGGGGGAGAAATCCTGTCATATTGGAATGGTTGATGATAAACAGAACTGTTTGCATTTATCTCATTTTTCTTGAGCACATGAGTTTCCTAGAGCTGTTGTATCAAAACACCATAAACTGCGTGGCTTGCAACACAGATTTGTTCTTTCATATCCTGGAGGCTGGAGTCTGAACTCCAGGTGTAGGCAGGGCCTCGCTTTCCCTGAAGGCTCTCAATAAGGATACTTGCCTGTCCCTTCTGGGCTTCTGGTGGTTGCCAGCCATCCTTGGCATTCCTGGACAGCATTTCCATCTCTGTCTCCATCTTCATATGACCTTCTCTGCATCTCTGGGCCTTAACTTAACCATGACATCTGCAAAGACCCTATTTTGAAATAAGGCCATACTCTGAGGTTCTGGTGAACCTGAACTTTGGGGAACATCGTTCAACCTACCACACTGAGCTAACGCATTATAAGAGTTGGGGAAGGGGATTCCCTGGTGGTCCAGCAGTTGGGACTCAGTGCTTTCACTGCCAGAGCCCAGGTTTGATCCCCTGGTCAGGGAACTAAGATTCTGCAAGCCTCCCTGTGTGGCCAAAAAAAAAAAAAGAAAAAGACTTGCAGAAGATATATGCACATCTACTTAGTGTCTATTAATTGCTGCCACTAAACTAGGAGTACCAGACCACCTGACCTGCCTCTTGAGAAACCTGTATGCAGGTCAGGAAGCAACAGTTAGAACTGGACACGGAACAACAGACTGGTTCCAAATAGGAAAAGGAGTACGTCAAGGCTATATATTGTCATCCTGCTTATTTAACTTCTATGCAGAGTACATCATGAGAAAACGCTGGGCTGGAAGAAGCACAAGCTGGAATCAAGATTGCCGGAAGAAATATCAATACCCTCAGATATGAAGATGACACCACCCTTATGGCAGAAAGCGAAGAAGAACTAAAGAGCCTCTTAATGAAAGTGAAAGAGGAAAGTAAAAAAGTTGGCTTAAAACTACTCAACATTCAGAAAACGAAGATCATGGCATCTGGTCCCATCACTTCATGGCAAATAGATGGGGAAACAGTGGCAGACTTTATTTTCTGGGGCTCCAAAATCACTGCAGATGGTGACTGCAGCCATGAAATTAAAAGACGCTTACTCCTTGGAAGGAAACTTATGACTAACCTAGATAGCATATTCAAAAGCAGAGACATTACTTTGCCAACAAAGGTCCATCTAGTCAAGACTATGGTTTTTCCAGTAGTCATGTATGGAGGTGAGAGTTGGACTGTGAAGAAAGCTGAGCGCTGAAGAATTGATGCTTTTGAACTGTGGTGTTGGAGAAGACTCTTGAGAGTCCCTTGGACTGCAAGGAGATGCAACCAGTCCATTCTAAAGGAGATTAGTCCTGGGTGTTCTTGGAAGGAATGATGCTAAAGGTGAAACTCCAGTACTTTGGCCACCTCATGCGAAGAATTGACTCATCGGAAAAGACTCTGATGCTGGGAGGGACTGGGGGCAGGAGGAGAAGAGGACAACAGAGGATGAAATGGCTGGATGGCATCACTGACTCAATGGACGTGAGTTTGAGTGAACTCTGGGAGTTAGTGATGGACAGGGAGGCCTGGCGTGCTGCGATTCATGGGGTCACAAAGAGTCGGATACGACTGAGCGACTGAACTGAACTGAACTAGGAGCAAAGATAGAGCTGTTAACAAGGTAGACATAATTTCTTTTTTTTTTTTTTGAACTTCTTGTTTCATATTGGGGTATAGCCGATTAACAACACTGTGATAGTTTCAGGTGAACAGCAGAGGGGCTCAGCCATACATACACATGTGTACATTCTCCCCCAAACCCTCCTCCCGTCCAGGCTGCCACGTGACACTGAGCAGAGTTCCATGTGCTGTACAGTAGGTCTTTGTTGGTTATCCATTTTAAATACGGCAATGTGTACATGACCATCCCAACCTCCCTAGCTATCCCTTCACCCTGGCAACCATAAGTTCGTTTCAATTTCTATCTTTGGGCGTTATGCGCAATATAGTAGAAGACAACAAATGAGGACCACTGGATACTTCACTGATCTTTCCATTTTACTTTGGCACTGTATAGTTTTAGGTTTAATTTTTAAATGTAGTTTCCTAAGACAAGGTCATCTGTTCTCATCCTATATGGAATAGGAATCAAATATTAATTACATATTCATTGCATATGAAATCAGGAAAGTAAAGGAAAAAAAATGACTTAAGCGTGGCCCATCTTTTCATGATAGAACTCTCCCCCAGAAGATTTTCTCTGGCTCCAGACAGATTGGGATGGTTTTAATGTGTGTTGCCTCTAGCACGATCCCAGAAAGCATTGAAGATCAAACGTCCAAACCCATATTGAAGTAACTAAGTGGGTGTGAACCAAGCTGTCTTACAGAGAACACGTTCATATATTGGAAAACAGAAGACAAAGAATAGACTTTTCTGTTTGATCTGGTCGGTTTTATTTTGTAGACCGAGTTTCCCAAGTCTTAGAGTTGTTCTTAGCAGCAATGGAAACGACTTGCTCCTATTCTGGACGCATTTTATTTGTGTGTTCTGCAGATACGGCTGCTTTCATAGGCTCACGCTCGTCGTAACTGACTGCCAAGAGTAAGTTCAAATTCGTAGTGCTGTGTGTGAATACCAAATGTTAGCAGGGGTTGCTTGCCTGAGCTGAGAGTCCTCACTTCCACTTAAGGGAACTTTTGGACTTGGTTCCTTGGGCTGTTGAATTAACATTAGAAAGACTTTTCCTCTCAGCCATTCTTGACGTCATCACCAGGATGACTGCCCCTGAGAAGAATACTGAGTAGCCTTTTAGGGGAATCAGCTCTAAAATTATCTCAGAGAAAACTGTTTAACCAGCGTTCCCCCCACGAAGCCTGACTGGAGAATGAAATTCTGGAAAACAATTTCAAAACAATCGTTCAGGCTGTATCCTCATCTAAGACCCCCTATCTCTGACCCAAATTTTTGAATTCTAATTAAAGCCTGAAAAATAAAAGAGCTTTTTATTTTTTTAAAAAATTATTTTCTATGGGGTATAGCCAATTAATAATGTTGTGATCGTTTCAGGTGAACAGCAAAGGGACTCAGCCATACATATACAAGTATCCTTTCTCCCCCAGACCTCCCTCCCATCCAGGCTGCCACGTGACACCGAGCAGAGTTCCATGTGCTGTACGATAGGTCTTTGCTGGTTATCCGTTTTAAATGTAGCAGTGTGAACATGGCCTTCCCAAAGCCCCTAACTACTCCTTCCCCTTGGCAACCGTAAGTTCGTTTTCTAAGTCTTTGAGCCTCTTTCTGTTTTGTAAATTCATCTGTACTATTTCTCGTTAGAGCCCACATCTAAGGAATGTCATACGATATTTCTCCTCCTTCTTTCTGTCTTACTTCGCTCAGTATACACTCTCTAAGTCCATCCATGTTGTTACAGATGGCATTTTTCATTCTTTTTAATGGCTGAGTAATATTCCACGTGTGTGTGCGTGTGTGTGTGTGTGTGTGTGTGTGTGTGTGTATACACCACATCTTCTTTATCCAATCCCCTGTCAATGGACATGAAGGTTGCTTTCATGTCTTAGCTATTATAAACTGCTGCGATGAACACTGGGGTATATGTGTCTATTCGGGCCGTGGTTTTCTCCGAATGTATGCCCAAGAGTGGGATTGTAGGGTCATATGGTAATTCTAGTTTTAGCTTTTTTAGGAGTCTCCAAACTGTTCTGCGTAGTGGCTGTACCAATTTATATTCCCATCAACAGTGCAGGAGCGTTCCCTTCTCTCCACACCCTCTCCAACTTTTGTTGTTTGTGGATTTTTTTTTTTTTTTTTGATGATAGCCATTCTGACCAGTGTGAGATGACATCTCATTGAACTTTTGATTTGCGTTTCTCTAATAACTAGTGATGTTGAATATCTTTTCATGTGCCTATTGGCCATCTGTATTTCCTCTTTGGAGAAATGTCTATTCAGGTCTTCTGCCCATTTTTTGAGTGGATTGTTTGTTTTGATGCTACTAGGCATCATAAGCTGTTTGTAAATTTTGGAGACTAATTTCTTATCAGTCACATCATTTGCAAATATTTTCTCCCACCTGTGGGCTGTCTTTTCATTTTGTTTATTGTTTCCTTTGCTCTGCAAAAGCTTTTGAGCTTAAGTAGGACCCATTTGTTTATTTTTGCTTTTATTTCCATTATTCTGGGAGCTGGATTGAAAAAGATGTTGTTGTGATTTATATCAGAGAGTGTTCTGCCTGCGTTTAAAAGAGCTTTTTAAGACCCATACTCATCTGCCATTTTTAATTTGAATTTATTCAAGATGGCTATAAACCCGGCTGTTTGGGTAAATCTTTTTGAAATGAAAAAGCTGTCTTGGACTTTTCTCTTTAAGTAAAAAGTATCAATGAGTCTGTTGCAGATGGGGCATTCAGGGGAGAGATAAAGTTGTGTTTGTTTAAAACCCTACATCCTTTCTTCAAAAACTGAGGAATTATTCTCAATAATATCTAGCAGTTTGACCAAATCCCCTTCAGAGGGACCCTCTTTCTCTGTGTCCTCGGGAGTTCATGGAGGTAGTTTCAGCTTCAGTCCTCAATCTTAAATTGTCTTGTTTCTTGCCACTGCTATCAAAAGATATCTATTGTCACTCCAGGGGGAACTTAGACTATTACTGGTTTGGTCAGAAGTTTTTATGTGCACTCTTAATATTCACACATCCCTTACACCTCCTATAAATTGTTTGCATTTTACCCTTTTGTTGAAACAGTGTGACGCTTCTCGAACTTCTCTTTTGTCACACGTTTCAACAGAATCTCTGTCCAGTGCAGTTAGATACTGGCCTTTACTGCTTAGAAAGAGTTGAGATTCTTAAGAAAACCTGAAAGCATTTTCTTAACCTTTTACTGAATTGACTAGCTGTTGACCTGTCTTCACTGAGCTAACCACATACATCTCTCATGCTGAGTGTGTGTGTGTGTTTTAATTTGGTTTCTTGGTTTTTGTTTTTTTTCCCCGTGAATGATCAGTTATAAGATTAAATTGTCATTGAAGTTGTCAGTGGGACTCACTCGTAGAGCAATCGTGATTCAGTAGAAAAAGCTGTAGCTTAAGAACCTAATGTGGGTAATCAAGTTATTTCCATGGGAGCTGGAGGCATTCTCCTCTGCAGCCACAGAGCAGCAAGAGGTCGCCCGGTCAGGCTGGGACCCAGGGAATCTGGGCACCAGCTGCCACTTTCCGTTCCCCAGCACCTGACACTGCCCCACCTGCTCACTGGAGGAAGGGGTGGAATGCATTTCCTGGTCCCCTTCCCTGGCCTTAATGGAACAGTAAAGCTAAATACAACATGTGTTTACAACGGTGCCAGAGCAGATGGCGGCCCAGCACATCAGTGCATCTCCGCTGCTGCTCCCTCCTGACGCGACAGTAGCGTGGGCGCTGTGGGTGTCCTCAGCTAGAGCAACGTCCAGGACACCAGGACGTCCCGGCCAGCTAGCAACCAGCATGTGACAAGGTGGAGCCTCCCAGTCATGACCTGCACTCTGGAGCCCTCTTTTTCTCTCTCGCCCTCCTTGGCAGTTGTTTGGTTTAATGAGTTTTAGCTTTCTTTAGTAGTTGGATATTCTCTGAATATCCATTACTTTGCCGACCAAGGTCCGTCTAGTCAAAGCTATGGTTTTTCCAGTAGTCGTGTTTGGATGTAAGAGTTGGACCATAAAGAAGGCTAAGCACCAAAGAATTGATGCTTTTGAACTGTGATGTTAGAGAAGACTCTTGAGCATCCCTTGGACTGCAAGGAGATCCAACCAGTCCATCCTAAAGGAAATCAGTCCTGAATATTCATTGGAAGGACTGATGCTGAAGCTGAAACTCCAATACTTTGGCCACCTGATGCAAAGAGCTGACTCATTGGAAAAGACCCTGATGCTGGGAAAGATTGAAGGCAGGAGGAGAAGGGGACGACAGAGGATGAGATGGTTGGATGGCATCACTGACTCGATGGACATGAGTTTGAGTAAGCTCCGGGAGTTGGTGATGGACAGGGAGGCCTGGCGTGCTGCAGTCCAGGGGGTCACAAAGAGTCGGACATGACTGAGCAACTGAACTGAACTCAACTGATTCTCTGAAGAGAACACACATAAATCTACAGAGCTCCAGCGTCTTCTCTCATCCTCCTCATTCGTGCCTACTTTTCTACTAAAAAATTATATATTCAGGAAAGTGCAATAATTCTAGAAGGCAGGAGGACCATTTAATGCTGAGTGAGCATAAACAAGTATGAGTATAAATGTTACAGAAAGCTGTGTGGTGGGTCCGGCTGCTCACAGCTCAAAAGCCAATAAACAGCCAGGTTGGCGGAAAGGAAGGTGAAGTCGCTCAGTCGTGTCCGACTCTTTGCGACTCCGTGGACTGTAACCTACTAGGCTTCTCCATCCATGGGATTCTCCAGGCAAGAATACTGGAGTGGATTGCCATTTCCTTCTCCAGGGGATCTTCCCGACCCAGGGATTGAACCCAGGTCTCCCGCAATGGAGGCAGACGCTTTAACCTCTGAGCCACCAGGGAAGCGGAAACTTTGCTTTATTTCAGGTGCCAGCAACTGGAGGGCAGGGTGGCTGATGTCTGTGCAAAGGCCAACGCCCACCCACCACCACCACCACCACGACCAGCTGCGGGGTGAGAGCTTTACTAGACAGAGTGTGCGAGGAGGGCTACATGCAGAAATGGCACGGTCAGCTGTGACATGACAGTCATCTTCAAATTGGTCATCGGTGGTCTGACCAGCACCATCTTGGTTGCTTTCGGCACAGTTAATCTTCATTTCCAGGGTCCATTTGTCCCCAGTTCTCTGAGGCCCGTTCGACTATGGCAGCTCCTGTCCTGGGTGCAGTCTGATCATCAGGGAGTTAACTTCTCCGCCTGGTGTTCTAGTATCTGTAAGACAGCTCACAGGATATGGCTCAGAATAGTATCTATAGCCCATGAGAAAGAAGTAAAGGTCCTTGACTGTGCTTAACGACGACATTATTATTATTTAATCTCCTTAAACTGGTTTCCTTTGCTTTCCACAATTCTCACTTCTCTGATTAAACTTATTCTTTGACCAAAGTTTTCCACAGGCAAAAGGCAGGCAGAAGCCATGGTTCGTGGTCAGGGCAAGGACCATGGGGTCCTGCTCCATTTCATAAAGGGGGAAGGTTTCCTTTTCAAAGATGAAAGTCAGGCGCATGCTGAACACCCTTGACTTTGGAGAGCAGGCAAGCTCCTGTTCATGTGGTCATATGCGCTCAAGCCACATCTACTAAGAAAGGGTGGCATCAAATCAAAACTACAACAAGGCGCCAACGCACACCAGTCAGAAAGGTCATCGTTAGAAAGTCTACAGACAGCAAGTTCTGGAAAGGCTGTGGAGAAAAGGGAACCCTCCTACACTATTGTGGGAATGTACCTGGTATAACCACAAAAAAGAGGACAGTATGGTGGTTCTTCAAAAAGCTAAAAATAGAGTTGCCATATGACCCAGCAATCCTACTCCTGAGCGGATGTCTGAACAAAACTATAATTCAAAACATACATGCCCCTCTGTGTTCATAGCAGCACTATTCACAACAGCCAAGACATGGAAACAGCTTAAATGTCCAGCAGCAGATGAACGAATAAAGAAGATGTACGTATATACATTGTTGTACATATATACAACGGAATGCGATTCAGCCGTAGAAAAGAATGAAATAGTGCCATTTGTAGCAACGTGGGTGGACCTAGAGATGACCATTCTAAGCAAAGTAAGTCCGACAGAAGGAGAAATATCATATGACATTACTCACACGAGAAATCTAAAATATGACACAAATGAGCTTATCTATGAAACAAGAACAGACTCACAGGCACAGAGAACAGGCTTGTGGTTACCAAGGGAGGGGGGCACAGGAGAGGGATGGAGAGAGAGCTTGGGGTTAGCAGATGCCAACGATGATATAGAGAATGACTAAACGACAAAGCATAGCCCAGGGAACTAGATTCAATATCTTGTGATAAGTCATAATGGAAAAGAATATGAAAAAGAATGTATGTGCATCACTGAATCACTCTGCTCTCCATCAGAAACTAACACAACATTGTATACAACTATAGAAGGAAACACTGGGCTGAAAGAAGCACAAGCTGGAGTCAAGACTGCCGGGAGAAATATCAATAACCTCAGATATGCAGATGACACCACCCTTATGGCAGAAAGTGAAGAGGAACTAAAAAGCCTCTTGATGAAAATGAAAGAGGAGAGTGAAAAAGTTGGCTTAAAGCTCAACATTCAGAAAACTAAGATCAAGGCATCTGGTCCCATCACTTCATGGCAAATAAATGGGGAACTGTGGAAACAGCGTCAGACTTAATTTTGGGGGCTCCAAAATCACTACACATGGTGACTGCAGCCATGAAATTAAATGTCACTTACTCCTTGGAAGGAAAGTTATGACCAACCTAGGTAGCATATTGAAAAGCAGAGACATTACTTTGCCAATAAAGGTCCGTCTAGTCAGACTATGGTTTTTCCAGTAGTCATGTATGGATGTGAGTGTTGGACTGTGAAGAAAGCTGAGCATTGAAGAATTGATGCTTTTGAACTGTGGTGTTGGAGAAGACTCCTGAGAGTCCCTTGGACTGCAAGGAGATGCAACCAGTCCATCCTAAAGGAAATCAATCCTGGGTGTTCATTGGAAGGACTGATGCTGAAGCTGAAACTCCAATACTCTGGCCACATCATGCGAAGAGTTGACTCATTGGAAAAGACTTTGATGCTGGGAGGGATTGGGGGCAGGAGGAGAAGGGGATGACAGAGGATGAGATGGCTGGATGGCATCACCGACTCGATGGACATGAGCTTGAGTGAACTCTGGGAGTTGGGCAGGGAGGCCTGGCGTGCTGTGATTCATGGGGTCGCAAAGAGTCGGACATGACTGAGCGACTGAACTGAACTGATAGAAAGAAAGAAAGAAAGTGAAGTCGCTCAGTCATGTCTGATTCTTTGCAACCCCATGGACTGTAGCCTACCAGCGTCCTTAAAAAGGATGTCATCAACTGCCCAACTCTTAACAAATTTAAAGTACTGACTTTTTAGGGCAGACATGGTACTCTTTCTTCTCTTAATGCCCCAAAGAAAGAAAACATTTAATACCAAACATCTGGCATTTCCCACTCATTACCATGGAGGAAGAAGGAAAGGGCCCAGGAGATGTGGGCTCCATCCCTGAGTTGGGAAGATCCCCTGGAGGAAGACATGGCAACCCCACTCCAATATTCTTGCCTGGAGAATCCCACTGACAGAGGAGCCTGCTGGGCTATAGTCCATGGGGTCACAAAGAGTCGGACATGACTAAGCACACGCACACCTCATTTGCACTTAATTAGGCTGGGAGAACACTAAGCAAATGCCTTTTGTTGTTTTGTACAATTATACTGAAAGTAAAGTCGACCCCTAACTCTTCCTCCCAAACTTTGTGTGTTTGCAGGAATACCCTGGTTGAGGACCACTGTTGCTACTCTGGGAAGACTAGGCATAACCATGGCCTTTGAAATTGTCTATTTGGTAAATTCAGAATTGTACCCAACAACATTACGGTAATTCCAACATCCGTACCATGGTTTCTCCTAAGTAATTCTGCAGCTGCATGTTTTAAGTTGACCTCCTGCAATTCAGGAGACACGGGTTCGATCCCTGGGTCGGGAAGATCCCCTGGAGAAGGAAACAGCAACCCACTCCAGTGTTCCTGCCTGGAGAATCCCATGGACAGAGGAGCCTGGCGGGCTACAGTTCATGGGGTTGCAAAGAGTCAGACACGACTGAAGCAACCGAGCACACACTCACACACGCATTAGACTTGAAATCAGAAAATCTGGTGAGTGTGCCTGCGGTATGAGTTAGATTTCACATCATCATCTCCACTCTGTGTAAAGGCTCCAGCCTCTGCTCTGACCACACTCCACAGACAGTTCCCGAAGGACGAAATCAACCAATGTGCACAGCAAGTACAAACTGGCCTCCTTTCTGGGGGGGAATATTCATGAGCACACCTAACTGTCAGTCTAGGCGCCACGAGGGCACATGAGTGCCGCAGAGTGGCCTGGGCAGTAAGCCGCTAATGGATGATTAATTTCCACCAGTACCGTAGACTCCACCCCCTGGCTCCAATACCTCGCTGTGACTCTGGGTCACAGAGTGACAGGTCTGAACTGGAGCAGCTTGGAAATGAATTGCGTAGGAAATGATTTGCATAGAGTATGAGGGAGGAGACGTTTCCAATGTCAAACACTAGAGAAATGGGAAATATTGTTACCATTCCTGTTACTTAGAAATCTGAAAATATTATTCATCCTGAAGTTATTTAAATATTTTTATTTCCAACAACTTTTTTATTCTGCAGAAACTTTGGGGTTTCACTGTGTTCCGGTTTATGTGATTTTGGGGGGATTATAGCCCCGTTTCTGCTCTTCCGGCTAGCTGCCATTTGGCTGGAACTACCTCTTATCATCTTTGGTAAATATTCGCTGCATGCACTGTTCTTAAATGCTTTCATTTGCATTCTTTGTATTAATAGAACCTACAAGGATGACCAGGTTCGATATTCATGATATTCATTTGCTCTTCCCATAGCTCTTACAGGTTTTGAGGAACCACAGTGAAATGCGGGCCCTAAATCATTTAAATTTGTTTTACGTTATAGAGTTGCAATAAAAAGTGTTCAACTTAAGAACTTTCCCAGGTCTCATACCCCCCTCCCCTCTCCTTATCAGCAAGAGAGGATGCTGGCTGGCTCCTTGCTCACCTCCTTTCCTCCACCTCCACTTGCTTGCTCCTGGTAAAGAAGGCTGGTCACTCACTGCTCAGCAGTTTTAAACTCCAATGAAAATATTGCATCCATGAGGAAATAAACCCAGGAATGCAGTAGTCCTTCAGCTGGGCTGAGACCACAGAGTCAGCATCTCACCAGTGATTCAGTAAATGGTCATTTCAGACTATTTCATGAGATCTGATAAACAAGCGCAGCATTGATTCTGGGCCAGCATGAAAAAGCAAAGAGAAGGCATTGTTCAGCCAAGACAGAGCCGTCTAAGAGCCCAGTCCTTCAAGATGGGGGACTGGCCGCGAGGCGGGCTGGCTGAGCTGGGCGCTGGTACTGTGGGGCAGGCCCTTGCTTTGCAGAGGGAGCTGCCTTTCCAAACCGCCACTCACAAGAGCGGGTGATAAAGAAGGGTGCCTTTGGACTTCCCTTGGAGTAGGAAGTGGCAACCCACTCCAGGACTCTTGCCTGGAAAATTCCATGAACAGGGGAGCCTGGCAGGATCGCAGAGTCGGACACCACTGAGCAACTTTCCCTTTTGGCCTTCCTTGGTGGTCCAGTGGCTAAGACTGTTCTCCCAATTCAGGGGGTCAATCCCTGGTCAGGGAACTAGACCCCACATGCCACAACTAAGACCCTTGGCATGGCCAGTAAATAAATAAACAAATATGAAAAGAAAGAAGGGTGCATGAGAGCACATCACAGGATCGCTAACCCATCCCATGGGGTCAAGAGGAGAGAGAGGCAGGGAGCAATGAGGCCTCTGTTGAGATGGGAAGGTGAGGAGAGGTTATTCACGTGAGAGGTGCAGGCTGGTGCTCCAGGCAATGGAAAGACCTACAGTAAGAGGAAGTTGGGGCCTCCCAGGTGACTCAGATGGTGAAGAACTGGCCTGCAATGCAGGAGACCTAGGTTCAATCCCTGAGTTGGGAAGATCCCCCAGAGGAGGAAATGGCGACCTTTTCCACAGAGTGCCCTGTGTGAGGCAAGGCCTGAAGAGAGACAAGGCTGGGGAGACCAGCTGGGGCCCGACCACCAGACGTGCAAAGGGTCTGCTCTGTATCCAAACAGCAGTGGGAAGCCATGTGGAGTTTTAAGCTGGGGTTGGCAGGGTCAGGTCTGCCTTTTAGAAACTTCACTCTGATGGCAGATATGCTAAGGACTTAGAGGGGACGGAGCTAGTAGGGAGACAATTAAAAGAATGTTGCTGTAATCAGGTCAGGACTGGGTCTGAGGTGATGGCACGAAGGTGTTGAGGAGTGGATTGGTCTGAAGAAACACACTGGAGGTTGAACTGGCCAAGAGGGGCTGACTGACTGGGTGAGGGACCAGAGCAAGCAGGGAGAGGGGCCGCGACGCTGCTGACTGGGGGAGCCATAGGAGGGTTTAGCACATTAGAGAAGCCTGTCTGTGGGAGGACGTGCAGGGATTCTATCTGGGCTGCTTGTAGGATGAGGTGCTTCTAAGAAATCCAGGCTGAGATGGTGAGGAGGCAGTAGGTTTGACAAGCTGAGTCAGGAGTAAAGTGGCCTCAAGAGGAAGGTTTGGAAGCCGCTTGGATGAAGATAGCCCCTGAAACCATGGGAGTGACTGAGCCCCCCACACACAGCAAACACGGCAGAGAGGAAAGAACGGGCCCAAGACAGAGCCCCGAGGAGCCACAAGTGTCCAGCGTCAGCAGAGTGAGAGGTGCCAGGCAGGGGACGCGAGGGAAGCAGTGGGGAGACCAGGAGCTCGAGGGGCGGGGATGTCAGGGGGGTGGCAGGTGAGGCCACCAGCTGCCAGAGCTGCTGTGAGGCTGGGCAGCAGGGGCCAGAAGCAGGGCCGCTGGGCCTGGTGGTGGCAGTCCCTGGTCATCTGGCGGGAACCAGGCCAGCGAAACACTGAGGAGAAGAGCCCAGACTCGAGCAGATGGGAGTGGGACGTGACTCTGGCCCACCAAGGTCAGCTGGCAAGTTTTCAAGAATCTTGGAGCCACCTCGGTGGCTCAGATAGTAAAGAATCTGCCTGCAATGCAGGAGACCCAGGTTCAGTCCCTGAGTCAGAGAGATCCCATGGAGAAGGAAATAGCAACCCACTCCAGTGTTCTTGCCTGGAGAATCCCATGGATGGAAGAGCTTGGCAGGCTACAGTCCATGGGGTCACCAAAGTGACTGAATGTGATTGAATGACTGAATGTGACTGAATGACTAACAGTTATCATTAAAAATTGAATATACGAGATGAGACACAGAGGTAATAAATACATCTGCTCAGTTCCTGATTCATTGAGCTCTGCTGTGTCTGACCTTGAGGCTGGTGTGTCCACTGGAGTCCATGTGGAGATACTGCTGCCCATCTCCCCAGAGCCTCACCCGCAAGGCTGCGTTGCCGGTATGAATGACGCACATCCACAAGGGGCGTATTTACACCATAGAAATAAGGCAAACGCTGAAAATCAGGACTTTGTTTTCTGGAGAACCAGTTGTTAGGTATTTACCGGCACAGCACTAGAATATGAAGATATGTCCCTGATAGCTCAGTTGGTAAAGAATCTGCCTGCAATGCAGGAGACCCCAGTTCGATTCCCGGGTTGGGAAGAACCGCTGGAGAAGGGATGGGCTCCCCACTCCAGTATCCTTGGGCTTTCCTTGTGGCTCAGCTGGTAAAGAATCCGCCTGCAATGTGGGAGACCTGGGTTCGATCCCTGGGTTGGAACGATCCCCTGGAGAAGAGAAAGGCTACCCACTCAGTATTCTGGCCTGGCTGGATAGTCCATGGGGTCGCAAAGAATTGGACACGACTGAGCGACTTTCACAGAAAGCAAGAAAGGATGGTGTTTCAAGGATTTTGGTTCTAAGACAGAGAGGAGGATGGTGGTTAGAGGATCCAGTGAGGTTGCAAGAAGGCTCTGTAGAGAGGAGAGATTTGAGTACCTTTCAAGGCGTCACCAGTAGGGTAAAGCTGCTGGAGAGAGAGAATGAACCCCTACAGCGAGGAGCCCAAAAGACTCCAAGAGCTGCTCTTGGGCAGACGTGGGGACCAGCCTTGCCGGGTCACGTTATGGGAGGAGGGCAGGGACGGGGGCAGCCAAAGGATGCTGAGGGACTCCTCTGGAGTGGCCTCTGTTTCCCGCCTGAAGTAGGAGGCGGGCGCTTCTCAGAGTGTTCAGCACTTAGTAGGTCCTGGGTAAATAACTGTGAGATGAGTGAGTATATGGATGGACGCCAAGAGCGCAGGGTCAGTGGGGGTGTCAAGGGTCTGAGGACGCTGAGGAAATGTGAGATTGTGACAGAGGATCGCTGGGGGGCCAGGCAGGGTGACCTCTCTGGAGCACTGCTGCGGGGGGTGGGGGGGGCGGGGGGAGCTAGGGTGGTGAGCACAGCGGCTTCCAGAGGGTGCAGGGGGCGATGCGGGCGGCTGTGCCATCTGGGGACCGTAACGCTGTTTCCCTGTCCCACAGGTACCCTGGCATCCGTCTGCGGTGCTCTTGTGATGCTCCTGCCTGAAACCAAGGGCATCGCCTTGCCAGAAACAGTGGATGACGTAGAAAAGCTCAGCAGGTATGATACGAAATTCAGCACACCCTAACTGAAAGCGGCATTTCAAGCCCACTGGGAGAGGACAGGGCTGAGAACACTGACTGTGGGGGAGGGGATACAATATTAAATCCCTGTCTTGCATCTTAAGCAAAAAATTCAAAGCAGATTTAAAAGGTTAACATGAAACAAATCTGGAAATGAACATGTTTTATTTTTTAAATGTGGTTATGAAGAGAGAAGTATTTCCAAATAAGGTGTGAAAACTCGGAATCTAAAGGAAAAGGACTGATGACTGGACGAAACAGAAATAATTTAAATGTGCATCTGTGGGTGGCCAATGGTGACAACGATAATACATCCATAAAATGGACTGCTACACAGATACTTAAATAGCAGAAATACAGATATATGAAAGACATGGAGGATATATATTTCAAGATTATAGACATTTCAAGGCGGATTACAAAGTGA
This sequence comes from Capra hircus, assembly GCF_001704415.2. NCBI lineage: Eukaryota > Metazoa > Chordata > Mammalia > Artiodactyla > Bovidae > Capra > Capra hircus. Next base: position 83,873,724 of record NC_030816.1, read on the forward strand.
AAAGTCGCTGAACAATGTGTTATAGTATTTATTAAAAAATAAAACCAAGAGTTATCCCTCTCTATAGCTAGCTAGATGGGAAAATAAATGATAGTCAGGTGACGATAGATAGATAGATGATAGCAGAAAGAAAATAGGAGAAGGAGAAAGAGATTGAGTTTAGGGGGGACGGTGTCTAAATAGTGTGCAGAGAAAGTTAATATCCAACCAATGTTTAAACATAAAATGTATTTAATATTTAAAAAAAATCACATTACATACATTCTAATTTTCTCTGAAATTTTTCATAATAAAAATAAGAGAGATTATGAAAAATGGAAATGTATAGGGAAAGACCTAAAATGATCCAATATACCCTCTGGGGTAGAAATGTGTTGGGAAAAGGGGTGCAGAAGAGAGAACACTTATTTTATACCCCATAGACTTCTGCATCATTCAGTTTTCAAAATTATGACAACATGGTCTTGTATCATTTGTGAATTTTATTTTATTTGAAAAAAAATTTTTTTTTTTGGCATGTGGGATCTTAGTTCCTTGACCAGGGATTGAACCCACGCCCCTAGCATTGGAAGCTCGGAGTCCTAACCACTGGGCCACCAGGGAAGTCCTTATTTGTGAACTTAAACAAATAATTTAACAGCTAATTTGGAAAATAAAAGATCAGTCTTCTTCTAAACAATAAGCTGGGAATTAAGGATATAGATCCCTAAATTGTATCAGATATATTTATGAGAAGATGGGGATGTTCGTAACCTCATGGCAGTTCTCTTCGTCACTTGGCAGACTGGGTAGAGATTAGAAACTGGCAACTTTTAGGATCCTGTGTAAGTGATCAATGGTTTTACATATGCCATTTCATATTCAAAGTGGTGGTGTGCAATAGAAGTGCTTGTCCTCACTTTTTTATGCTCAGAAAGACTTGACAAGATCTATGTGCTAGCACTGGGGTCGGCATTGCCTAGTGAACAGGCGTGACTGTTGTTTGCTGCTTATCTCTGCTGTGCGGGGTCTTCGCTGCTGCGTGGGCCCTTCTCTAGCTGTGGCGCGTGGGGGCTGCTGTCTAGCTGCGGTGTGCTGGCTTCCCCTTGCGGGGGCTTCTCTTGTTGCAGAGCACAGTCTGTAGGACTCAGGCATCAGTAGTTACGGTGCGTGGATGGGCTCGGATGCTCTGAGGCACATGGGATCTTTCCAGACCAGGGCTCAAACCCATGTCTTTTGCCCTGGCAAGTGGATTCTTTACCACTGAGCCACCAGGGAAGCCCTGGGGTCGTTTCATTATCTTAGGCTCTATCCTCCTTGATTATGAGTAGCTTCATAACAAGAATCTCCCAGTAGGCTTGGAGATTTCTCTCTTCATATCCTCTTTAATGAGGTACCATCACCCTCTCAGGAGAAGACAATGGCAACCCACTCCAGTACTCTTGCCTGGAGAATCCCATGGACAGAGGAGCCTGGTGGGCTGCAGTCCATGGGGTCTCAAAGAGTCGGACACAACTGAGCGACTTCACTTTCATGCATTGGAGAAGGAAATGGCAACCCACTCCAGTGTTCTTGCCTGGAGAATCCCAGGGACGGGGGAGCCTGGTAGGCTGCCATCTATGGGGTCACACAGAGTCAGACACAACTGATGTGACTTAGCAGCAGCAGCAGCATCGCCCTCTCTGGAGATAGGCAACCATTGCTACGTGTCTTACAAGTATTTCAACCAGACTTTAAAACATATACATTGATTTCTTTGTCCTATTTCCTGATGCTATTCTGAAGAATCACATTGACGAATCATCTCAGAACTTTCCTAAGAAAACTTGAGCAGTGTACTGAAATCAACACACCAGCTGACTTCTAAGAGGACCAGCCAATCAGAGGACAGGTAGACATTTGTCCCATGAAGTAACTCAATCAGATGCTTATGCTTGTTTGTAAGTAAACTGATAGCTAATGGCTTAGCCTCAACCAAAGCTCTACCTAGGTTTTACCCTAAAATAATGCTACTTGGGGCTTCTGTGGTGACTCAGATGGTAAAGAATCTGCCTGCAATGCGGGAGACCCAGATTCGATCCCTAGGTCAGGAAGATCCCCTGGAGAAGGGAATGGCTACCCACTCCAGTATTCTTGCCTGGAGAATTCTATGGACAAGAGGAGGCTGGTGGGCTGCAGTCCATGGGGTCGCAAAGAGTCAGACGTGCCTGAGCGACTAACAGTGCTACTAATGCAACTTGAAGGTTGAGGTGAGGTGGGAGATTTTCTTTAAGATCCTGCCAGTTTATAAACCAAAATTAAGAAATGTATAAACGGTATTATTAATAAAACTGGCCTTTTGAGAATTACACCATGGGGAGGTCTTGCTTTATCCAGAAAGGATAAGCGTTCTGCTGGCTGTGGCATCACAGACAATTATCTGGTCTGTGTCAGGGTACTGGGGCCAGATCAGTGTGGCGGTTATCTAGTCCTCTCCCTCCAACTGCAGCCATGCTAGAAGCCGGAAGGAGAGGAGAATGTTGAAGGTTAGATGAAGCGGGTGAACTTCTCAGGCCCTAAAGGGTCTCTTCAGGGCTGGGCCACCCAGGAGGGCGTCCCAGCCAGGATCACAGGGTTGAATGTAAGGAGGAGTTCAGCGCTGACTGTTGGACGCACAAGCCTGTGATGTGCCGTTGGAGTTTTAAGATGTCCGCGTCTCAGTGCTACGGAGTCCTTTTCTGCACACCCGCCATCCTCGTGGTGGAGGCCCTCTGTGCCAACACTCCAACCAGAGGGACTGCCTTCTTCCTTTTGACTTGACTCCACTTACTGCCACTCATTTCCACAGTGAGAGTGGCATACCCGTTCTTGATCCCCAAACCAGTCAGAGATCAGATTTTCAAACTCATCAGGAATAGCGTTGAGGGAGAGGGGGGTCATTTGAGGTGGCACTAGTGATCAAGAACCCTCCTGCCAGTGCAGGAGACATAAAGAGACTCAAGTTTGATCCCTGGGTTGGGAAGATCCCCTGAAGTAGGAAACAACAACCCACTCCAGTATTCTTGCCTGGGAAATCCATGGACAGAAGAGTCTGGTGGGCTACAGTCAATGGGGCTGCAAAGAGTTGGACATGACTGAACGTGCGAGCGCACGCACACACACACACACATACACACACACACACTTCTGTCAATTCAATCATGTTAAAAATAGAATTAAATAATTTGAAGAGGTGGAGCTTTGGAGATGAGAAGGCCATCTGGATGGTGTGCAGGGAAAATTAATATTCAACCGATATATAAACAGGAAGAATTAGCCCAACAAAAATTCAACTTACATGAATTTCTAATTTTTTACTGTGTTTGTGTTTCATAATAAAAATTGGGTAAGTTGATTACGCCTAGTCCCTACCCTTGAAAAAACACCTAATCCAAGTCTGATCTACAGTTCTATAAGTTAAGCACACTGATTGCATTATGTAGTTACTTGTGGGGGGAAAAAGAAAACTACTTAGCCCCAGTTACTGAAACTTGTTATCATTTTCCCCTCTAAAACAGCACTTCATCATTTTTTAATTTCTCCTTTCTTTTGTTCACTTCAGCAGCTCATTTCCAAACCATCTGTTACAGGGTAGAAAGTCATAAAGAATTTATATATGCTAATTAACTCCTGCCTAGGGTCTGAGAGCAGGTAAAAAATGAGGTTGGAAATAGTTCATTGTTCCTTTCAAGGCAGGTTTTTATGAGCAGTTATGCTTGAGTGTATTCGATCAAAACCAACTATGATATTGAATAGTAATAAAGACTTCCTCATCACTAGTTGTATAATCTTTCATTGAGTTCTCTTTTCTCCTTTGTTTTGTTAGTCCACATTCCTGTAGGTGTGGCAGGAAAAAGAAACCCCAGGTTTCAAGCTCTCACCTTTGAGGCTCCTGCCAAAGATGCAAGAAAGAAGCTATTCAGGCTGGTCCCCGCCAAGGAACTGATGTGCCTTGCAGAGACGTGTGTATCCATCTCAGCGCTGCAGCTTCAAGTGTTTTTAATACTTTATAAAGACAGTCAAACTATCCAGAGTATTTTTATATAATGTTGGATGAATCAGGACGTATTGTGCTATCAAAGCTTCTGGGAACATGTAACATGTGGCTGGGAGAGCCAAGAGCCCATTGCGTGCACAGCTTCTCCTGAGGTCTTTTTCTCACGTTGGGGCAAAGTCTCTGACCCACTGAGTTACAGCGAGACAAGAAAAGCCCCACTTCGTTCTCATGACGGCTCCATCAAGAAGGCAGGGTGTGCAAACCAAGGATCTGGGCAAAGTGTACAGAAATGGGCTCATCAAATCTGATGCAGAAACTGAGGCTCTGAACTAAATGTTCTGAAGATTCCAGGGTGGAGGAAGATTTGGGAAGCCTGTTAAAGAAGCTGAATCAAGGACCTCGGGTCATATGACTCTGAGCCTTTCTCTCTTAGCACCTGGAGCTCCATAAGCTCCTGGAGCATCTGGGTTTGCAGCCACGTTCAGGTCTCGTTCCAGAAGAACAAATCTGTGCAAGCTGAGGATTCGGCTGTATGGTTTATAAAATCAGATTTGGTCCTGAGAGATGAGTCAGGATAATCTTGGTTCTCCTTTAGTAGACACTGAGAGCCACCTATTCAGTTTTTTACTGATGAAACCCATGGACTGTGATTTCATGGGTCTTACGATTTTAATCATAAAGGGATACTTGTCTTATATATAAGTTCGGTTCTATGATGGTGCCCACGGTCAAGAGTGAAAACTATGGGCAGATTTCATTCATCTTGACAATTTTAACCTGTCTTGGGGAGAAGCTTACATTTCAGTGTAAAAGAAAGGTCAGTTCTAGCCATGTTTAGAAGAATTAGCGGAAGTCTTACAGATGATTTTAGAAGTACTAAAAAGCAACTTGATCTTTCTTTTTTGTTTCTGAGACATTCAATATGTGGAGTTTAAACACAAAAAATGCTGTCTTTATGATGTTCTGCTTTATGTGTTATATTTGTTATATTTTCAGATTTAGTATATATCTCATGCAAAAAATTGTTTAATGAGTTATTTTGGGTGGGCCGGTAAAAGTGGAGCCAAAGCGTAATTTTGCCAGTGAGGAAGAAAATTTTTTATATGAACATGTGACCACATGTGCGGTGTATGTGCTGATTATAAAATAAGCTTTTAAGCCTTAAAGCACATCAGCACTGAACGTGAGTGTTCTGTTTCTCAGTGAAATAAACACCATTCTCTAAGGACATGATGCTACCTACATTCACCCTCTGTTCATACACACTGGTGTTTTTGCTTCCTTTCCATCTCTTTGCTACGAGATGACTGTTGTTCCTTGTATTATCACCTTGGAATTGTATTTTGAGTTGACATTTGAATTCCGATAACAATAAAAAGTATGCATAAATTGTCAAGAGCAATCAGTTTTCATCTGTTCTCTTCTTTCTGAACATGCGTCGCTGTAAAACACGCTTCCCGCGTGACAGAGTATACCATGTATCCAGGCAGCCAATCACTGATGGAAATTAGGCGGTCCACCTTCAATACGTGTTCGCGGCTCCTTTCCAGGCTCTTGGCACCATTCCTAGACCCATGTGTGGCCCAAAATAACATTCAGACTCTTCGCTGGTCTGGAGTTATGACATTTCCATTGCCTGGTTTCCAAGTCTCTGCCCAGGGTCTTCTGTGCCAGGCCTGAGCCAAGCTGTCAATAACAGATTTTATTCCCAAGGTAGAATTTGTTCTCATGATTCCCTACGTTGCAGCTTTGAACACATTCATCCCAGTGCCAAAAATAAAGACATTAAAGATATATGTCAAGGCATCCTTCATTGTCAGGGTGAATATACGGGTGACTTACTAGGATTTCTCTATTGATCTTACAGGCTTCTTGGTACTCTATTCCTTATGAGGAAGAACAGAACCTTTCAGGTCTGTAAGAGCTATATTATTTACAATTGGTAGGATGGACGGAGAAAATGAAAAGAAAGATCAGAGTTAAATCAAACGAAGTACCAAGTTTATTTTCAACAAATGTCATAGCTGTATTGCCTTGTTATTATAGAATCTAGCAGTCCACAGTCATGGACTGTGTTCCAATAACATGGAACATGTTATTCACAACATCACACACAAAAAAATGTTGAGGTTTGGCAGAAGATGGCAGCTAAGGATAGTGTCTTTCTTGGTTGGATTACTGTCAATTATTTCTGAGTATGCTAAATTCCCTACCCATGTTCCAGCTTCTAGAACCGTTGGTGCGTCACTGTCTCCCATCTAATTAATACCTTCTCATAGTTTCTTCAATCCAAGGAACATAGGTAGAAACACGAACATACACACCAGGCTTATTGGGGCGTGCACAGCCAAGACCCCAAGAAGTGACTCCTTGCAGAATGTATTTGTCCTTCTCAAAGCAGACCAGAGGCCCGCCGCTGTCACCCTGTACAGAGGGAAGGAAAGCGGTAAGAGGACTAAGCATCCCTCCTTTCATTATGGGATATCATCCCTCCATTACCTAAAGGTACGTTTCCCCAGTATTTGAACATTCCTTTCCTTACTGACCAGAGGCTTCCTTGGTGGCTCAGAGGATAAAGCATCTGCCTGCAATGCGGGAGACCCGGGTTCGATCCCTGGGTTGGGAAGATTCCCTGGAGAAGGAAATGGCAACCCACTCCAGTACCCTTGCCTGGAGAATCCCACGGAGGGAGGAGCCTGGTAGGCTACAGTCCACGAGGTCACAAAGAGTCAGACACGAGTGAGTGACTTCACTTCACTTTCCTTACGAACAGGCTTCTCCTGTGGCTCAGCTGGTAAAGAATCTGCCTGCAATGCGGCAGACCTGGGTTCAATCCCTGGGTTGGGAAGATCCCTTGGAGAAGGGCAAGGCTCCCCACTCCAGTATTCTGGCCGGGAAACTTCATGGACTATGTATTCCACAGGGTAGCAGAGTCGGACACGGCTGAGCGACTTTCACCTTCCTTGCTAACATATTATTTGAACATCTGCTATGCTACACTACTTAGCAAAGTATATTCAACAAAACCATACCATTTAGTGTTTCTAGGGGGCGGGAAATCCTTTCTGAGAACTGTACTCATCCCTTCAAATTTTGGGGGGTTTCTTTTAGGGAGGGTAACCCCAAGAACAATTGTAAAGAGGGTGCAGGGGGCCTTTGTCTTATACCGACCTCCCTTCCCTGCTGCAAAGGTCCTACCCGCCAGCATCCTCCCAGAAGGGTGGGGGCCGTGACCACAATGTGGCTACGCCCTTACAACCAGCCTGGAACTCGAGGGCCGAGAAATCACCCTTGATGATCTGAGTCAATCATCAGAGACATGCGTTAAAGGTTTCTGGGCAAGGTTTAGACGGTGGCCTTCGACTGACAAATCCTGCTCGAATTTGCTGCTTTGGGGCTGAAACATCCAAGGGGCTGAAGGAGGCCGTTGCAAGACGCGCGCTGATCTCTCTCGTCTTTTCTTACCTGGCAGCTGTCGGTTCCTCCAGCCAGATCGCCGGCACACAGCTCCGTGGACTTGACCCTCCCGTTGAGATACTCGTAGCGATTACACACCTTGTTCTCGATCACGGGCAGCCGCGCTTCCTTCAGGCGGCCCACACCGGAAGTGCCTGCGTTGAGAAAGATGAAAGAAAGCGTTACTGGATCCGAACCCTGTCCACACGGGAGCTTCCAGAACAGTAGAGCAACAACGATAGGTCTCTGGTTTATACATGAGGTTGCATAAGACAAGGAGTCAGTTCCCAAAACTACTGGAATTCTTTTTTTTTTTTTTTGACCCTTGAAAGTATAAATATTACAGAAGGTTTCATGTTCCGACGACCTAGTTAATCTGGGCTTCTTTGTGGGATTTTTGAGGTTCGTTTATGTGGGTATCTTCTGCTTCTTTTCCCAAACTACAGAAAAATTTATTTTTAATATATGCCAGACTGAGAAATACTGGTGCCACCATATGCATTTTATATATTCTCTTCCAGGATTTTCATGTTTCTTGTACCTTACATCATATTGCACATTTTTTTCACACAACATTACATAGTAAGGACTTGAATCATCTTTAGAGTGAGTATTTTATAATTCATCTTTATAATTAATATTTGAGTGGGGAGTGACTACCTAATGGACTTGGGATTTCCTTTTGGGCTGAAACAAGATATCTGTCCCTTGGACTGCAAGGAGATCCAACCAGTCCATCCTAAAGGAAATTAGTCCCGAATATTCATTGGAAGGACTGATGCTGAAGCTTAAGCGCCAATCCTTTGGCCACCTGATGTGAAGAACTGACTCATTTGAAAAGACCCTGATGCTGGGAAAGATTGATGGCAGGAGGAGAATGGGACGGCAGAGGATGAGATGGTTGGATGGTATCACTGACTCGATGGACGTGAGTTTGAGTAAACTCTGGGAGTTGGTGATGGACAGGGAGGCCTGGCGTGCTGCGATTCATGGGGTCGCAAAGAGTCGGACACGACTGAGCAACTGACTGAACTGAACTGAACTGAAGATTTCTGTAAATAGCAGTGATGGTTGTTCAACAGTGTGAATATATTAAATGCCTCTCAATTATACTCGTCAAAATAGTTTTAAAAGTAAAATTTACTTTCCTTTTCCAATTAGGGACGCTTCCATGCGCTTGTCTTCCCCACTGTATTTCCTTTTTGTGCGTAAGAAAAACCACTGTTTTACTTTGGCAGGTGGAAATAGAACCCTTGCACAATCACAAGAAGAAATGATGTTTCTCCAGATGGACACACCCAGGTATGTCTCAGTGTTTTCACAAAGAAACCAGTTTTCTGACTTTGCAAGCCCAGCTTCCACGAGTTTTACAAGGTCTTTGCTTTGCCAGCATGAAACAGCCAAGAAATAAGGTACTATCTCTCCAAAGACTTTGAACAAACTCGGAAAATTGTCTTGCGTTCAGAAAACTCACACTGGAGTTGACAGGAGCTCGTGAGAGGACCACTGTTTGACAAAGGGGAGAGTCCCAGTGCTGGTTACAGCAGGGGAGGAAGGTCCTGACCACAGGATGTACTGTTTGAATTCAGTAGATTTGTGGATGGTGAAGCCTTCTCAAAAAATGTTTGCTGAAAATTAGTTTAAAAGTGTCCTGCTCTGACATCTGCTTTCTGAACAAGACAGACATTGTGATGCGAGGGACAAATTCTCTAATTGACCAGAAATGTGCAGAGGTGCTGCCATCCTGTGGCCACAATAGAGATGGCATGGCTGAGAGCCTGAGGCTAAGAGACTAAGGGTGACCTAGAGGGCTCAGCTGTACATGCATTAGGAGATGTCTCCTGATGACGGTGACCGTGAGGACGATCGGGAGGGTTGGGGGTTGACCGTGATGCTGATGGTGAAGGTGGTGTCCATGGCGACGGCAGCGATAACGACAGTGATAATGTGAGATGGTGATGGTGGTTGTGATTGGGCAAGAAGCACAGGAGCTGCTAAAATCCCATCTGCAAAGCACTGAGCTCTTCATATATGTTATCTTTATCTGCACAATGACCTTATACAGATGAGAAAACTGAGGCTAACATGTAGAACATCGTTTGAAAACACCGATTTTACGGATGAGGGTTTAGATGCCAAATGGTACCAAGAGGTAAGGTGACTGGTCCCTTCTCCTTAGCCAGTGGCAGAGGCAGAATTACGTTCCAGGGCTCCTGACTTCCGCTCTGATGTCCTCCACCAGCACTTCCAAAAAATGAGGCAGAGACCTAAGACATCCTCTTAATGTTCCTAGGGCCAATTCTGAAGGATATAACAATAATTTGTTTTATAGTATAATGCAGGACAAACTGCAAAGGGAAGCCGGGATCCCCAAATTATAGTTCGAGTGCTGATCCAGGATTTTGCAGGAACATCCCCTCTTGGCCCTCACACCGTTCACCAAGGCCAAAAGCCTTCCTAGAACTGGGACCTTTCTTTCTGCCCCCAGCTGTCAGTCTGCCTGCCCCCAATAGCCTCTCCACACAGACAGAGACTGTGTGGGTATTTGGGGAGACGGGTTGAACTATCATTTTGTTGTTGACTCACTATGTTTAAGAACTCCATGTGGTTAAGCTCACGTAAATAATCTAACACCCTTAATCTGCAGCTGTGTCAAAACCCTACTTAGCTGAGGAGAAGGTATTAGCATTGGATTTATGGCCTGAGAGTCTCAAGGAAACACTAACCCTCCCCTCGTCTGTGTCCACGGTTGGCCAATTATGGAGACCAGGCAGGTGCCCAGACAGTCAGGAAGGGAGTGGACCTCATTCACCGGTAAAAATTGGCACACATGCCCATTTTCTCACGTAGGCTGCAGGTCAGAAGCAGTTCAACATGTGAGTCATGAAATTTATCTTACCTTGGGTTTCTCCCCAGCCAGTGATGTAACATACTGTCTTGTCTGCGACCACGTAATTCGGGGATGGCAGACAAGCTGGGATTACCTCATCCGTGATGACGGCAGGGCTGAAAGGGAAACATCGAAAGTTGCATTTGACTGCTGGGCTGGGAGGCTTCTGCCATTCACTGGATGAAAATGTAAAAGTGTTGGTTGTTCAGTCATGTCTGACTCTTCACAACCCCATGGACTGTAGCCCGCCAGGCTCCTCTGTCCATGGGATGCTCCAGGCAAGAATACTGGAGTGGGTTGCCATTTCCTTCTCCAGGGGATCTTCCTGACCCAGGTATCGAATCCAGGTCTCCTGCATTGCAGGCAGATTCTTTACCATCTGAGCCACCTGGGAAGTCACTGGTTGGTTACCCACAATAGGATGCCACCTGCCTCAGCCCCAGAGCCCTCCCAACTGGTATTTCCTTGCTTCACTGACCAGCTGAAAACAACTGTTCACCCTCACATTTGCCTATAGTATCTTACGAGTTAAACAAATGGAACGTTTTATTTAAAAGGCACCAGTTGTGGACAAGAAACCAGAGGTGGGAGCAGAGATGACAAGGACTTTTCTTGTCTATTCTGGCACTATGGGAACTTTATATCATGCACACTTTTACAGCAAGTTAATAGGGCTTCAATCAGTAGGTGCACTGCCGGGGGCCAGCGTGAGGAACTCCGCCCATGGCAAAGGTCATGAGGAAGGAGGCTTGGCGTATGCAAAGGCGTGATCAAGCCTCAGGAAACCCCCTGTTCCCGAGCATCTACCCCAAAACCAGAGTCTGTTTTATGCTCTCACCTACACCTCTGACTTTACGGGGGGCTCTCCCCTATAACCGTTTCTCTCGGAGAAGGAGCAAACGTGCAGCTCCAAGGCAATAAAAATTCCTGGGCGTGACAAGAGAGTTTCAGCTTACGGACTGCTCTGAAGGTTATCTAGCCCTCCTGTATAGGTTCGTCCAGCCACATGTGATTGTTTACAGCCTCCCAACCTGAGAGGCACGAGATGTTTTAGACTTACTAAAGGCAAAGTCTTTGGGGGCGTTAGAAATTATTAGTATAATGGGTTGGTTAGGAATTATAATGGTGAAGGGTTTTTCATTTGTTGTGCCAATAATTGCTGCCAATTCCCTGCCCTGGGTGTGACAAGGATGTCTTAGGTCAAACCTCTCTGCTGACAGACTAGCTTGTGTGACAGGATTATCCATACTGCTGCCACTAAGCACATGACTGTTTACTCCCTCTCAACCATAAACAGCACAGAGAGTTTTGGAGTATTTTGAAAGTCTTAATTAGCATAGGGCTTTTCTCATTGTTGAGTCAATGATTGCCTCCATATCCTTAGGCACCTGGGAATATATTAATCAATGTATTTGGAATATAGAAAAGGAAATATAGTAGTTTTTCAGGTTAGCAATACTAGACTTTTTGAGTTAATGAATTTTCTCTTTTGTAATCGATCACTGTACTTTGTTATAAATCTCTATGTCCTTGCTATGTAAAAATGTAACTTTATCACTATCTTAAGACTAAATAGATCTTAAGGGGAGCATTGGTGAAAGGATTTTCATTTGTTGGGCTGATGTTTGCTGCTAAATCTCCATGTTCCCTGCCCTTATAATGAATATAACTAGCATATAGGAGAAATAAGTATTAACCTTTAAGCATATAGGAGAAATAAGTATTAACCTTTAAGATTAATCATGTTAACCTTGGGTTAAATAAATTCCTTTCTTGATTGTAACTCACTACACCCTCATCCTATAGGAATGCAACTTTATTTGGAGGGTGGTGCCTGGTTTAAGAAAAAACACCCTTGGAAAAAATAAGTTTTTGGTTATCAGAAAGAAAGGATCATAAAATGTCAGCAGGTCTCATGGCCAGAAAATGATGTAATATCCCCAAGACCTTTTTTTTATACATTTATGTGAAGCACCTGATTTTGATAAAGGTCAGGACTGCTGACCCCCGCGTGACTCTGTATTCATCCCTATGTGTAAGAAAAGGTATATAAGCAAACCCAAAAATAAAGAAATCGGATCAGTTTCCGGAAAGACTGATTCCCCCATGTCATTTCTTTCTTGCTCCCCGTTTTTCTGGCTGAATTCCCATCTGGAGCATGGGTGCTATTCCACGTAAACCAAGTTATTCAGCCTCTTTTTCTCCACTAATTTTCCTACTACACTATCCGTTTCTAATCTCTCTATGTATCTGTAATTAAATGTGTATTTTTCCAAGGACGCCGATGCCGTCCCCACCTTCGAGTCACCCTGGATCCACCGGGGCTGGACCCTGGCAGTGCACCATCCAGCTGAAATACAGGGCTTTAAAAATAGCAAGTGCCTGGTGTCACCAGGAGCAAGCTGTCCCATTTCTGGGGTCCTCAGTTTCCTCACCCATAAATGTCACAACATCATGGCTATAAGAATCCGATACAATGCAAGACACCAAATGAAAGAGGATTGGAAGTAATCACCTTGCATAAACAAAGTAGTATGTTTTTTTTTTAATAAACTTTTGCATGCCTTAGAATTCCAGAGACTCAAGCATCAGAACTTTGATTCTGTAGACTTGATTCTATCTTAGCAGGGCCTCCCAGGCGGCTCAGTGGTAAAGAATTGGCTGCCACTGCAGGAGACGCAGGTTCAACCCCTGGGTGGGGAAGACCCCCTGGAAGGGGAAATGGCTACCCACTCCAGCGTTCTTGCCTGGGAAAACCCATGGACAGAGGAGCCTGGCGGGCTACAGTCCACGGGGTTTCAAAGAGTCAGACACGACTGAGCGGCTGAACCACCACCATCCTCTTGGGGTCACCAGAAGAGCCCCCGCCTCTCACAAAGAGCGGTCCACGCTCACGTGTAGACTGCTCTCATGGAATGCTGAAGGCTGAGCCTCCTGGGGTGTGGGGGCGGCCTGAGGGTGGGTCCCCAGAAGCACAGGCATAGTCTATCAGAGAACACGTCCAGAACCCCACGTTTACTAGATCACGTGTTTGAGGAGCAGAGCCTCCTGACGGCCCAGGGGACAGTGAAGAAAGAAGAAGCTGGCTAAGCTGAGAAGGCCCTGTCTTCCCTTTCTAGGAGGGGGTCACTCCTCAGTGGACTGACCCAGGAAAGGCATGACGTGTTTCTGCCCGGACCCAGAGAGCCCCCTCAGACCCTTGACCGCTGGCCGCACACTGGCCTGGCCGTCCTCCTCACGGTCACTACTGCCCCCTGTCCCTGGGACCCATCAGCCCACCATTTTGGCTGTCCATCTTGTGACTGTTCTCGAAATAGCTGGCTCTTTATTTAGCTCACTCTCTTGAGACCTGTTTCCAAATACCGCCAACTTTTAAGTGAGAGAAAAAAAAGGGGGGGGGATCATTTTGTCAGACTTAATAAAAACACCCCTTCAACAGGAAACGCAAAACCAGAGGCAGGAAGACGAATGCGCTCTTGTGAATTGTGAGTGTGTATGCGCACTGCCTTTCTTGTTAAAAGTGCTTTGACATACATAATCACATTTGATGCCCCCGAGCATATTATTATGTTGCAAAGAGAATGTCAACCTGGAATAACTGAATAATTCTCTGATTATGAATGTATACTAGCTGACTGGGGAACTTATTGAAAGTGAAGGTGTTCAGTCGTGTCTGACTCTTTGCGACCCCGTGGACTGCAGCCCACCAGGCTCCTCTGTCCATGGGATTCTCCAGGCAAGGGTACTGGAGTAGGGTGCCATTTCCTTCTCCAGGGGATCTTCGCAACCCAGGGACTGAACCCAGGTCTCCCGCATTGCAGGCAGAGGCTTTACCGTCTGAGCCAGCAGGGAAACCCCAGGGGAACTTATTAAGTGAGAGAATTGTAGGGATAACCTGTGCCTCATGTTTCAACACACTCTCTTTCCACGTGACGAAACTGAGTCCTGAGGCCTCCGTCATGACCCCGTGGGAAGAACACCGCTCAGCCGTCACCTGCATTCTCCCCTCCGCCCACCTCCATCCTCACCCAGCCCCTGTAGCAGGCGAGCAGGGCTGAGCCCAGGTTTCCTCTCTTGAAGGTCAATGCTCTTCCCACAGCCTGATGCCTTTGGGGTCCTAGCTGGTGCCAGCCCCACATAACTGTCACGGCTCGTAAATCCAGCCACGAGCGAAAGTTCTCAGGGCTTACAAGGTGAACGTCGTGGGCAAAGCGGTACCTGCTCAGCTTGAGTAAGGCAATGTCCGCCCGAGAGGGCTCCAGGAACAGCCTGGACACTGGTATTTCCTGGACACTCGCTTCCCGGGCTATCGCGTAGTGTGCACCCAGGATAACCATGTAGAATGACGGCCCTAGAAGGCTAGAGAAGACATCCGCATTAGCAGCAAACTAGGGGCCAGCCCTGCGCCGGATGTCCTTTGGAGCCAGAAACACCACGTCTCCTCCCCGCTCAGCCACCTACAATCGGAGGCCTCTGACTGGCAAGAAACAACTTCATGGTCTTCCTGAACCTGGCGGTTAAGGAAGGTTGTCAGACCACAGAGGAAGAGTGAAACCAACACTGAGGTTGGCACAGGGCAGACCCCAGGTCGGGGAGCCGGGGGAGACCGACACCCCTTGTGGCGAAAGGCTCTGTCTTGCTGTCAGTCCTCCTCGACCTGCCAGACTGGGTCTGCCTTCTTCGTTTCTCTCCAGAAACACCCCCTCCTCTCCCACCCAGAGGCCCTGGCAATTCTGCCTTCACATCCACCGCTGCCCCCACCCCCGTCCCCAGCGTCACAGCCATGGAAGGAAGGAGGAAAGGGAAGGCGACAAGGGAGGAGAGAGGGGCGGGAGAAGATGAAGAAAAGGGGGCAGGGGGTCTTGAAGACAAGGAAGTCTTCACGTCTGGGGTCCCCTAACACATACCCCTCCAGGCAGTGGGCAGCAGTCAGCACCCACTCTGGGGATATTAGAGTTCCTCCGCAGAAGTGCTCCCTCGATCTGGAAGGAAAAAGTGCCAGGATTTTAGTTAAATCTGATGATTTAATTCTACAGAAGCCCAAAAGTGGTGCTCACTCTGCTTGGAGGTCATTAATGTTCCCAAAGGATGAGGTGGTGGCAAGGACGGCAGGAGTTTTGAGCTTCCTGCAGTGAGTGGGCCCTCCGGAGGTCAGCCCACCACCCAGGGTGCCCGGTGGGGTGGGGCTGGGGCTCAGGCCAGGCCTGTCCACAGGGGAGCAAAGCGGCGTGGCACCACCAGGAGGCCCTTTGGCCCTGGACTGCAGCCCACTGAGGCCTCTTCTGTGTCTTTTGGAGATCTGTGTAAGGCCTGACCAGTCATTCTTCAGGGTGCCAAATGGGATCCCGAGTGGCCCGTGATTCCAGGGCATCTGCTCATGCTATTTGAGAAAGTTCACTTTGGGGCGGGGGAAACGTCTTCTAAATCATTCACGTTGTAGAACTGCTGGGGTGCGACATTGCTCATAAAACTTACATGAGCCGCTCTGAAGACCTTCATAATGGAAAAGACACAGATGCAAGTGAATGGGAGCCAGCAAGGCAACTATCAATCAGGAAACAAACGCCAGCGCAGCTTGGGAAAGAGGGACTAGGAAATAAGGGAAAGCAGCATCACAGGATCAGGTATCGCAAGCAGTCACCACGTGATAAGGCAAAGAAAAGAACAGCCAACGCAGCCACAGGGGGAAGCGGACCGGAACAGCATCTCACCAGCGAACGGAAGAAAGACCATAGAGCGCCGCGCTTGGACGCATGCGCACTGGTGCAGCCTTGCGACGAGGAAGCATCAACAAGCGGATCAGCCCGTTTTCCGTGTGCTTTGAATGGGACACCCAGGAAAAGGGACTGACCAAAGGCGAACACCAGTCAAAGATCACCAGAACCGTCTGGGTCCTGGAGGATGGGAATGATCACGCCTCAGTTATGGCTAACCTCCACTGAAGAAGGGGTGTTTTTGATATGGGTGAGCATCTTTTGATTAAAATCAGTAGTTCACAAAACTGTTGAAGGAAGGAAGGGAAAAAGAGTCTGCATCTGTGATTTAATATTATAGATAATTTTATCTTTACCCTCCCCCACGAGGTGTCTCATTTCTAAAAATATCCCTTTCTCTTCATTTTACAAAGCCACAGTGGGTATCTATATAAACCCTCAGAGCATCTTTCATAGTTTCCAGCAGTATTGGAACTTAGTGTAAATTGCTACAGTTAACAATTCTGATGACAGCTACCCAGATCAAAAAAAAAAAAACATTCTAATTTCAAATCATTTTCAGATTAAATAACATAGAAAAGAACATTTGAAAAAAGAAGCAGACTCACAGATACAGAGAAGGAACTTTTGGTTACCAGTGGGGAGAAGGGATGAGAGAGAGGGGAGGGGCCGTACAGGGGTAGAGCATTAAGAGGTAGAAATTATTAGTTATAAAATAAGCCACAAGGATATACTGTACAATATGGGGCCATAGCCAATATTTTATTACATTATATTTTATAACGATAAATGGAGTATAACCAGATACTGGCGGTATGTGGATTTAGTTGAATGCAGAAAGGTTTTCTGTTTGTTTAATTTTCATTGGAGTATAGTTCCTTTGCAGTGTTGTGCTAGTTTCTGCTATGCAGCAAAGTGAATCGGTTACACATACACGTATGTATATACATATACAGATCTATCAATACATATACAGATAGCCCCTCCAGTTTGGATTGCCTTGCCATTTAGGTTACCACAGAGCACGGAGTAGAGAGTTCCCTGAGCTGTACAATAGTTCTCATTAGTTATCTGCTTTATACACAGTAGTGTATACATGTCATGTATATGTACATATATACATATACATGTACATGTGTATATATGTCAATCCCAAGGTTTTGCAGAGCTTACCCAGAAGGATGGAATAAATCATTTCTGGAAATGGTGTTACCTTCTTCGAAGGCTGACTTGCCAGGGCCAGGAGTGTGGTGTGGCCACACACCCACCTACAACCCTTGCAGGGCATTTCTTCGGCTCCACCTTGGGCTTTCCACAGTCGAATGAGGACTCTGTGGCACAACGTGGGAAGATTTGCATTTGAAGACGTGAAAGAGAGCAACTCATGATGAAGTCATGACTCGTTGACGCACTGAACTTTTCACATCCCCAAACTCAAACTAACTAGGAAACTCATAAACATCTCTTGGAATATTTTTTTTCCTAAGTTCCAAGAAGTGGTAGTGGACAACACAGAACCATCTCCTTTCTAGAAAATATAAGTGCTTTTCTATTTTACTGTGTTCTTAAGGAAGTGATTAAATAAATTGGGAAGAGCTAGGCATTAGAATGAGAGTTTTGTGGAGAAGAGCTTGACTGACACAAGCTGTTATTCTGACTTGAGGTGATATATCTAGAGACTGTATTGTTACTCCCATCATAACCACCACCATCATCAGAACTATGGAAAGTTTGCTGAAAACCATAATTGTCATCCCCATTGGAAGGCAATAAGGGTATTTTAAAATTATGAATCTGTGTGTGTGCATGTATGTGTGGGTGTGTGTGCATGTGTTTAGCAAGGATAACTATGCTAAACTAATGGCGATGGACAGGGAAGCTTGGCGTGCTGCGATTCATGGGGTTGCAAAGAGTCGGACATGACTGAGCGACTGAACTGAACTGAACTGAATGCTTTCTCTCCGCCAGTTTCAGGACCACTCTTCCAGGAAGCTTCCCAAGACTAACCCAGAGCCTCAGGGATGACTTCCATTCACGAGCCTCTCTATTCATCTCCCACCTGCTTTCTGTCTCCACCTGGCCTGCAGGGTTCCTGGAGATTGAGGTAGTGCTCCATCTCTGGTTAGTATCACTCGCTAATGTCTAAAACAGGTCAGGGGGTACATAGGTATTCATAAAATGCTTCTCCACTGTCTGGAGACCTTTAGGATCTTCAAAAATAGAAGCGTAAGTCATAGTTAATAATAAATATTATAAGGAGAAAAGTTTTAGTCTAAATCAACCAAGAGATTTTTATCCTCTGGTGAAGCTGGAACCTTAATTTTCCTCATACCTTTCCAACTGTCTTGGCCTATTCTGAGAATCTATATATAGAAGTTGGTTTTTTTTTTTTTAAAGATGCAATATAATCAAATCCTACTTTTTAATACTGACCTTAATTTCTCCTACTGTGCCTTACACAGAATGGACTTACAGAAATGGACTAAGGAAAGAACAACCACAGATATTATGGCACCCTGGTCTCACTATTCAAAATAAAACTTAAGTTCTATTTATTTTAAATTACAATACTTATTATTTGTACTGTTTGTGTTGGTGGAACTGAAATGAGTTGTTAACGAACAAAAATTTGCAATTTAAAATAAACGAATATAAATAAATAAAATTATATTTTAAATGGGCATCTTTCAATTTTTGAGGTTGATATTAAAGAGAAAACCCACACAAGCCCTTGCTAAAATTGAGAAGCAGAATACTGGGCTGAATAGAATGTAGTTCTGATTTCAAATTGTTTTCCTTATGCTATTCTATGCAGTTTGCATGGTGCCATTTGTTTTAATAACACAGAATATTTACAAAATGTTTCAAGTGAGTTGCTTAAAGAAGTTTATATGTAGCCTAAAAAGTTAAATCAATGGTACTTTTTCATTTAAAGATGTTTTCCATGTGAGTTACAATGTAAAGTTTGGAAATTTTAACTAAAGTTTGGAAATCTCCCAGGGAATGAGCAATAAAAATCCTTTTTTAAAAAAAGAAAAAAATATGAAAATAACCTTTTTAAAAAGTCATAGCTCAAAGAGATTTCACATTCTGAAAAATCAAATAAAATTAGCAAAAAAAAAAAAAAAAAAACCATACAAATACACACAAAAAGTCCCCTTAACTTGGGAGAGCCACCCTTTTAAGCATTGACCTGTCATACTGGAGGAGGTGTCATTTGAGATTTCATTTATTTATTTACTCATTGAGCAAATATGTGTCCAAATATATACATGCAGTGCCAGGCATTGCTCTAAGCACCAGGAAAAAGGAAATATTAATAGGTGAGGTTTGTAATCTTTACATTCTGATGGGTGGGTGTGTAGGAAGATGTTACATTGGAGGGTTCAACAGAGGCCCCAGAGATGCTCCAAGGGGCGTAAGATGAACCTCCAGGTGCAGACCTCTGGAAATGGCCTCCTGGAATTTCCCGGGTGGTCCAGCATCTAAGACTCCACGCCCCCAATGCAGGAGCCCAGATTTGATCCCTGGTCAGGGAACTAGGTCCTATATGCCTGCCACTAAGGCCTGGTGCAGACAAATAAATATAAAAAAGAAAGAACGAAATGGCCTCTTCTGCAATCGATGCTTTTGAACTATGGTGTTGGAAAAGACTCTTGAGAGTTCCTTGGACTGCAAGGAGATCAAACCAGTCAATCCTAAAGGAAATCAACCCTGCATATTCATTGGAAGGACTGATGCTGAAGCTGAAGCTCCAATACTTCGGTCACCTGATGTGAAAAACTGACTCATTAGAAAAGACACTCATGCTGGGAAAGATAGAAGGCAGGATGAGATGGGGATGACAGAGGATGAGATGGTTGGATGGCATCACCGACTCGACGGGCATGTTTGAGTAAGCTCCGAGTGTAGGTGATGGACAGGGAAGCCTGGTGTGCTGCAGTCCATAGGGTCGCAAGGAGTCGGACATGATTGAGCTGAACTGAACTGAACAATTCTGGTACCCTCACCCAAGTCAAGGATGGAAAATAACCAGGTTCTTAGAGGTGGATGAAAGAGGAAAGGATGGAGAAAGGACTGTCCCAGTGTGCGGTCCCCAGCTTAATCATGATGTGGCCATGTGATCAGAGCACGTGGTCTGTTTGCTGACACCCATTTCCTGCAGAAGGATCCCCAAGCCTCCTGACACTCGAGAAGCCTGTAGCGTGTGCTGGTGGCCGAGGGCTGCCCCTGGGCTATTACTGTAGGTCCCTTTCTGTGGGCATCAGAGGTGCATGACTCCCTGGCACAGCTGTAGAGCCAGGGCAGGAATGGCGTGATAGGCAACTGAGCCAGATGGGCACCCTGTCCAAGTCAGCGAGCCTGTGCCCCAAGAGGCAGAGGGGGTACCAGAAAGCTGAAGGGTGGGAGGGAGGAGCAGAAAGGGAGGCACGAACCCCACTGGGGACCCTCAGGGAGGGGGTCCGCCGAGGCAGAGTCTGGAGAACTGAGAAAATACACAGTGGAGAAGCAGTCCTCTCCATGCTCCCCCTCAGCCCAGGGAGCACGGTGACTGTGGCCAAGGAGAATCTTTTCTTCGCCCTGGCCTCACCCTCCTTTCCCTGCTCTAGGCACGAGCAGCCCCAAAGCAAAGCCTGAGGGTGGCTCCGTGCTCTCAACCCCTTGCCCAAGCTGCCTCCCAAACCACCTCTGGACGTGGACTTCAGTGACCTTGCAGCCACACCTTCTCCCCTCCAGCCTGTCCCCCCACGTGGCAGGCACAAACACAAGCCATCAAGCTGTGCAAAGAAGTCCAGGCTGATTATCAAGAATCAGGACAGAATCCCTCTGCAAAGACGGAGGGTCAGCGGAGAGTAAAACGGGATCCGAATCAGAGCCCTTTGTGGTGTTCTCCAGGCCTATCCCTGGACTTGTAACCCAGACTTTTCAGAACAAAGGTCAACTTCCCTTTCTGTGATCCAAGCTTCTCACTCCCCAGAAAAGTCTGAGAAACAACGAAAGAACTCGAGCAAGCTTTCTCTACGCTGTCTGGCGTATGCACGGCTAATGCATAGTCATCTTAGGATGAGGAATGTTGGGCCTTAGTAAGGAGCCTTGTTCATTAAATTCTTAGGATGACAGTATGCTGCTGCTAAGTCACTTGAGTCGTGTCCGACTCTGTGCGACCCCACAGATGGCAGCCCACCAGGCTCCCCCGTCCCTGGGATTCTCCAGGCAAGAACACTGGAGTGGGTTGCCATTTCCTTCTCCAATGCGTGAAAGTGAAAAGTGAAAGTGAAGTCGCTCAGTCGTGTCTGACTCTTCATGACCCCATGGACTGTAGCCCACCAGGCTCCTCCGTCCATGGGATTCTCCAGGCAAGAGGACTGGAGCGGGTGCTACCGCCTTCTCCGAGGATGACGGTATAAAAGTTTACAATAGACACTATATGTTTAGCTATTTCCTGCTGTCTCTGTTTTCTTTCTTACTTCTCAGCTGCTGAAGGAGAGAGTTTCCCATTTGGGTGACTCTGAATTTGTTTCTCAGGCATTGGAGAGGTCAGTGGAACCCCCTGGAGGCTAAAGAGATCACCTCTGAACTTGCTCTTGGGGAGGATTTTTTATGTATTTTACTTAAAGTATTGGAGGAAGGGAGTGCCTAAAAATGGGGACCACGAGTAGGACTGATTCAAGAGGCCCAGGATGAAAAGAGGGCTCTGGGAGAGAGGGGACCCTCTCCTGCCCAGAAGTGCTCGGCCCAAACTCGTGTCTTGCAGATCGGAGACCAGGTGACACCACATTTATATAAAAGCCATTTCCTTCCAAAAGAGACAGCAGCTTACCACACTGAGGGATGTCACAGTAGTCAAAAAGTTTCCTTGGGTTCGTGGTGTAGCACCAGGGCCCGTTGACATCACCGTCAGGATTACGGCAGTACTGGAAAAAGAGGCAAGTGTCTGGGGGAGGGCGCATGCCGGGGCAGGGGATGGCAGAGAAGGTGATAGAAGGCACAGACATCGATTTCACTTCTGTCCTTAGAAGACGAAAAGTCATGTTTCTTTGGCAAAGAAGTGGGCAGAGTCCATTTGAGGGTGCTTAAGAAGCCTCTGACTCATAGAATGCCATCGGTCACGTCTCCTTGTTCAAAAGGAGCTTGGAGAAGGGGTGTGGACCCTGAGGGATATTGGGGTGGAGATTATATAAAGGCGCCTCCCCTGCAGCTTGTGTCTGTGGGGCCCAGAGCCACCCAGCAAGAGAGGGCTGTGGACGTGGGACAGACCCTCATTCAGGCCAGTCTTCTGCCCAATGACTTGTTCACTGTTGCTTAAAGTGAAAGTGCAGTCGCTCAGTCGTGTCCGACTCTTTGCGACCCCATGGACTGTAGACTACCAGGCTCTTCCGTCTGTGGGATTCTCCAGGCAAGAGTACTGGAGTGGGTTGCCATTTCCTTCTCCAGGAGATCTTCCCAACCCAGGGATCGAACCCAGGTCTCCCACATTGCAGGCAGATGCTTTACCATCTGAGCCACCAGGGGGAACTTCTTATTCCCCTGGCCTGGGCACCCTCCGTGGGTCAGCCATGGCAAGACCACCCCCCAAAGGAAACCCTTCAGAGACTGTGTGAGTGTAGGGGAAATCCTAGCAGAGTCTTGATGGCCCATCTAATTTTTTTTCTAGGAACATCCAACTACAGTGTCATGAAGGTCATCTTTGATTACAAGGACCTAGAGAACAAACACCGGAAAACAAAAGCAGGCAGGAAGTGTC
The DNA here is from genome assembly GCF_001704415.2 of Capra hircus. NCBI lineage: Eukaryota > Metazoa > Chordata > Mammalia > Artiodactyla > Bovidae > Capra > Capra hircus. Next base: position 83,896,523 of record NC_030816.1, read on the forward strand.
GAAAACAAAAGAGATAACAAGCTAGGGGGTTGGCCGGCCGTGCTAACTGTACCCCCCACGCTGAGGCTGTGGGATCACAGGTTCGGGCCCCTGAACCCTCTGGCGAACCCTCCCCACCCCACACCAACACTCAGTCAGGCAGCCTCTCTGGGGCAGAGGTTCGATTCGGTTTGCGAAGGCTGATCAAAAAAAGGCAACACAGAGTCCGAATAAAGTGGCTTACATTTTTCTCCAGCCCTGCCCGTGGGTTTGTCTCTGGAGTGAAGATTCTGTGTCGGTGGGGCTCCTGGGCCGCCCACTCCTGGCAGGGGACACCGGCCACCGTGGTGGCCTTCTTGCCGCGGTAGCCTTTGCCCATCCCGAGCATGCAGTCTGGAGGGAAGAGGGAACGGTGTCACCTGTCCCACACTGACCCGGCGACAAGGAGCAAACAGCAGCGCTCAGCGTCTCTCAGGACAGGCTGTGGTCACGTCCTTTGGAACACAGGAGCCCTGGAGGCTTCAGTGAGCCCTGCCGACTTTTTTAACAAGTCGCCAGAGATGCTCTTGTCTCAGAAGGAATCACAAGTCCAGGTGTTAGAATGGGAACTTTGGCTGGGACACTAAGATACTCAGTTTTATAACAGACTGAGAGGGAACATAGACGCCACTACGAAATGTGAGATGATACTTGAGCAACTCACTCTCGACGAAGACTGCAGGTGGAAAAGGATTTTATGAAAGTATATTATTTTGGCCAGAGCTCTGCCACCTTCTGGGATGAAAGAGGTAATAAAGAGGTAGCTAGAGGTCTTTTCCCCAAACTCCTCCCTCACCTCGTACCTTGGGGATGAGGCTTGAGCCCTTGTTAAGTGTTACACATGGGGACCCAGTGCACAATGCTCTGATGGGCACTTGGAAAATCCAGACAGCAAAAGCTGGACCAGCTGGCCCCTTGGCCAAGGAGCAGGGCTGTGCTGGTGTGTGCCAGGACCAGGCTGTGTGAGTTACCCACAACCACACGTGGGGCGTCATGTGGGAGGACCACCTGAGTCCATGCGAGGTCTCATCAGGAGGGATCCCCAGCTGGGGCATGGAGCCCAAAGTCTTGCCAAGAAAGGGGGGGCAGAGATGAGCTGGTCCTATACATACAGCAGGTATACAGGGGGACAGTAAGGAGCAGCCAATAAGGTTCTCCAGCATCTCAGAGGAGTCAAGACCACCTCCGGAAGGAGAGGGGGTCTCATCTTGAAACCAAGCCCTCATTTTAATTGTTTCTGTCCGATCTTGGACTACCCAAAAGCGGTCAGATAAGCCATGAGACCACTGAGCTTTCATGCCAGGGCAGGGAAAGAGTCTGTCCCCTCTGTGACCTCACCCTGTTGGAGGGCCGAGCACTCCTGCCGCCTGACAGCCACAGGACCAGAGGCTCAGCATGTGGGGCCACACGCAGGCAAAAGGCCAGGGAGGCGGAGAAGAGCCTGGTTATCCTTTGCCTCCCACTCAGCTGACATGCTTATCCTCAAGCCCCCAGACCCTTGGAGCTGCATGTCCGCTTCTCTCCAAGCCTTTGTTGGAGGTGATCATGGACAGTCCTCCTAGCCCTCCTAACTCTGTGCATCCCAAACCAAATCAGTCCTTTCTACCCCTCCATGCAAAAGGCAGAGATCTGCTTTTCTAGAATGTCCCATCTCAGCCACCATCATCAACCTCTCAATCCACCCAGGCTCAAAACTGTATCCATCCCTCACAGCCAATTACTTCTTTTTTTTACAAATAAGCCATTTTTTTATTGAAATGTAACTGATTTTACAATGTTGTATTAGTTTCTGGTGTACAGCAAAGTGATTCATATACAAATATGATTTTAAATATAGTTCTCTGATATGTGCTATACAGTAGGACCTTCTTGTCCATATACTATATATCTGCTACAAATATATATACAAATATATCTACAAATATATGTATTTGTTTTTTTTTGAGAGTTTTTAAAATTTATTTATTTTAATTGGAGGCTAATTACTTTACAATATTGTATTGGTTTTGCCACACATCAACATGAATCCGCCACTTTTTTAATTGAAGGATAATTATTTTACAATGTTGTGTTGATTTCTGCCATGTAACAATGTGAATCAATCATAATTATATATATATATATATATATATATATATATATATATATATATGCTCCCTTATGAGCCTTCCTCCCCCCTCCCTTGGAGAAGGAAATGGCAACCCACTCCAGTATTCTTGCCTGGAGAATCCCATGGACATAGGAGCCTGGTGGGCTACAGTCCATGGGGTTGCAAAGAGTTGGACATGACTGAGCGAGTAAAAGAACAAACAATAACGCCCCTCCCATCCCATCTCTCTGGGCCATCACAGAACACCCGGGTGGGCTCCCTGTATCGTATGCACATATTATATTGTAAGCACCTTCCCACTAGTTATCTATCTTACACGTAATAGTGTATATATGTCAACGCTGCTTGCTCAACTCATCCTGCGCTCTCCTTCCCCCGCCGGGTCCACAAGCTCATTCCATTAGTTTTCAACTCCTAAAGACACGCCCACCCCCAGCAGGCCAGCAAGAGCAGCTCTGGCTTCCCCAGATGATACCCCGAAGCAGCCTTCCCCATCGCACTCAGCCAGCACTCCAGTCCCCCCTCAGCAATGAAGCCTCTGCCTCCAAAAGACTCTCCACCGCTTATCATCTCTCTACCCGAGTACACAGATGTCTGGCCACAGACTTCTTACCTGCTTCAGGAGGATTCTCTACGCTTGGGGCTTGGGGAGCCGCAGGAGCATTTGCCACCTGCTCTGACGTTTCTGAACATTTCTTCAGGTTGCAGAACTCCCATCTCACTCTCGGATCGGTGGTATAACACCAGGGGCTCTTATCGGCATCTGGATTTCTGCAGTAGTTCATTGTCAAGCCGCTGTAAATTCCACAGCAATAGAGCTCATGAGAGGTGAGCGAATCTTTAGGGGCACCCCAGCACCCTCTGAATTTTGTTACAATGAAGTGGCTGAAATATTTCCATTAAGATACCAGAGTGAAAGTGAAAGTCGCTCAGTCGTGTCCGACTCTTTGTAACCCCAGGGACTACACAGTCCACGGAATTCTCCAGGCCAGAATACTGGAGTGGGCAGCCATTCCCTTCTCCAGGGGATCTTTCCAACCCAAGGATCAAACCCAGGTCTCCTGCACTGCAGGCAGATTCTTTACCAGCTGAGCCACAAGGGAAGTCCAAGTTACCAAAGGTGCCAATTATTATTATAATGTCACAGGCACAGATGGTCCTCAATTTCTAAAGAACGGGGTGAGTTTTTTAAAGTAGGTTATAATTTTTATTTAAAAATAATCAAAAGTAATACATGCTGCACATAAAAACATCACATATATATACATGTATAACAGAAAGTATCAGAATGTTTTCCTTTCCCTGGGAGTGTTAAGTAAATTCCCCAGGGATAACCAATATAGATTTTGAAGTACCTATTTTACATTTTTTGTGTACAAACAAATATATCTATACCTCTGGCTTTCTCTTCTGTGTGAGTAAGGCTATGGAAGTTGGAACTAAAACATATTTATCCAAGGCAGGAAAGACATACAAGAAGATGATATTCCCAGATCAACCCTCTTAGTCTGTTTACTCATAGTGTATTTTGTGTGTGTGTGTGTGTGTGTGTGTGTGTGTGTGTGTTCAGTTGTAGTCCCACTTTTTGGAGCCCTATGGACTTCAGCCCACCAGGCTCCTCTGTCCATGGAACTTTCTAGGCAAAAATACTGGAGTGGGGTGCCATTTCCTACTCCAGGGATCTTCCTGACCCAGTGATCGAACTCCAGTCTTGCGATAGCAGGCGGATTCTTTCCCACTAGAGCAGCCTGGAAAGCCCTACTGTATTTTACAAGGAAACAAAAGCTCATGGCAGTAATATTACTGTAAATAGCATAGGCAGACCAAGTGGGTTGGGGGTTTGGAAGGCTTGTGGCAGCCTCCTGGAAAACCAGCTGGATGAGGTTTCTAGAGGATGCATTCTGGGGCACGCAGGAAGAAGCCCCGGGCTCGTCTACCTGCAGCCACTTGGGGATGGAGGGAAGAGCGATGTGACTAACAGAGAGTGGGGCCAAAGGGAGGAAGGGGGACATCTGGGTAGACCAGGGCTCCTGCAGGAGCTGAGTCAGAAGCAACAGGCTAAGGACATAGCAGAGGAGGGGCCTGGGGCTCACTGGGCAGCTTGGACCCCTGGGACCTCCCAAGGACTCTGCCAAAGCCTCTCAGAAGTCTCAGCCTTGGACTCCCCTTTGGAACTCAGACCCACACTCTGTGACTCATGAGATCACTTGGAACTTCCAATGTTCTATGGGAATCCAACAGTGTATCAGTGGGGACTAGAGACAAGTGACCATCTCAGACCCAGGTCCACAATTTGAGGAAGCCTATCAGCAGGTTTCCAAGTAACTGGGTGTGTTAGAACGGCTTATCACAGGAAACAGGCTCCTGCTCTCTTTTTTCCGTAAAGGTACTTTGATGGACGAGTTTTGATGAACATACGACCTGCATAACCCACACTCCTGCTGTGACGGAGAGCATGCCATCACCCCCCAGAAACCTCCCTTGGGTCACTGCTCAGTCTTGGCTGCCCTCCCCTTGGAGGAAAATACTATTGAGTTCTACTCCAGAACTTCATATGAATGGACTCATGCAAGGGTTTTTGAGCTTTCACCCCTGCAATCTGAGGGTATCGGTAGCTGGTTCCTTTTTATTTCTGAATAGTATTCCATGGTATGAGCATCTTACCAGTTATTCATGTTCTTATTGGTGACCACTGAAGTGGCTACAAGTTTGGGGTTATTTTAGGAATAAAGCTGATAAGAACTTTCTGGTAGACCTTTTTGTAGATGTAAGAGATGTGGGTTTGATCCCTGGGTCGGGAAGATCCCCTGAAGAAGGAAAGGCAGCCCACTCTAGTATTCTTGCCTGGGAATTCCATGAACGGAAGAACTGTACAGGCTATAGTCCATGGGGTCCCAAAGAGTGGGACGTGACTCGGCACACACACACGGAAACACACCAGGTATGACAGGTGTCCCTGCTCCGTCCTCAGAACCACTTCTTACTCTTTGTCTTTTTAGTAACAGTCATTGCCATTGGGTATTTGGTAGTATCTCGTGGTTATAGCGGCTTCCCTGGTGGTTCAGTGGTAAAAGAAGGTGCCTGCAATGCAGAGACACAGGTTCCATCCCTGGTTCGGGAAGATCCCCTGGAAGAGGACATGACAACCCACTCCAGCATTCTTGCTGGGAAAATCCCATGGACAGAGGAGTCAGCTGGCTACAGTCCACGGGGTCACAAAGAGTCGGACACAGCTGAGCTACTGAGCAGCAGCGGCTCTGTGACTATAACTCTTGCTTCTGTGATGGCTAAAATGCTGAACATTTTTTCAGGTTCTTGTTGCCTATTTGCATATCTTTCCCTGTGGAACATCTTTTAAATGAAGTCTTTCGTCCATTTTTAGTAGCTTGTCTTCCTCCTGGAATCATTTGTTACTGTCCTCTCTAGACCCTCGCATTTTCTTCTGGCAGGCAATTAATTTACTTGGAGATCATTTTGATCCTTTTAGGATTACTTTTAATCTTTGCGCAAATGTTTTTAGAATAGCTTTTATCCAAGGAATACACTAACCCTACTGATACATGGACAGAGGAGCCTGGTGGGCTACAGTCCTTGGGATCGCAAAGAGTTGGACACAACTTAGCAACTCAACAACAGCAACTGATAAACTGGGACTTTTCTGGATTCCTTACTGAATGGCCAAGGTGTCCCTTGAGGTTTCTCCTCTCTGACTAGTAAGAATCTCCACTCTGCAAACACAGAATCGCCTAGTGCCCTGGGTGTTCTGTAATCTTCATTTATCTCATGGTTCCCTGTTCTTTGTTCACTGCAGAATCTCTCCGTGAAATGTGTATAGCTTTGCATTCAGCCAAAGGCTTCAGGAGAACTCCATATGTATTTCCAAAGTGCCTTCTCTGCACAGATCCTTTCTCAAGATTGGTGGTTTAGCCACTAAGTCGTATCCAACTCTTGCAGCCCTGTGGACTGTAGCCCACCAGGCTCCTCTATCCATGGGATTTGCCAGGCAAGAATACCGGAGTGGGTTGCCATTTCCTTCTCCAGAAGATCTTCCCGACCCAGGGATTGAACCCAGGTCTCCTGCATTGCAGGCAGATTCTTTACCGACTGAGCTATGAGGGAAGCGCTTCTCAAGATCACCCAGCCTACCCAATCCAAGCTGCCTCACTAGGCCCCAGCTCTAGCCCCTGTCTCCTCAGATCAGCAAGAGTGCTGTGGTCTGCCCTGGTTCTGTTTCCTTGCACTGCAGTCCAAGGAGATACTTTCTTCCCAAATTATCTCCAGGAAGAAAACCAGGGTCATTGTAAGTTCGATCTAATTTATTTTCCTTTCTGAAAAGTCACAGTCCTATGCTGCCTGTTGTCCATCATGTGAAATTTTCCCATATTTTTACAGCCATGTGTCACAGAAAAACTGGTCTGATCAGTCCTAGTCTTGTCCACTATTTTGCCCACTGCCTTGTCCACTGATGTCCATTCTGCGTATCAGCATCTGTGTACTTTCTGACTCTAATCTGCCTTCCTGCTTTTGCTCTTAATGCTCTGGTAATTCACATTCTTTGAGACCACTAGCGCTCAGGACCCAATATGTCTATACAGGTCGGGTGATACATAGATCAGCCAGTGGTGATAAATATTTAAATTTATTACCCAATGGCAAACACAAACCACTTCAGGAGCTGGAGGACGAAATGATAAAATTCCACGGCTGAAAGACGACATTGATCTGTAAGCAAGAGCTATGAAATGATCCTATTTCTAAGCCTTTGATCATCTATGCTTCTGAGCTTTCTACTAGTAGGACCTCAGCCCCTCTGTCTATCCCACCCTGCTTCTGAAACACTGCTCAGGAAAGAGAGCCAGCCTCCAGCTTCTCTTCTTTCAGAAATTTTGCACAAAAGCAAGTTGCCTGAGACATTTTGTCTCATTCTCTCGAGCCAAAGGAAATTTGGTCCTAAGACATTAGTTTCTAGCTGCTGCTGCTGCTAAGTTGCGTCAGTCATATCTGACTCTGTCCAACCCCATAGACGGCAGCCCACCAGGCTCCTCTGTCCCAGGGATTCTCCAGGCAAGAGTACTGGAGTGGGTTGCCATTTCCTTCTCCAATGCATGCATGCATGCTAAGTTGCTTCAGTCGTGTCCGACTCTGCAACCCCATGGATAGCAGCCCACCAGGCTCCCCTGTCCATGGGATTCTCCAGGCAAGAATACTGGAGTTGCCATTTCCTTCTTAATTTCGAGCATAACCCTTTAAGCGGAAACTGAAGCTGGCGGCTCTCCTCTACTTGTTGAAAATCAGAGACATACGCGTTCGGGTAGCTTTCTGGGGTCTTCTGATGCCGGTGTGGTATCATTGATGACCACGACTGGCATTTCCTTCCTGTGACGGTAGTGGACGAAGTCCCTCGATAACTCTGCCCGTTGCCATGGTAGCAGTCCTGGGCCACAGGAGTCTGTTCAGGTGGTACTGAAACCAAAAGAGAAGAAATCAGTAACTAATGACTGGAACAGAGAAACGTGTGAAATAACTTATTACACAAACAATATCCTCTCTGGGAATTAACACCGCCCTCTTTTTACATATTGGGAGGCAGATGGACATGCAAAGAAAACAGTAGATCCAGAACATTCTAAGACTTTAATGACCTAACTTTTGGGTAAATAGTTAATTTAAAACTTGGAGGAAAAAATAAGCAGGGCAGACTGCTTGTAATTGGACCTTGCACTCATGTGCAAGCTCTCTTTTATGGATCTCCCCCGGGTATTCATGAAAACTGGGCAGGTCTTCAGAAAGACACTCATTCATTTGGTAGAGGCTGTATGTGGTGACTGGATGCCAGTGAGGAAGACATGGAAACCTTCTGCATTTTCCCCAGACTCTTTGTTTATACAAAGCCAAAGCCTTCAGCTGCTGGGAGAAATTGTCCTCCATCCAGGACTCAGGCAAAGATCCGTTGCTTCTCAGGGAAGGGCCCTGGAATAGGGGCATAAAATTCTACTGTGCCAGGATACTTCACCAACACAAAGCAGAAGTCTCCTATTCTTCCACCCAGGACTCAACACAGATACAACTTAGAGTTCAGTTCCATGAGAAGAAGGGGCAAGAATATTGAGAAATGTTGCCAGGTGCTCAGATGATAAAGAATCCACCTGCAATGCGGGAGACCTGGGTTTGATCCCTGGGTTGGGAACATCCCCTGGAGGAGGCCATGGCAACCCACTCCAGTATTCTTGCCTGGAGAATCCCATGGACAGAGGAGCCTGGTGGACTGCAGTCAAGGGGGTCGCAAAGAGTTGGACACGACTGAGCAACAGCACAGCACAGCACCAGGTGCCCAGAGTCTAAGGTTGAGAGGAGACCAAGAAGATAGAGAGTGCCTGCCCCCAGCAAAAGCTCAGCACTGAGTAACAAGAAACAGTAGTCTATCAAGAGGGTCAGGTTCAAAGTGTGGCGTGCCCCCCACCTCTGTGGTGCAGGCATTACTGATTGCTAAAAGTTGAGAAGGGATTAAGATACTGAAAAAGCTCTTCAGCACCCCAGACCCAACTCTAGATATAAGCTGACTGCACCTCGCCACTGGGGGGATTTGAAACCTACGGTTCACATAGGGAAAAGCAGCATCAACAAAACCTAAATTCCTTTTATCGTCTCATTATATTAATTCAGTGACCCACATAGCATATTGATAAAAGATGTCTGCCCATTTCAAAGTGTAAATAATATTTGCTTCAATAGCTATTATTTCTCTACAAGTAAATCCAAGCATTGATTAAAAATTACGAGACACACACACACACAAACGGGGGGAAAAGCCACTGTTGAGTGATAAATAATCAGCAGAGCCAGACTCAGAGCCACCCAGAGATGTGGGATTATCAGATTGAGATTATAAGGTTCAGTTCAGTTCAGTTCAGTTCAGTTCAGTCGCTCAGTCATGTCTGACTCTTTGCGACCCTATGAACCACAGCACTCCAGGCTTCCCTGTCCATCACCAACTCCTGGAGTTTACTCAAACTCACGTCCATTGAGTCAGTGATGCCATCAACCATCTCATCCTCTGTCATCCCCTTCTCCTCCTGCCCTCAATCTTTCCCAGCATCAGAGTCTGTTCAAATGAGTCAGACATCAGGTGACCAAAGTATTGGAGTTTCAGCTTCAACATCAATCCTTCCAGTGAATATTCAGGACTGGTCTCCTTTAGGATGGACTGGTTGGATCTCCTGGCAGTCCAAGTGACTCTCAAGAGTCTTCTCCAGCAACGCAGTTCAAAAGCATAAATTCTTGAGTGCTCAACTTTCTTTATAGTCCAACTCTCACGTTCATACATGACCACTGGAAAAACCGTAGCCTTGACTAGTCAGACCTTTGTTGACAAAGTAATGTCTCTGCTTTTTAATATGCTGTCTAGGTTGGTCATAACTTTCCTTCCAAGGAGTAAGCATCTTTTAATTTCATGCCTATCAGAGCCACCCAGAGATATGGGATTATCAGATTGAGATTATAAAGTAATTATGATTAATATGTTGACAGATTTTGTAGTAAGTATCATACTGGTCAGCAATGTGCATGGATAGATGAAGAATGTCAGCAAAGATGAAAACTATTTAAAAAAAAAGAATTAAATGATCAAATGTAAACACTAGAAAGAAAAACCAGATTATCAGAGATGAAAAATTCCTTTGATGGGCTGATTAACAGACTGAACAGAACTAAGTGAATAATCAGTGAACTTGAAAACAGATTGATAAATATTATCTGAACTTACACACAAAGGGGAAAAAAAGGAGTGGGGGAAGAAATAGAACGAGCTTATGGGAGATATGAGACAACAAGAAATGATCTAACGTTCGGGTGATTAAAGTCCCAGAAAGGAAAACAGAGAGAGAGAGCAGGGGAAAAGAAATATTTGAGCAGTGATGGCTGAGGATTTTACAAAAGTAATGAAAATCAATGATCCACAAACACAAGAAGCTCAGCGAGCTTCAGGTAGGATAAGCACCGTAAACATATCAGCAAACAAATAGACTCACTTAGATACACTGTAATCTACTGCTGGAAACTGAAAATGAGAGAAAGTCCTAAAGGCAACCAGAGAGAAAAGAAATATTAAATACAGAGAAACACAGATTTCCATTAGAAACTATTCAAAACAGAAGGCAATGGAGGAACATCTTTAAAGTGGCAAAGGGGAAAAATGGTCCACCCAGAATTCTATACCCAACAAAAATTGTTTTTTAAAACTGAAGGCAGTATAAAGAGACTCTTCCTGACATTCAAATGCTAAAAGACTTCATCAACAGACTTGTACTATAAAGGATGGAAAAGGTCAAGTTTTTTACGGGAAGAACATGCCATCACATGGAAATTGGAGAGCAAACACGAAGAAATGAAGCATAGAAGAAATGGTAGAAATAAATAAATAAAAATAAATATAAGACTTTCTTTTCTTCCTAATTGTTTTAAAACATGACTGATTCTTCGGGGCAAAAATAGTATCAATTTATTGTGAGTTTCCAAAATAGATGTAAACTCAGAACAATAGTATGATATTTTGGGACAGAGTAAATATTACAATGCTGTAAGTTTCTTACATTATACATCAAGTAAAATAACATTATTTGTAGGTAAAATGTAAGTTAAAGGTATGTATTGTAAACATTAAGTAGATAGTAAAATGAAGTAATAAAAGGCAATACAAAATACTCAATTAAATCAGAGAAAGATAAAAGAACAAAATTCAAATAAGACAAGTAGAAATAACTAAATTGATGGTAGATTTAAATCCAACCATGTTAACAATGATGACATTAAATGCAAATGGTCTAAACATCTCAAAAGACTGAGAAAAAAAGACATCATCCAGACTCTAGTAAAAATAGAGTTGCAATGGCTCTATTCATATCAGCAAAAGTAGCCTTTAGGACAAGGACTATTTCTAGAGACATGGAGAGATAGTACATAATGATAAAGGGGTCATTTCTTTGCAAAGACAAGGATCCAAAGTGTGTCTGTGCCTGATAAGGAGTTCCAGAATAGGTAAAGCAAACACAAAACTGAAAAGAGACAGATGGATGCGCCCCTGACATCACCGATCATCTCAGGAACCAAGGGAAAAGGAGATCGAAAATTAACAAGGATTCAGGAAAGCCAAACAGGACTAACCAGCTCGACCTCGTCGGCGTTTGTAGAGCACTACACAACAACAACAGAAGCCAGATTCTTCTCAACAGCACGTAAAACATTCACCAAGACGACTTTATTCTGAACCGTAACATGAACCTCAACAAATCTAAAGTGAATGTAAAAAACACAGCTAATGGGAAGCTGCTATATAGCACAGGCTGCTCAATGCAGTACTCTGTGACAACCTGGAGGAGTCGGGGAGGAGGGTCAAGATGGAGGGGACATAGGTATACTCACGGTTGATTCACGTTGTTGTATGGCAAAAGCCAACACAGTATCGTAAAGCAATTATCCTCCAATTAAAAATAAATTTTAAAAAATAGAATAAATGAAATCATAAGGCACGTTCTCTGACCACAGCACAATGAAACCATTTCCAAAGCTACCGTGATGCTTCTGGAATACAAAAATTCGGAGCAATGGCGCCCTCAGTAAGCCCCCGTGGCCCTTCTTACCCGAGGCATCCATACGTTCTGTGGATAACGGAGAGGACTCACAGGACGGGATCGTGCAGTGTTCCCACCTCACTTCCCTGTTGGTTGTATAGCACCATGGGCCTGTCTCCCCATCAGGGTTCCGACAGTAGTTTTCCTCCAAGTTTCTGAAAAAGAAGGGATTGTGAGTTTGGCTTTCCAAAAGGCTAAAGAAATAACCAAGTACACACATACTTCTTAATGGTGATACTGGCAGTGTGTCCAGCTAATTCCCTAGAACTGAATAATGGGTGGAAACTTAAGCTGAGTGGGAGTCCATAGAATTATGGCAGCATGCTTCTCTTGGGTGAATGATTGAAATGTATTCCTTGACTGTGTATCAGATCTTTCGCTATGCGTCAGGCACTGTGCTGTATGCTGGAAACACAATGGGTGTTTCCTACACTGTTCTTGCCTCCTAAAGCATATATCATAGCCCTCAAATTTGTGTTCTCAAACCTTACTGTACATTTCATGCAAAACCTTGCTGGAACCCACTCCGAGGTCACTGATTTAGTAGATGGACAAGAGGGTCTCCCAGAATTTGCATTTCTAACAAATTTCCTGATAATGTTGATGCTGCAGGCCCGGGAAACCAGTTTTCTAGGAAAACCAGCACTAAATGTCACTTCCCTTGCAGGTGACTTGACTAGTTTTCATTCCCAAAAGCTTTAAGCCGAGGTTCCTACTGTTACTAAAACCAAGGCACATCGGTGGGATCTTGCGGTCCATCCCATGACAAGGATGGAAAGTTTCATTCCTTTCCTTGACAAGGAAACGAAACCAGAGGGACTCACCTGCAGGGAAAGTTTTCTGGGGTCCTGTTGTGTCTGTGGGGCGTCTGCTCGCTCCAACGCTGACACGTGTGCCCGGATACGGTGACGGCCACTGTCCCTCCGTAGTTTTCGCCGCTTCCCTTCAGACATTGATACTTTGGCCCAGAAGATGGCGGGGGTGTGGCTTAAATGGGGAAGATACATTACAGTGAGTGCTTCCACGTAAAGAAGGCACAGACGGAAGAAGCTGCAGGAGGTGAAGGCAGAGAGTGTCAGTCTGTGTTCTTTTCCTCTCATCCTTCCAGAATCCTGCATTTGAATGTTGTTTATCATTTTTCAGAAGAAACCAATGTGGTGGAATCAATGTTTACGAGACCCTCTTAAGAAAATGGAGAAGGCAACGGCATCCCACTCCAGTACTCTTGCTGGAAAATCCCATGGACGGAGGAGCCTGGTGGGCTGCAGTCCATGGGGTCGCAAAGAGTCGGACATGACTGAGCGACTTCACTTTCACTTTTCACTTTCAAGCATTAGAGAAGAGAAAGGCACCCCACTCCAGTGTTCTTGCCTGGAGAATCCCAGAGACGGGGGAGCCTGGTGGGCTGCCGTCTATGGGGTCGCACAGAGTCGGACACGACTGAAGTGACTTAGCAGCAGCAGCAGCTTATGAAAAACCCCTCCAGGGACAAGACCCTTGGAGGAAATGCTTCTTTCTGTATTCTCTGTTTTCTACAGTCTCAGTTTAACACACATGGTGAGACTCAATGTGTCGTATCCTACCCCAAATCTGCACAAGTGCCAATGAGCCAGCTTCCTTTCTGAAGAATAAATTATTCATTAAGTACACATAACTGACTGACTCCGAGTATTCCACAAACAACAGAGAGAGTCCATGGGAAGAAAGAAAGTAGTGTCTCCAAGGAAAAAGGGTATGTGGTGAGAAATCAAGAAATTCTTAAGACACACTGTCATACGTAAAACAGATAAACAAAGATTTACTGTATAGCACATGGAAGTATACTCAATATCATGTAATAAACTATAATGGAGAAGAATCGGGGGGGAAGAGAATACAGATGTATGGATACATGTGTATAACCGAATCACTTTGCTACACACCTGAAACTAAAACAATATTGGAAATCAACTACACGTCAATTTAAAGAAGGAAAGCCTCAAGGGGAAAAGAAGACTGAAAGAGAAACTGATGCTCATAAGGGGAGCACTGAGTCCCTTCAGTCACTTTGGCTTGACCGTCTGAGTGAAGAGTAGGAAGCCAGACCCCAGGACCCACTGAGTCCTGTTAACAGTCTCAACCGTCCTGTTCAGTGCCTCACTTCAAATGCTTATAGACGGAAAATACGATAAAACTGCTTTTTCCAAGTCGTTCCCGCTAGGCCTGCCATTTCATCTTCTCCCCTAGACCTCTCTTCTCCTGCCGCTGCCTCCCAAGTTGGCCACACGGAAAAACTACGTCCTGAGACAGCACTTTGCTTACAATCAGAAAGAACTCGGTAAAGCGTCTGTCTGCAATGCAGGAGAGCCGGGTTCAATCCCTGGTTTGGGAAGATCCCCTGGAGAAGGAAACAGCAGCCCACTCCAGTACACTTGCCTGGAAAATCCCATGGATGGAGGAGCCTGGTAGGATATCAACCAGAGTCAGACACGACTGAGTACCTTCACTTCACTGGTTGATAATGAAATCCAGGTACCAGAAGGTGTGGGTCTGATTTGCCTTTAGCACTAGAGAATGGGAGGGTACCGGAGATCACTCCCAAAAGCCTACATTCATCTGTACTCAAAAGAGACAAAAGAGGACACCCCCAAAAAACACATAAATAATAGATGCTCTGATCAATTACATATAGTAACCAATAAACTGCTTTAAAAGAGTAATCACATCCCGTAGGACTTGTGGGGCACTTTCCGGGCACAGCTCTCTTGATTCTGAGAGAATAAGTGAAGGTCCCTGAGGACTGGGTCAGAACCATACTTACTGCATCTCGGGACGTCACAGAATTCCCAGCGCTTTTTGGGGTCGGTGGTGAAACACCACGGGCGGGGCTCCCCATCAGGATTACGGCAGTAGTTCATCTTCAGATTCTTGCTTGGAAATCTGAAGGTGCAAGAAGGACTTTAACAGCACTGAACATTTACCTTCACAGATGAGAATCATTTCAAATGAGCAAATACTGAGCACCCGCTGTGTGCTAGGCACAGTCAGGCACCCAAGGGGGGGAGCAGATAACGGGTATCCTCAATGCGTGACCATCTCATAAGAAAGGTCAGCTGAGGGTTCCAAGGACTGATTTTCTAACAGTCTACATGTGCCACAATCATGGAATAGGATCAACTTTATCATTTGGGCCATCTGGAAAACTTATGTCAGCCAACCTCAATGAGTCAGCTGCAATTAATAGCAACATTTAAAACACGAAGTACTCGCTGGCTAGAGATAGTTATTTAGTAAACAGTACAGCCGAGAAGTTGGTGTCTTCATAGGTTAAAGGAATGGTCCTTCTATCCTACCCAGTTCTGATCCTGCTAAGCTTTAAACTTGTAGAAACGGGGACAGATAAGCTATGTCCCTGCGTGCAGGCCAAGGAGCCCCCTCACAGCGGGAACCGAGTGATAGAGGCTGTGAGATGAACACCACGCCTCGTGTCCCTCCAGGCTCATTTCACGCCCCTTCCTGAGACTGTAAATGCTTTGTCAGGATAGGCAGAGCAACCTGCAGTGGCTTAGGCAATCTTCTTCTTCCAGTATCTGGGAAGTAAATTTAACCAATTCTGAGGCCGGAGGCCTTCACTGTGTTTCTTCTTTGGAACACAGCAGGGACGGGGGAGCCTGGTGGGCTGCCGTCTATGGGGTTGCACAGAGTCAGACATGACTGAAGTGACTTTGCAGCAGCAGCAGCAGCAGCAGGGAAAAGAAAATGACAGCAGCGGTGATTTAAGACAGCTATTTGAAGCAGGAGGTACAGACACGCAGGTGAGCTGTTTTCCACACCGGAATCTGTGACTTAGTCTCTTTTCCTGTAAGTTTTTACAAGCCCCATTATAATCCTATAGTCATCAAAAAATGAAGAGAATGACCAGAAGCAGCTATAGAGAGGGAGGTGTTTTAAGTACAATTAATATGAAATAGGAGATGCAGAAATTTGTCCCCACCATTCCCCATTACTTTCTAGATGAGGGACTCTTTTTTCTACTATGGATTCATGACCCCCTTTGAGTAGCTAGTGAAAGTTAGGGATCCTCTGTCCCATAAAAATACACTGATATACACACACATAAAATACTGAGGGATTCACAAAGCCCTAAAGCCCACCCACAGATCACAGGGTAGGAAGCCCTGAATCTCATCAGCATGAAGAAAAAGAAAGGAATACAAAGAGGAGGGCAATACTTGGAAAACACACAGGTGGATGTGTATATTGTATGTGTCTAGATGCATATATCTATATTTCTTACATTTAACCTACAAATGAGCCAGGAATCTGGTTACAGTGCAAATCCAGACTCAGTGTGGATGAGACCCTGCATTTCTAACAAACGCTTTGGCGACAGCCCTCTTTCATGGACCACATTTTGGCTAGTAAGAATGGATACTTCTAAGGGAGGGGATATATGAATACCTATGGCTGATTCATGTTGAGGTTTGACAGAAAACAGCAAAATTCTGCAAAGCAATTATCCTTCAATAAAAATAAATTTAAAAAAAGAATGTATACTTCTTTAGCAGTCATGTAGGAAAATGCAAACTTTGACATTCAGAAACATTGGGGGTGTTCACTTTTCGAGGAATGCTAAAATACCTGAATAACATTAAATTACCCATAGCATTGCAGAGGCTTAAACATCCAATTTCACTGCCAGGGAGACTTACTTGGAAGGAATGTATCCGTGGGCATGTGGGCTCTGAGAGTCCCAAGACTGGCAGTCACGTCCAGACACGGTCTTGGCAATCTTGCCCTCATAGTTTTCTCCACTGCAATGCATACATTCATCTGGGGAGAATGGAAAGAAAGGAAGAAAGAAACTGAAATGAATGATGCAAATAAAGGGTAAAGACTAGACCATTACTAGAAATGTCTCAAATACCTTTGCCTCTTGTTCACTGGTAATTTTCCACCAATTACCCAGCAACAAAATGGGCAATAAAGGCTTAATTTTCTAAAACAATCTAAAACGTCATTCTCTTTTTCAAATGGTAGAATTAGCAGGTGTTGGTCAATACCTTCTCGACTGCTACAGTTATGACCAAATCCAGGAACTCCATAATACTTTGTCTTCAAGGTTGGCTATATGTGCTGGTCCTTGGTGGTTGCGGGGAGAGATTGCATATAATCTCAGGAATCTGTAAATTCTCTACTAGAATTTTTTAATATTTGAGGTCTCTCTTCCAAAAAATTCCTATGGAATTATTCTGATTGAATGGATGCTTGCTCAGTCACGTCTTACTCTTTGTGACCTTGTAAACTGCAGCCTGCCAGGCTCCTCTGTCCATGGCATTTTCCAGGCGAGAATACTGGAGTGAGTTGCCATTTCCTCCTCCGGGGGATCTCCCCAACCCAGGGATGGAACCCGCATCTCCTGTGTCTCCTGCATTGGCAGGCAGGTTCTTTCCCATTGAGCCACCGGGAAGCTCTCTCTGATTGTCTGGATAACTGCTGAAGAAGCCGGCAGCCTCTCAGGATTTTAGTGCCCGGGTTTTTGCTTATGTTCGTGACCTCGACAGAGGAACAATATTCACCTAAAGGGACAATGCTTCTCTTTTTATTATTATTGAGAAGCATGCTGGTTGTTTTTCTTCCTTGCATCCTTGTAAAATGGAAACGTTGCAATGCTTAATATAATGTGGTCCAGCAGGAGAATATACGACTTGAACTTTTATGGGGCAATAAGGAAAACAGAAGCAGACCTGATATAAAAAGGATAATCTCATGTCAGTAAAGGGCCAGATGACCTCATAACACAGTGCACAAATAAATAAAGAATGCCAATGGCTGGCTAGAGGAAACGATGGGAAACTGAGCCAGTATGGGCTCAACCACGTGGTTATGCAAACCCCACCTTCATTCACCGCCCTATTGCATCAATAAATGTAGCAGGAAATATGAAGTAAACAGCATTTTCCCACAGGATATTTTACATTCTTCTGACATTGACTTTTGAAGTGTGCTCTTAAATTGATTGTTCCATTAAAACAATAGATGGCTGACTTAAAAACTGGTTCATGGCTTGGTTTCGACAATATGACAAAGTCTACCCTGTTAACTTAATGTTGTGTATTTGAATTGTATTGATTTTGTGGTTTTATGTTAGCAGTTGAGTTGCAAATATGTTTCTGGCTTAAAGTGCATCAGAGCTTTAAGCATAAGACGTGTGCAGCTAGAGTTTACATCTAGTTTTATATTTGTCCCTGTTGAGCTACATGTTAATAAAGATAATTTAGATCTATAATGGAAATTGTGCAAAATTTTGGTCTTTTCCCAGAGGTCATGTATTACTTGATGATGTCAAACACAGTACTAATTGATTATTAATATCCCCATAGATAATTTACAGCAAATTACTCCACACATAACGGGCAGAACAGGAAAAGTTTTTCTAGAGCCATCCCTGACCTTCACATTCAGGAATGTCACAGTAGTCGAATCTCTTGTCCGGATCTGTGGTGTAACACCAGGGCCCATTCTCATCATTGTCTGGGTTCCGGCAATAGTTTTCGTCCAGTCCCGCTAGAGGAAATTTTTCAGGCGAAAATCTGCAGAGGGTGGAAAAGAGTCACTTGACTACATTTTAAAAATCAACATGTTATCAGCAGGGCAGGATAAGACCCCCCTCTCTTTCCCAACTGTGGTTTGAGATTGTGTCATCCAACTATATTTTGGCTGTGTCCAATAGCATTTGTATCCAGTTTTCAGTGTCTCTATTGATAGCCTGTTCAGTAGAGTAGCTAATATCACTGTTATTACTGTGTGAACAGCCAAGTCTTAGAAGTAGAGTCAAAGTGTCTTACGCACAGTAGAAATTTAAAGCTCTCAAAGCCTGCCAAATTCAAGAGACATGCCAAACAGCTGCTTTTGTCAGTTGCCCTTCTCTCTGTAAAAATAATACAAGTTAATACCATTTTATCTGTGTGAACTCTGCATGAGGCATTATGCTAAAGTCTCTCTATATATTCTCTAAAGTAGTCCATAAAAATCCCTATCAGGAAGGTGTTATTATACTCCCACTTCCCAGATCAGAAAACTGAGGCACAGCCATGTGAAACAGATCAAATCTCACCTAAGCTTAAGCAGTTAATAAATAGCATCTCAAGAGTTTAAAGTCAGGTCTGTCTGATGCCAAACTCTGCATCCTCTCTTAGGTATGTCTAGAGTTAATGGGAGAGTGGGAGGATGGAGTGAAGCTCGTTTTCAGAGATGAGCTGCTGTGTTGCAATAAGAAATTGGATTAAAAACCTAAGACTTCGAATCTAAACTGGCAGATTTTGTTTCTGGTTCTTCTGTGTACCTGTTTTTGGTAGATTTGGTGCTCTAGGGACTTCAGGTTCCTCACCGGTTGGGGTGTAGACGACCAAGATTCTCTCTCAGACCCTTGCCCTTCTATGACTTGGCCATCTGGTGTATCTTTTTAATCTCAAAAAGCCCTGATGTGCCAGGAATACGAGACTTCATCTTGTTGTTGTTGCTTAGTCTCTCAGTTGTGCGACCCCATGGACTGTAGCCCACCAGGTTCTTCTGTTCATGGGACTTTTCAGACAAGAATAATGGGGCAGGTTGCCATTTCTTTCTCCAGGGGATCTTCTTGACCCTGGGATCGAACCCATGACTCCTGCTTAGGCGGGCAGATACTTTACCACTGAGCCACCAGGGAAGCCCAACTCACAAGGGTGGCTAAAGACAATTTGGGAGTGGGGAGGATCATAGACACTAAATTCCCACTTGATAAGCGTTGTTAATGAGAATTCAGTACCACCTAATATGGTGTTTCCAGTGGTCATGTATGGATGTGAGAGTTGGACTGTGAAGAAAGCTAAGCGCCGAAGAATTGATGCTTTTGAACTGTGGTGTTGGAGAAGACTCTTGAGAGTCCCTTGGACTGCAAGGAGATCCAACCAGTCCATCCGAAAGAAGACCAGTCCTGGGTGTTCATTGGAAGGACTGATGCTGAGGCTGGAACTTCAATACTTTGGCCACCTCATGCAAAGAGTTGACTCATTGGAAAAGACCCTGATACTGGGAGGGATTGAGGGCAGGAGAAGAAGGAGACGACAGAGGGTGAGATGGCTGGATGGCATCACCGACTCGATGCACATGAGTTTGGGTGGACTCAGGGAGTTGGTGATGGACAGGGAGGCCTGGCGTACTGTGATTCATGGGGTTGCAAAGAGTCGGACACGGCTGAGTGACTGAACTGAACTGAACTGAATACCATATTGGGCAAAGCATAAAAAATGACATTAAAATAACTAATAGGCAAGTTGCAAGATAATCTGTTTTTTGCAATGTTGGTGTGAACACATTTGATTTAGACTGATTCAATTGTAAACATCATCATCTTTTTCTTTTTTCAGTCTCAGCCTAAAATTCATGTTCTAGAATTTATTGTTCTTTTTTGTTGTTGTTTTAAATCTTCCAAAAAAAAAAAAACCATATACACAAGAATGAATGGAAAGCAGCCATTTTCTGCTTTTATGCCATCAATTATTGAACAGCTCTGCACCAGCATCAATAAGATTCTCCCCATACCTGCTGGTCACATGTTCTGATTTGAGTCAGAAGTAATGGAATCATTCTGAGTATAAGAGGTGAACACGCAGACAAAAGAGAAAGCCTTACTTGGGTACGTGTGGAGAAGTGGCGCTCCATTTTTGACAGGTGACACCACTTTTCGTTTTGGCTGTGGTCCCTCTGTAGGTCTTCCCATTTCCAATCTTGCACTCCGAAAGGTAGACTGCAAGGAAGCCCAGACAGTGGTCAAACCCTTCCACAACAACGACAAAAAGTCACGAGGAAGCCCTGCACTACTCGGTCACATTGTGAGAAAGGACACTGTCACCCACTATCTAAAAAGAGTCTGTGTGAGAGTTATTGCAGGCTTCCCTGGTGGCTCAGTGGTAAAGAATCTGCCTCCCAGTGCAGGAGATGTGGGTTCAATCCCTGGGTTGAGAAGATCCCCAGAGAAAGAAATGGCAGCCCTCTCCGCTATTCTTTCCTGGACAGTTCCTATGAACAGAGAAGCCTGGTGGGCTACAGTCCGTGGGGTCACAAACGCGTCGGACACGACTCAGCAACTAAACAACAACAGTAAAGAATTATAGTTCAGTGTGGGGCACTGATTCCTTGTCCAGAGCTCCTGCCCTCCCGTGTGCCGGGCAGATGCTGCGTGCTGGAGTAGGACCGCACAGGTCCTATCCGAGAGGAGCTTACATCCCAGTGGAGTCTGGGGCTCCAAGGTAATCAAGGACACAGACTGTGAAACAGACAACCTCATGGCAACACGTGTAACAGAGAAAATAAATAACATCGTGAGGGAGTGGATGGGAAGGGGTGAGGGCTTCTTCGTGGAATGGGCAGACCTGCAGAGGCTGAAAGAGATGCAAGCCATTTCTAGGCTCACAGTGGTATTTTAAGTGTGAAAAAAGTACCAAAGAGGGTAATACAGTTGTGGTCTACTCCCAACATTTACAGAAGATGCTCTCAACCAGCCTCCATTTTAACAACTTGCTGGTTACCCAGTGGGCCCCATCCTGCCTTTAAAACACACTGCCAAGGGCTCCCCTGCAGCCCACATGCGGCAGGATGGGCATCTGTGGCTGGCAGGCCACTTTCAGGAGTGCTGACCCTCTCTGTTCCCACCAGTTGGATTATACGTTTAACAAGAGTCAATTGTTTTTATTTCCAAAACTTTTTATACAGCTCTATTTGATTATGGATGATCTAAACTGAGAAATGAAAGGAAGAGGGGAAGGAGCTTTTTTAATAAACTAAGATAGATAGTTTCAAGTAGTTGAAAGAGTAGAGTAGTTCTTTAAATTGTTATCAAGGGGCTTTCCTGGTGGCCCAGTGGTGAAGACTCTGTGCTCCCACCACCAGGGAACACAGGGTCCTTCCCCGGTCTAGGAACTAAGATCCCCCATGCCACAGGGTGCGGCCAAAACAAACTGTTACCAAATCCACTGAGAGCCGCCCATCCGTGTTGTTGACATGACTTTGAGAGAAGGGGAATCATGAAAATATAAAGGAATTTTACAGTCAGATTGTTAACGGGTGTCTCTATACTTGCTCAAGTTCAAAGAGAAGGACAGATTATTGTAGATAATTCATGAGTGTGGTTTATACAAGAAATGCTCTAGATAACTCCCGTTGTGGCTCCAGATTCAAAGAAAAAAAAGCCTCTGCTTTACGTCCAAAGGTACCAGCATAAGCTTGTGTGAAGCTATTTACAGTATATTTGTATCATCTTCTATGATTTCCCACTCAGTGTGTTTTAGTAGAGGATATTTCTTTTACAATGTTGTGTTGGTTTCTACCATCCAACAATGTGAATCAGCCATAAGTATGTTCATATATATATATATATATATATATATATATATATATACACATATCTCCTCTCTCTTGAGTCTCCTTCCCAGCCCCCCCAGCCCACCCCCTGGGTCAACACAGAGCACTGAGCTGAGCTCTCTGTGTAATACAGCAGCTTCCCACGAGCAATCTATCTTACACACGATAGTGACTTACGTGTGAAACAAATAGTGGGAAGCTGCTATATTACACTGGAAGCTCAGTTCAGTGATCTTGGGCTTCCCAAGTGGCATTAGTAGTGAAGAACCCGCCTGACGGTGCAGGAGACGGAGAGATGCAGGTTTAATCCCTGAGTTGAGAAGATTCCCTGGAATAGGAGATGGCAACCCATTCCAATATTCTTGCCTGAAAATTCCATGGACAGAGGAGCCTGGTGGGCCATAGGAAAGCAAAGAGTCAGACACGACTGAGGCAGCTTAGCACACAGTGTTATACATGTCAATGCTTTAAATTAACCGATCAATTTTCTGGGTAGAATACTTCTAACACACCTATAGTAACTAGGGCTTTAAATTCAACACTCTGTATAAAGATTGCAAATATATCTTCAGTTCAGTTCAGTTCAGTCACTCAGTCGTGTCCGACTCTTTGCAACCCCATGAATCGCAGCACGCCAGGCCTCCCTGTCCATCACCATCTTCCGGAGTTCACTCAGATTCACATCCATCGAGTCACTGATGCCATCCAGCCATCTCATCCTCGGTTGTCCCCTTCTCCCCCTGCCCCCAGTCCCTCCCAGCATCAGAGTCTTTTCCAATGAGTCAACTCTTCGCATGAGGTGGCCAAAGTACCGGAGCTTCAGCTTTAGCATCGTTCCTTCCAAAGAAATCCCAGGGTTGATCTCCTTCAGAATGGACTGGTTGGATCTCCTTGCAGTCCAAGGGACTCTCAAGAGTCTTCTCCAGCACCACAGTTCAAAAGCATCGAGATATATGATGCCAGTCTATATGCTACACTTATCAAAAAGGTAAACAAGGTATTCCAGAGGCCAGGGGTCGGGGAGGGGATTCCCGAGCTGCAACTTGGGCTACGAGGAGCCGGAAGAATAGAGGAGGGTCAGGATGAGCAAGCCTGTGCTCCGCCTGCTTCAGGAGGCACAGACATCAGCCCCGCACGCGAGGTCGGCTGAGTAACACAGCACCCAGTAGTGACTGGTGTGTATTTGGACTTTATTCGAAGGGTACTGAGGGTTCGAAGCAGGGCAGTGCCGGACCAGCCGCTGCTGTGATGAGGGCGGCTTTAGACCCAAATGGCGGCAGTGGCCCTGATGGCCAGTGGAGATGAAACTTATCTGACACCGACTGTTCCCAGAAACACGCTGGCAGGTAATTTTGCAGGGGGTCAACATTCCACAGTAAAGACACAAGCACCCAAAAGCGACTGACTTTTGACTCTTTCCCTCTCTTTTGTTTGTATGTACCCGCCACAGTTTGTATAACCTTTGGCTCCTTTCTGTCACCCTGAAAACAGGCAACTCTTCAACTAGCCAAACGAAGCCTAGAGGTCACCCCCTTGATCCTTCTGGTTAACCATTTACAGAGGACATGTTTAAATGGTAGCATTTGCACACAGAATCCCACCAGCATTTTTTAAATGTCTGACAGACTGGGTAAGCCCATGTATCTCTTCCTTTACTCACTACCTGCAAGACCTAAAAACGTCCACAGATAACCTTCAGATTTAATCTGCACTTTAGACTCAGGAGCTAGAGCTCAACAGTGGACCCGATGTGAGGTTAACAGGTGCAGAGCTACCTAAAGCTAAGATGAACCACCACGTAGATATAATCCCAACCTAAAAAACACCTCTCAAAATCTTAGAGTTTGGTGGGGAAACTCGAGAGAACGTTGCAAGCTGTTGTCAAGAATACGTGAAATAGGATGTTTCTCGTTGCCTTCATCACTTGTGATGCAGAATACCTGGAGAGTAAAACTGCTAGCGAAATAGTCCTGACACCCCACCAACAAGAGAGAATAGGAAGACGCTGTAAGAGCACCGTAAGTCACTTGAATCTTCGTGCAGACTTAATAAACGTGTGTACGCCTAAGAAGACACACAGTTTCTGAAGGAATCTAGGCCATTCGTGACCCTAAACAACGAAGGATCCAGAGGTTTTAAGGAACTCTAGAAAAATAAGTGGCAACTTCTGCACATTTTCAAAGTTCTGCACCATTTCAGAGACTACGGGAAATATGGGCCATGACTGAAAGACAAGTAGAACCTTTATGAGTAAAACTAAGGATACTGTCTCTATTCAAGTGTTACTGCAGATTGAAAACACCTCGGTTTTGCCATTGCTCCAGGCTTCAGACCACAGATCGTGGTCCCTGAAGAAAAGAAAAAAAAACAAGATCATAAGGAACTTGCGGACTCCTTTCTTCTTAAAAATAAGAAGAAAATATTGTTTATATCTTTAAATAAGATATTATTTAAATATCTTAATATTTAAATCTTAATATCTTAAAATAAAATATTAAAATAATCAATTAAAATATCTTAATATTTCAATATCTTTAAATAAGATATTATTTAGTATCTTATTTTCAGGTTCATAGAGGCGGAAGTGATTTTGTAAATCCAATTCCTGCGTTTTGAAATCAAGAGAAATGAAACCCAAAAGGTGAAATATTATATTCAGGTTGGCCTTGTGGGTTAGTGGCCAAATCTTCTGACTCCAAGTTCATTTTCAGTGCACCATAGCTCCTGCATTTGCTGGTCTGATAAATAACAGATAGTAACAGGGCTGGTGGGGAGGGAAGGGAGAGAGGGAGGAAAAGAAGAAAGAGAAAGAAGAAGGAGGAAGAAAACATTGTACATACTTCTCTTCTCATATAGAGTGACATCCCTCATCCTAAAGACTGGGGCGGTCTTGCTGCTTTCGCCCATTATGACACATTGTTGCTCTTTACTGTGATACTGGAATGCCCTGCAGAAGAGAAACAGAAAACACCATTCTAGTCCTTGGTTTAAGGGAATTTAAACACCACTCTTATTTCCTTTGTGTAAAGCAATATATAAGGAAGAAACTCTGAAGACAGCTTTCGATGAATTGAGGAGCTCAGAACTCACTTTCAATTCAACCTGGTACCCTAATGAAAGGATACAGCAACATGGTAGATATTCTTTTTTTCTCTTCTACCTTGACCTTCTTCCCCTCCCCATTTTCTGTTTTAACTGCTTTATTCTTTCTTCACCCATTTTTCTTAATGACGCGCCAGAATATCTGCTTTGTGTGGGAAAGAAGCAACTGAGCTCCTTTGAACCCATCCCCGAGACGGTCCACATGGACGCCTCTAACTTCCCCCTTGACGATGCCTCTGATTCTACCCCCTTCCCTCACGCCCCCAGCCCTGCGCTAGTCCTGTGTGGACATTGAGCCAGCCACCAAAGCCATCCAAGGCTTCCTTACCAGCCCCATCTCCTACATGAACCTTTGCATCAGCTGACCTGGTCCCTCTCACAGGTGCCCAGCCAGGCTGCCCTCTGCCTAGAATCCTTCCCACTTGGTCGCTATTTACCAAGATTTCACCCCTCAAAGCCCAGCTCAGTTCCCCCCAACTCCACCCCAGGCCTTCCCTGGTTGTCTCAACTCTTAGGATTGTTCTTTCTTTTAAACCTTAACAGAGCACATACTGATTTTATCAATATCTCAAATTGGCTGTATTTTTTTTAACATTTTATCCACTTTCTGTGACTATACCATAAGTACAAAAGGGCAAGCACTGCTTTTGGGTCTACACAAAAATTTATCATATATACTGATTTTATATATCACATATAAAATCTATCACACACACACATATATATACCAGAACACTGTATCTATGCTTCATGGCCCCTTAAGGTCTAGGACACTTCTAGTCACATGATCCTCAATAAATATTTACCAACAATGATGTTAAAAAGTTGCAACTTGTAACTATAGCTGCTGATGTCAAGTGTTAAATAATTTCCTTTTGGGAGCATTTTTCTAAAAGGGGCACTAATGAACTTTCACAAGAAACTATATGGTTTCAGATACAGGGAGCAAATACAGATTCCAAACTCCAACCTAATGAAATTCCTCTTAAATCCTATTTTCACTGATAAATCCCTGAGCAAATTTCTTGTGATCAATGTAATGTGTCTCAGTCAACAGGAGTTCTGCGTAGGTGCAGTTACCAGGAACATACTTGCAAACGAAGTCTGTCTCCTCCTCACACTTTGCTGCGCAATCCTCTACGCTTCTTCCTGCCAGTTTCTTCCGACTCAAAGTGAGCAGGGAAGCCCCCTGGGTATTTACATAGTCATCCAGGAGGTCTCCGAGACCTACAAAAGTAAAATTAAAATGGAGCAATTGATTAATGCATCAACACCGCTGATAATTAATTATCATGAATTTGTAAATTATTTGCTTTGCACCAACCAAGTAAAAGTTGCTGCTATATTGGAAGCAACTAGGTGGCTGTGAATACAAATGACTAACTAGGAAAACAATTCCATGAATTAGGTGGCACTATGTTAAAAGATTAACTGGATTGCTAGGTTAATAGATTAGAACTATTTAACAATTTCCACATTAATGGGTATGAAACCTTAAGTAAGAAGAAATTTGATCTGTTTGCTAGTAATTGCATGTCGATGGAGTACTAGGAGACCACCCTGGGGCAATTTTGATGCTGATTTGTCCATCCCTGGGTCTAAATAGAACTGCAGTTCAGTTCAGTCACTCAGTCATGTTTGACGCCTTGCAACCCTATGGACTGCAGCACACCAGGCTTCCCTGTCCATCACCAACTCCCAGAGTTTACTCAAAGTCATGTCCATTGAGTTGGTGATGCCATCCAACCATCTCATCCTGTCATCTCCTTTTCCTCCTGCCTTCAAGCTTTCCCAGCATCAGGGTCTTTTCCAATGAGTCAGTTCTTCGCAACAGGTGGCCAAAATATTGGAGCTTCAGCTTCAACATCCATCCTTCTGATGAATATTCAGGACTGATTTCCTTTAGGATGGACTGCTTGGATCTCCTTACAGTCCAAGGGACTCTCAGGAGTCTTCTTCAACATCACAATTCAAAAGCATCAGTTCCTTGGCACTCAGCTTTCTTTATGGTCCAACTCTCACATCCATACATGACGACTGGAAAAATCATAGCTTTGACTAGACGGACCTTTGTTGGCAAAGTAATGTCTCTGTTTTTTAATATGCTGTCTAGGTTGGTCATAACTTTTAAAATAGAACCTAGAGGCCATTACTTGGTTTCCCACAGTACAAACTTTGGTTGCGACAGTGTTGCTTAAACTAATGTGACAGGCATTCTCGGAATCATTCCACCACCAGATACAAAAACTTTGTTGAGCTGATGATGTTGAGAAGAAACGAGACCTGGACTAAATCTGGACCGTAATACACGGTCGTTTTTATACTGGGCTTAGTGACCAGTATGCAATACAATACAATATTCAGTGACCCCTCACTGTTAAAAAAGAAACCATTTGGGGCTCAATGATCTGGCATTTCTGAGGAAACTGCACGAGAGTCTGGTACAAACAATGGTCTCAATTTTCTTCTGAGACAGAATCTGAGTCACAAAGTCTGTCTGAAGCTCACTCTGCCCTTGGCTACTGCAGAGGGTAGCCAGGGGGTACCCAACCGTGGTCCCACCACAGGGCTGCAAAGAGAGCTCGGTGAGCCTGGGTCAACATGGCCACTGAGACAGCTGCGGCTCTATTCCACCCCTCGAGGAGCTCCCCTTCATCCTTCGGAATGGAACATCAGCCATGCTCATAAGCATGCAGCGCTAAAAAGAGGTTAATACACTGGAGACGGCAGTTTCCTAAAGTTGCCTAATGGGATTAGGCAACCTGGCAACCTTGACCATTTTAGGGGGCGGAGTGGAGACCAAAGCCCAAGTGAGTGCGTTGAAGAGTGACCAGGACAGATGCTGGGAAGGTCTTGGGAGGACAGGTCTTTTCAGAAGCCTGGCTGTGAAAGGAGCATCTCCTAGAGGCCATATGAAGTCTCAGGAATGTTTTAATACTTTTATTTTTAATATTTTTATTAAAATATCGTTGGTTTACAATGCTGTGTTCGTTTCAGGTGTACAGAAAAATGATTCAATTATACATGTATATTCTATTTTAGATTCTTTTCCATGATAGGTTATTGCAAGCTATTGAGTATTGTTCCCTGAGCCACAGCAGTAGGTCCCCATTTATCTATTTTATATATAATATCCAATATAGGGCTTCCCTTGTGGCTCAGCTGGTAAAGAATCCACCTGCAATGTGGGAGACTTGGGTTAGTATTCTGGCCTGGAAAATTCCATGGTGTTATATCCCAACATATAACATATATTTTATATATTCTCATCCATGACTCCTAATTTATACCTCCACCTTCTTTCTGCTTTGGTAACCGGAAGTTTGTTTTCTGTGTCTGTGAGTCTATATCTGTTTTGCAAATCACTTCATCTGCATCATTTTTTGTAGACTATGCATATAGGAGATATCAAATGATATCTGTCTTTCTCTGTCTGACTTACTTCAGTTAGTACAATCATCTCTAGGTCCTCTGGGAAATTTTTTAAGATGAGACATTCAGGAGCATGTTTGGATACTGATGAAAATGATCCAGTAGGAAGGACCATCAGGGGCCAGATGCTCTTTCTCAGAAGGGGTATCCCTGACCACCTTGGACACATGCCTTGCTCAGGGGTGATGCGCTGTCCCAGACTGAGACAAAGACATTCCCAGAGCCCACACTCTCCCTGCCTCTGCTTTTCCTTCCTCAACCTAAGATTCTCCAAACTGGAAGGATGGATCCTTCCACCCTTGAATAGGAGTTGACTGATGTAGCTTAATACACCAAAAATCATTCAATACATGTATCAAGATTATAGAGAAATGCATGTTTAGACCTACGCTCAGGTCTTCATCCTGCATTTTTCTCCCCATCGGAACCCTCCTTTACAGAAAGAGTTGTGCTTCGGTAATTTCTGTAGATCAGGGTGTAACTTTTTTTTCCTTTCTTTTTTTAAAATTAGTCTATTTTAATTGGAAGATAATTACAGTGCTGTGGTGGGTTTTGCCATACATCAGCATGACTCGGCCACAGGTACACGTGTCCTCCCCCATCCTGAGCCCCCCTTCTCCCCCCTTCCCACCCTATCCCTCTGGCTTGTCCCAGAGCACAAGATTTGAGTGCCCCGCTTCATGTATATACATGTTTCAATGCTATTCTCTCAAATCATCCCACCTTTATAGGAAAGGGGGGAAAAAATCTCCTTTTACAGCTGTTCTCAGTGAGAGGCAGATAAGCAGTTTGCATTTCACAAACAGCCAAGTCTTTTCTTTCAAGCACACAAGCATGGGGGCACATACATATACTACTGTGATTTTTTAAAAAACCCACATTATTGATAAACTATACTTGTTTTAATCACAATATACATCTACATTCAGTCTAGGATATAAAAATAACTTTCTTACTGAAAAGATTTCTCTAATATTTCTTAGTCAATAAATAAACTGTATTACAACCCACTGTCAAATGAGCCCTAGAATTAAAGAAAGAAAATATGGGGATTTTCAACTTTTCAACCTAGAAATAAAAAATTTATTCCTTTTAAGGAATTTCTTTGTCATATCAGCTCCTAAGGTAGGTCTCAGCAGGTATATGCTATGAAACATAATAACATAATTAAAGGTAAATTAATTAAAGGATAATAAAAACGGAAAATTTCTTGTTTTGATTTTATTTATACTGGCCTGCTCTACTTTCAAAGAACTCTTCAAAAGATCTAATTTCTTTATAGGATATATTTTATAGAGCTCTTGCGTTTGCTTTTTTAAAATATATTTCTTTTTCATTGAAGGATAATTGCTTTACAATATTGTATTGGTTTCTGCCATATATCAACATGAATCATCCCTTATGTTTATTTTTCAAGTTTCAGTTTAGTTCAGTCACTCAGCGATGTCCAACTCTTTGTGACCCCACGGACAACAGCACGCCAGGCTTCCCTGTCCATCACCAACTCCTGGAGCTTGCTCAAACTCATGTCCACAGAGTCGGTGATGCCATCCATTTTAAAGACTGGGGTTAATAAAAATGTTCTAAAAGGTACCGTGATAGTTGCGCAACTCTAAATGCTGAGACCCATTAGATCACATGCTTCAAATGTGTGAATTATATAGTATGTGAATTATATCTCAATAAAACTGTCACAAAAAAAGAGCCTCAAAGACATGCTTAGAATATTTTAAAGAAGATTTTAAACAAAGTTGAAAAAGTGAGAACCATCGGATTCCTTCTCAGAAAGCCCTGACTGAAGTCCTGGTTTCTTCACTTCCTGGCTTTGGGAGTTTGGTCAATAGGCAAATAATGTGATTTTCCTAACTACAGCTTTCCTCATTTATAAAACGGGGATAAGTCCACTACAATACCCATTGTATCAGCTAAATAAGCTGTTGATGCTAAAGGACACACATGGGTATGGATGGATAAAAAAGTACCACTCTACCCCGGGCACTCAACAGAGATTTGTTGAATTACTGTATGTACATCTCCTGACTAAGCAATGCCTGTGGTTTCTCCAGCCTAAGAAGCAAGCTGAGATGTAGGGAATAAGTCCACACAGCCACACTGGTCAAAGATTGTGGTCAGAGAGATTTCGTTGTTCACATTTGAAAGTCAAGAGAATATGAAACCTTAACAAAAATGGTCTAGCTTAACCAAACTGAGAACCAGGCAGAGAGACCAACAGCTTTTGGAGTTGTTAGCACTCTGGGCTATTTTTTTCAACTAAAATAACTATCACTTGGGCTCCATCTTTTATATTGAAAGCGTCATTCATTAGTTTCTCTGTCCACTTGTCTCCAGTATTCACATAAGGGAAACGAACCTTATTTCTTGAAGAATTCCACCATCGTAGATGTTGAACTGGGAATCTGATGAACCAAAAGCTAAATTCGGCAAGTTGCCCATAAAACTATGATGGCTTTATTTTTAACATATTGCTAGGAAAAAAAAATATTGATTCAAATGAAAAACAAAATCTATAAGTCTTACCTGATTTCAGAAACAAGAGAAGTAGGAACACCACCTCCTTATGTTCCATTTTGGGACTGGCCAGCAGCGTCCCAAAAACAGTGTGTCCCAGTCCCAAGATGTTATTGACTTACAGGAGAGGAAACACGCCCACAGACAAGATAATCACATGGAGTTAATCATTCTCCCAGAGGCCCACTGCCTCTGTGCTCTGAGGGTTCAAACATTACCTGGACGGGAGGATCTTACAAAATGTTGACAGCGGAGTCTACAATAGATGCTGGGAAGTGGTGGAGACTGCCCACCCCCACCCCGGCTGCCCCGGGCTGCTCTGCCTTCCTGCGCAACGCACCCCCCAGCCCATCTTTTCCACTTACTCTTCTCTCCTTCCCTCTTCCTTCTTTTGCTTTATTTACAACCATAGCTACCATGTGCTGAGAACTTTTCTGTGCCAGACCTCCTGCACAGTTTCATTCAAACTTCAAAGCAGCAGTGCTGGGGTTTCCCTGGTGGCTCACTGGTTGGGAGTCCACCTGTTCCTGAGTCCAAGCTCACTCTGCCAGCTGCATGACAGGCCAGTGAATCTGAGAGATGAGGGGCTGAGGCAAGGAAAGACTTTAATCGGGGGGCCTGGCTGACTGAGAAGATGGCAAGCTAGCGCCTCAAAATAGCCGTCTTGTCAGGGCCTGGTTGCCAGATCCATAAAAGATGGATTCATAAATGATGAGTCACCTCCAGAGAGGTGAGGAAGCAAAGCAGAAAGTCTATTCAGCCCTGCAAATATCCCCTAGGATGTCAAGCCTCAAGCAGGAGAATGTGTTCGTTTTACTTCCTTTGATTCAGTTCAGTTACTCAGTCGTGTCTGGCTCTTTGTGACCCCATGGACTGCAGCACACCAGGCTTCCCTGTCCATCACCAGCTCCTGGAGCTTGCTCAAACTCCTGTCCATCGAGTCCTTGATGCCATCCAACCATCTCATCCTCTCATCCGTTTCCTCTGTCTCTCAATTCCTTACAGTCCTTTGCAGGTGGGTGGCTCAGGTTATCTCCCTGAAGCAGGCCATTATGTATGGTTACAATAACAAAAAAGGGTTAAAGGCATGGAAGCAGATCCAATGTAAATTTGAAATTAACCCTTCCTGGTTACACAGCTGCCAATGCAGGAGACGTGGGTTTGATCCCTGTCCGGGAAGATCCCACATGCCCGTGGGACTAAGAGCAACTGAGCCCGTGTGCCACTGCTGAGCCTGTGCTCCAGAGCCCAGAAGCGGCAACGCCTGAAGCCACGTGCCCTGGAGCTGGTGCTGCACACGAGAAGCCACGGCAATGACACCCATGTGCTGCCCCTGGAGAGCAGACCCCGCTAGCTGCAACTAGAGAGAAACCTGCACAGCAGCAGAGACCCGGCACAGCCAACAATAAACAAAAAAATCATAATACAAACACAAGCAATATTACTACCATCCCGACTTAAGGCGACAGGCTGAGCAAGTTTAACTTTCCAAGGTCACTTGGCTCACAAGGGATGAAGCCAACACCATTGAAAGGCATAAATGTCCACTTCCTGCTTTTTTTCTGCTACGGATGGTGGTGGTACGCTTTTTGCCTCCTTTCAACTCTTGTTAGCTGCAAGAATACATTCGGTTCTACAACCATTATTATCTGAACAAGGTTGCCCTCCGTGTCCTTCTGACTACGGATTCTTCATCACCTTCACAGTACAGCAGCTCCATAAGAACACGGGCAAACATGAAGCGGAGTGTGGCTACTGGCCTCATTCCCTGCAGTGGAAAAGAAGAGGAAAGAGGCATGAGCTGCTTAGGTGTAGATGGTGTGGTTGGAGGGAGGCTCCCCTTACGGCTCGGCCCCACGGGGCTCACGGGGCTCAGCTTCACAGGCACAGGGCAGGCACAAAGAGAAGCACTCCCCTAGATTGTGCGTAGAAATCCCACTCCGACTCTCTGGAAGGAAAGCCGGACCGTGCTTTTGCCCAAGACGATAAACACAATTAACTCTCTATCAGTCATTTTCTATTTGAAAGAATGGCAGAAGCTGAGGGAAGAGATAAAGAAACAGATCATCTCAGTACAGTGTAGCAGGCCAAATAAATTCTGAGATGTCTATTATCGTGGAGTTCAATTCATTAAGTATGTACTGACCACACAGTAGGAGTTAGATTCTTCTGTACTAAGTCGCTTCAGTTGTGTCTGACTCTTTGAGACCCTGTGGACCCTTCAGCCTCCTCTGTCCATGCGATTCTCCAGGCAAGAATACCAGAGAGGGTTGCCATGCCCTCCTCCGGGGGATCTTCCCAACCCGGGGATTGAACCCATGTCTCTTGTGTCTCCTGCAATGGTAGGCAGGTTCTTTACCACTAGCACCACCTGGGAAGACCTAGGTTCTTCTAGGATTGTGTAAAAGGTCTCTATCTCTCTACAAATCATAGTCTCTACCCTCCCCAGTCTACACCTAAAGGAACTCCAGGAAACTTTTGTACCCAAGATGTGTGAAGACCACTGCTATACTTGCGTGTTTGTGGGGGTGGAGGAGGGCACTAAGGATACCAAATAAGAGACAGGCTCTGCCCAGCATGGGGCCTGCAAGCAAGATCCACTCAGGTTCTCATAGGAAGAGAAGAATTAGCTACTTCCTCCCCTTCCGGCATTAAAGTGACGAATTCCTCGAAAGTACCTTGAACACAAGGAAAGAGCAAGTTCACAAGGGGAGTTGGCTAGAAGCCCCTTTGTTTTCACCCGCATCCACCTGCTTGGGGCGGAAGTTGTGGCCAAGTGACATCTGCCCAGGGGAGATGGCACAGACCTCACGCTGCTGGCTTGATGTGGGCACCTGCCTCCTTTCTCCACAGACTCCCCAGCTTCCTCCAGCCCTGGCTCAGCTCCTCTCAGCCCAGGCTCTGCCATCTGTGAACTGTCATTGTAAGGCAGCTCATTTCTTTTAAAAATTGTTTAAAAATATATCTTATAGAAATATAGTTAATTTATAATGTTATGTTAATTCTTACTCTACCGTGTCATTTCTTTATCATGAACATCTCTGCATTCCCCTCCCCGAAGACCATGTCATTTTAAAACAAAATGGCAGAAAATTAATTCATCTCTGAAGGGATTCCCTGGTGGCTCAGATGGTAAAGAATCTGCCGGCAATGGGGGAGACCCAAGTTCAATCCCTGGGTTAGGAAGACCTCCTGGAGAAGGAACTGGCAGTCCACTCCAGTAATCTTGCCTGGAAAATCCATGGATGGAGGACACTCGGAGGCTACAGCCCACGGGCTCACAAAGAGTCAGATACAACTGAGCAACTTCACTGTCTTTCACTTTCATTAAGGGCTCAAAGCATGCCTTCATCATCGCGCGGGTTCATCAGTTCAGTTCAGTTGCTCAGTCATGTCCGACTCTTTGCGACCCCATGGACTGTAGCACGCCAGGCCTCCCTGTCCATCACCAACTCCTGGAGTTTACTCAAACTCATGTCCATTGAGTCGGTGATGCCATCCAACCATCTCATCCTCTGTTGTCCCCTTCTCCTCCTGCCCTCAATCTTTCCCAGCATCAGGGTCTTTTTAAATGAGTCAGTTCTTCGCATCAGGTGGCCGAAGGATTGGAGTTTCAGCTTCAGCATCAGTCCTTCCAATGAACACTCAGGACTGAACTCCTTTAGGATGCACTGGTTGGATCTCCTTGCAGTCCAAGGGACTCTCAAGAGTCTTCTCCAACACCAGGTCAAAAGCATCAGTTCTTCAGCGCTCAACTTTCTTTATAGTCCAACTCTCACATCCATACATGACTACTGGAAAAACCGTAACCTTGACCAGATGGACCTTTGTTGACAAAGTAATGTCTCTGCTCTTTAATATGCTATCTAGGTTGGTCATAACTTTTCTTCCAAGGAGCAAGTGTCTTTTAATTTCATGGCTGCAGTCACCATCTGCAGTGATTTTAGAGCCCCCAAAATGAAATCTGTCTCTGTTTCCATTGTTTCCCCATCTATTTGCCATGAAGTGATGGGACCAGATGCCATGATCTTAGTTTTCTAAATGTTGAGTAGTTTTAAGCCAACTTTTTTGCTTTCCTCTTTCACTTTCATTGAGAGGCTCTTTAGTTCTTCTTCGCTTTCTGCCATAAGGGTGGTGTCATCTGCATATCTGAGGTGATTGATATTTCTCCCAGCAATCTTGATTCCAGCTTGTGCTTCTTCCAGCCCAGTGTTTCTCATGATGTACTCTGCATATAAGTTAAATAAGCAGAGTGACAATATACAGCCTTGACGTACTCCTTTTCCTATTTGGAACCAGTCTGTTGTTCCATGTCCAATTCTAACTGTTGCTTCCTGACCTGCATACAGATTTCTCAGGAGGCAGGTCAGATGATCTGGTATTCCCATCTCTTTCAGAATTTTCCACAGTTTATTGTGATCCACACAGTCAAAGGCTTTGGCATAGTCAAGAAAGCAGAAATAGATGTTTTTCTGGAACTCTCTTGCTTTTTCCATGATCCAGCAGATGTTGGCAATTTGATCTCTGGTTCCTTTGCCTTTTCTAAATTCAGCTTAAACATCTGGAAGTTCACGGTTCATGTACCGTTGAAGCCTTGCTTGGAGAATGTTGAGCATTACTTTGCTAGCATGTACGATGAGTGCAATTGTGCGGTAGTTTGAGCATTCTTTGGCATTGCCTTTCTTAGGGATTGGAATGAAAACTGACCTTTTCCAGTCCTGTGCCACTGCTGAGTTTTCCAAACGTGCTGGCATATTGAGTGTAGCACTTTCACAGCATCATCTTCCAGGATTTGAAATAGCTCAACTGGAATTCCATCACATCCACTAGCTTTGTTTGTAGTGATGCTTCCTAAGGTCCACTTGACTTTGCATTCCAGGATGTCTGGCTCTAGATGAGTAATCACACCATCATGATTATCTGGGTCATGAAGATCTGTTTTGTACAGTTCTTCCGTGTATTCTTGCCACCTCTTCTTAATATCTTCTGCTTCTATTAGGTCCATACCATTTCTGTCCTTTATTGTGCCCATCTTTGCATGAAATGTTCCCTTGGTATCTCTAATTTTCTTGAAGAGATCTCTAGTCTTTCCCATTCTGTTGTTTTCCTCTATTTCTATTGCATTAAGAGCCTCTTAATGAAAGTGAAGAGGAAAGTAAAAAATTGGCTTAAAACTACTCAACATTCAGAAAACTAAGATCATGCTAAGATCTAAGTTTTACTCTCCTTGCTATTCTTTGAAACTGTGCATTCAAATGGGTATATCTTTCCTTTTCTCCTTTGCCTTTTACTTCTCTTCTATTCACAGCTATTTGTAAGGCTTCCTCAGACAACCATTTTGCCTTTTTGCATTTCTTTTTCTTGCGGATGGTCTTGCAAGGGTTCATAGCAAGTTTATTTTTGCATCTGAGGCCAATTTGCAGAATGCTTTCACAGTGCGAGTTTATTAGGCTATATCACCTAGGAATCATGTTATCATTCATCTGAAGGTGGGGGTCCTTTCTTTATTCAACCTTTTCCTCCTGTTGGCTGGCTTTTGTTCATCGGTCTCTGGGACCATGAAATGAGATGCTTATCAGCCTTGAGCCCTGGTGAAGAGATAGCAGGGCTGCTCAGCAAGCACGGGAGTTAAAATGTAACCTGCCCAGGAGCACTTTCTAAGCAAGACCTGAGTGGCAAATTCAGTGGTCAGCAAGGTGGTATTTCTTAATTGATTGTCCTTACGGAAACCAACATGTTTATCTGTTGTTTTTTTTTCAAGTGTCTTCACTGGACATCTCCTCACTAGACTTGTTATGTGCTTGTGAAAAATATCAACAGAGAAGATAGTAACTCCCAGATAATTAACCAACCCACTCTGAGTCAGCAGGGGAGGCACCCAAAGATCAAAGCAAGCAGAGAAAAAACAGGTCATCCTCTCCATCTCTAAAACTCTAAGATAATTATGACAAAAGTCCCTTTTCACAGTATTTGAAGAGACAAGACATGCCAAAAACATTAAAATCTTTTAAGAAAAAAAAAATGAGTGTGCATAAAAGCTGGTGAAATCTGAGCAACTTCTGTGGACTATCAATACCAGGTAATTCCTGGTATTGATAATAAACTAGAGTTAAGAAGATGTTACCTCTGGGGGAGACTGGGTGGCTGGTGATGGTTATGCTGGATCTCTCAGTAATATTTT
The DNA here is from genome assembly GCF_001704415.2 of Capra hircus. Classification (NCBI taxonomy): domain Eukaryota; kingdom Metazoa; phylum Chordata; class Mammalia; order Artiodactyla; family Bovidae; genus Capra; species Capra hircus. The sequence continues at coordinate 83,933,901 of NC_030816.1, forward strand.
TGTAACTTCTTGTGCGTTTATAATTATTTCAAAGCAAAAGATAAAAATGTTTATGTCTATATTTTATATATTTAAATATATGTATATATTTTGGTATACTTAGAGATACATCTATATGTTTAGATACATGTATTTGTATTTGGTATATGTGTATACATTTGGACATATGTCCATTATTTGGATATGTGTGTATGTATTTGGATAGATATGTATATATTTGGCTATCATGTGCTTAGTCACTCAGTCATGTCCAACTCTTTGCGACTGCATAGACCGTAGCCCCTGGGCTCCCCTGTCCATGGGATTTTTCAGAAAAGAAGTACTGGAGAGGATTGCTACCTCCTTCTCCAGGGGATCTTCCCACCCAGGAATTGAACCTGTGTCTCCGTGCCTTCTGCATTGCAGGCAGATTCTTTACCCTCTGAGCCATCTGGGAAATCTCTCATATTTGGATATGTGTGTATATATTTGGACATGTGTGTACATGTTTGGACATGTGTGTACATATTTGGCTATGTGTTATGTATTTGGACATATCTGGACATATTTGGGTATGTGTGTATATATTTGGACGTGTGTACATATTTGGACATGTGTGTACGTATTTGGATATGTGTTATGTATTGGGGCATATCTGGACATATTTGGGTATGTGTGTATACATTTGGACATGTGTGTATGTATCTGTATATATATGTACATATTTGAACATGTCAGTACATATTTGGATATATACTTAAGAGGACCGAGGATGATGTAGATGCTTCCATAATATTAGAGAACTCCCAGAGTACAGAACCTTGCCCAGGGGAGAATCCCAACTTACAGAATTTCTAAACTGGGGCGCCTAACCCCACCTTTGACTGATTTCTGTGGGCTCACAAGAAGGGTGAGTCAGATGACAGGCCCTCTCCCTGCCTCCACGCGCCCTGCCTCCAGCCCAGACATTATTCAAGCCTCATTGATATCTCTGGCTCAACAGCCGCCCCCCACGCACACGTCGCCCTGCAAGCCAAGCCGTAGGCGCTCAGGCCGGCTCTGGCCGCCCGGGGCTCAGGGAGAGCATCATCTCTGCACGCAGGTGAACCATCCGCCAACAGAGGCCCCAGCAGCTCGCCTGGACCCCAGAAACCAGCCCCCTCCCCATCTGCGCATCCCCGCCAGACCCACCCTGCGGTGGAGGCGCCCCGAAAGGTCCCCGAGGGACGCGTGGAGATGGGAGGCGGGGGGGTAGGAAGTTGGGGGGGGGCAGAGTTTCGAAGAGCCCTAATCTGGGCCGCGGCCTTGACTCCTCGCCGCTGCAGGGTCTGCAGGGAGGCCGGCGCGGTGCGAAGCGCCCGGAACACGGGGAAACCCTCCCGGCCCCCTGCGATTCCCCACCTGACCGGGAGGGGGCGGTGCGCGTCCGTGGCTCGGACTGCAAGGCGGGCCCGCAGCGGGAAGGACGTTCGGCGGGAGGAGCGAGACCCCGGTTCCCGGGGAAGCGACCCCGACTCTAGAGGATGAGCAGGAGGGGTGAGAAACAGGAGAGGCCTGTTCTGAGCAGAGAAAATGAACGGGCAAAGTCTCAGAGGCAAGGGTCCCATCCAAGAGATGCAAAGTCCTTCAGGCTGGAAATCAGAAATGATGGATACGAGCCGGAACCGCATCTACACCCCAGCAAGAACGACAGGGACCCTCGAAGGGTCTTAAAGTGGAGGAGTGGCCTCATCCTCCTGCCTCAAGTGTTGTGAGCAGAGAAGGAAGGAAACTGAAAGTGAGAGTCGCTCAGTGGTGTCTGACTCTTTGCCACCCCGTAAACTTTACAGTCCATGGAATTCTCCGGGCCAGAATACTGAAGTGGGTAGCCCTTCCTTTCTCCAGGGGATCGTCCCAACCCAGGGATCGAACCAGGTCTCCTGCCTTGCAGGCTAATTCTTTACCATCTGAGCCACAAGGGAGCCCAAGAATACTGGAGTGGGTAGCCTATCATTCTCCAGCGAATCTTCCCAACCCAGGAGTCTCCAGCATTGCAGGCGGATTCTTTACCAGCTCAGTCTCAAGGGAAGCCCAGAAAGGAAGAAGGTGACAGACCAGCAAAGTCGGAAAGCAGACACTGGTGAAACAGAAAGGGCATGGGATCAGGGAGGTGGCTAGAGAGTAGCATGGACAAGGTTTTGTGACTGATCGGATCTGGGGGCTGAAATCAAGGCTGGTGCCAGGGTGTCTATCTTGGTAGAGAGGGATGTCTTGGTTGAGAAGGAACCCAGCGAAGAATGAGATGAGCTTGCTTGGAAACACGTTACCTCTGGGAGCTTATGAAAGTCCCCCATTGCAGTCGCCCAGAAGGCAATTGGATATTTGGGTCTAGGGCAAGCTTTGGCAAACCGTAGGCCATGGGGCAGCCTCCTGGTTTTCTAAATAAAATTTTACGGGCGCACAGCCCAGCCTGTTCATTTACTACCGGCCACTGGCTGCAAGTGCATGACAATGAGTAGATGCGACTGAAGCTGTATGTTGGCCAGAGGCCCATAAAATATTTACTACCTGGCTTTTTGCAGGAAATGTTTGCCCAGGGAAGCGGTGTGGGCTAGAGATACAGAATCGAGTATATAACACTGAAACAAGGGAAGTGGATTAGGTCACCCCAGGAGAAGAAAAGAGGACCTGGGATGGAACAAGGTATTTTCCACATCTTTATCCATTCAGCTGTTGATAGACTTCTGGGTTGCTTCCGTATCCCGGCTATTGTAAACAGTGCTGCTATGAACATAGAGATGCAAGTATCTTTTTGAATTAGAATTTTATCCCAGTATACATGCAATAGTGGGATTGCTGGGTCATATAGCAATTTTATTCCTTTTTTTTTTTTAAGGAAACCCTTCTTTAAAATTTATTTTTAAGGAGAAAGATAGGAATAAAATACTGTTCTCCACTGTGGCTGGAGAATTTACATTTCCTCAGCAATGCAATAGGGTTCCCTTTTCTCCACACCCTCTCCAGCATTTATTGTTTGTAGAATTTTTTGAGAAAGGCTGTTTTGACCCATGTAAGGTGGTTCCTCTTTGTAGTTTTGACCTGTATTTCTCTAATAATTAGTGATATTGAGCATCTTTTCATATGCCTATTGGCCATCTGTATGTCTTCTTTGGAGAAAATGTCTATTTAGGTCTTCTGCCCATTTTTTGATTGGGTCTTTTTTTGTTTGTTTCTCTTTGTTGCTGTCGTTGGTATTGAATTGTATGAGCTGCTTGTATGTTTTGGAAATTGCAAGTATTTTCTCCCAATCTGTAGGTTATCTTTTCATTGTGTTTATGGTTTACTTTGCTGTGCAAAAGCTGTTAAGTTTAATTAGGTCCTATTTGCTTACTTTGGCTTTTGCTTCCTTTGCCTTGGGAGGCTGACCTAAGAAAACATTGCTGTGACCTATGTCAGAGAAAGTTTGCCCCATGTTCTCTTCTAGGAGTTTTACGGTGTCAGGTCTTATGTTTAAGTCGTTAAGCCATTTTGAGTTTATTTTTGTGTATGGTGCGAGGGAGCGCTCAAGGGAAGTCTTTTGAGGGGATGAACAGTCAGCTGGAGAACACTAATGGTGGGGTGCTGAGAAACCAAGGAGAGTGAGACTCTGTTGACGGTGGGAGTGGTCAGCAGTGACAGATGCTTCTGAGAATTCAAGTGAGATGTACTCGTGTGTCCCAGCAGGTGAGAACATATGGGTCACAACACCTTATGCAGCCAAATCTCAATGGCCAAGGCTCCAAACAAAATCCACTCTGCCCACCACTCTCACTAAATATATACAAACCCCAAGTGGCACACTGATAATCTGCCTGCCAATCCAGGAGGTGCAGAGGACATAGGTTCAATCCCTGGGTCAGGAAGATCCCCTGGAGGAGGCAATGGCAACCCACTCCAGTATTCTTGCCTGAAAAATTCCACAGACAGAGGAGCCTGGTGGGCTACAGTCCATGGGGTTGCAAAGAGTTGGACATGACTGGGTGACTGAGCACAGCACACAGGAAAATAGCGTATTTTATTTAACAAATTCCTGAGCCACCTCTGTAATACTTTTGCCCCAGCATGTTTGTTCTTTGACTGAATCTCCATTTAACAATGGTTTTGTAACATCACATTTTATGAGAGAATAGAAAAGTCATTCGTTCTTTCTCGAGCATTTTTAGATTTAAAGCTTTCAAGTTCATAACTCATTATTGGTAATGAAAGACAGCTTTTAAGGATTGTTGTAAAATTTAGGGAGGCCACCATCAAATTACTTTTATGTATGAGCTGTAAGATTTGGAATACTTCCCAGGACTTTCTTCTAGCTTGATGCCTTTCAAATCCATGTATTGTATCACATTAGCGAGAGAAAAAGAAGTCTGCTAGGTTGAGACTCGGTGGACTCTTTACCATCTGAAACCATCTGCGAAACCTCCTAGTTCAATGAGTGGGATGGATATATTGATTTTGGGTTCAAGTCTCATAAAGAAGTTGTTTGTTTGATGTCTGGCGAGTTTAGGCAGAAGATGGGAGACAAGTATATAAACTTTGCCTGGAAATGCGTGAATTATGCCCTGACTAAGTGTGAGAGCGGTAATAGGACAAGGCTCAGGTAATGATCACGCAGGATGGCTCCCTCCTGAGGCCCATGGGGTTGGTGACATTTCATTCTTATGTTTCACGTGGGATTTCTGAAAAGATGACACAAAACACACTGTCAACTCTTCGGTGATCCGTTTTTTCTTTCTTTCTTTCTTTTTTAAAATGAACTTATTTGCATGGGCTTCCCTGGGGACTCGATAGTAAAGAATCCACCTGCTAAGCAAGAAATGAGGGTTTGATCCCTGGGTCCAGAAGACTCCCTGAAGAAGGAAATGGCTTCTTCAACTCACTCCAATATTCTTGCCTGGGAAATCTCATGGACCGAGGAGGCTATCAAGCTACTGTCCATGGGGTCACAAAAGAGTCGAAGATGACTTAGCAACTAAACGACAGTTGATAGTTTGGAAAGGCTCCATGGGCAAGGGACAGCTACCCTATATGTCACTGCAAGCCCCCTGCGGGGCTCTGTACCCCGGTTCCTTCCAGAGTCCTCCCCTTTCGCCCGTGGAGTGAGGGATTACTGCAAACATCATTCAGCTTTATTTGACCTACTATACAAAACCAAGTCCCACCATCTGAATAACTATGGGAGCTAAAGGGTTATTGCATTTGGATCCTCAAGACACCTTTCCACCTGCCCAGGCCAAATTATTAGCAGTAATCCCATGAGAAGTCCTGCGGGCCCTTCTGTGGAAATTACTGCACATCAGACATTGTCTGAAACCAAGGGCTGCCGTCAGTCACGCCTTCCTTGGGAAGGAAGCACCGGGTTCAGACATGGGCGGGCAGTTCACTAAGAACTGATCCGCCGATGGGCAAGTGAGTGGACAAGTGAAATAAGAGACAGACATTATTACCTTAGGAGCAATTTTTTACCTCCAACTACCATTTACTGTGGACTTGTCCGCTCTCTTCTGAGCACAAACACCACGATGAATGAAGTACAGTAAATCGTGCTGTGATTAGCAGCTTTTCCTTTATTATTATTATTACCATCTTACAGGTCAGGACATTGAAACTCACCTGCCCAAAGTTATGCCAACAGAAAGAATCCTAAGTGTCTGTGTCCCAAGTGACTGCTTTTAACGACTGCCTTGCAGACTTCTTCTGGAAGAAGCAACAGCAGTGGCGGCAACAATGGTATTAGCTTCCCTGGATTGAGAAATGGTTGCATGGGAGGCCCTCTGCATGCTCAGTTGCTCAGTGCGTCAAATTCTTTGCAACCCCATACACTACAGCCCACCAGGCTCCTCTGTCCATGGGATTTCCCAGGCAAGGATACTGGAGCGGGTTGCTTTTCCTTCTCAGGGGATCTTCCTGGCCCAGGGTTTGAACCAGCATCTCCTGCATTGGCAGGCAGGTTCTTTACCACTGACTCCCCCCAGGGGGGCCCCTAGCACTGTACATGGATTATTTCATTTACTCCTCCTCCTGACCCTAAGAGGAATGTGTTATCATTCACATTTTATTGACACAGAAGGAGAGGTTCAGTTAACTGACCCAGGGTCACACAACTGGTGAGGCTGGATGGGGTATCGAATGCCAGGGCCAAGCCCTTCAGCCCTCCAGCCCTCCAGTTTCCTATCATTGCCATAGTCATTCACTCCAACGCTCAGAATGAGCATTTATTGAGCACCTACTGCTTTTGTGGAACTGTGATCACCCTGGAAGTCCCAGCACTGAGGCCAAGCCAAGTGCTGGTAGAAAGAGCAGAAATGTGTTGCCTGGGCCGGGTGGGGTGGGAGGTGGGGGCGCCAGGGTGCTGCTTATCTCTGCGGTGCTGCCCAGAGGCCATCTGCCTGGGTTTGCACATTTCAGTTTCTTGTACTGAGCTTGCTGCTTAATTGTGCAGAGTTCTGTTTGCTTTCTGTTTTTAGAATGAACATCGCCAAGCAGAGGGTAAACTCCAGGACACGCACTGCACATTGCGTTTCCCTTGGATGTCCCCCAAACCAGCAGAGGGTGTGTTGGTGCTCCAATAAATGAAATTGAATGAAAGCTTCTCTTTCTGGTCTCTCGTCATTATTGATCTATAAAGGCCTTTAAAGGGGTCAGCTTTTGTTGCAATCAACACTAGGCAGGCAAGGACTCAGGCCATTGAAGACTTTCTTCTTCTCAAAGCTCCTTTTTGAGCCCGGTTCTGCAGAGTCTTGCTTATTTGGAGAGACAGGCAAGCCATAGGAGATAAAACAGATTATGTTACATGGTTAAATGTGGAACGTTGGCTTCCTGCAAGAGCTTGGAGTTTCCAGAAACACCGAAACTGCCTCCCCTTGGGCGATCCAAGAGCCTCGGGGGCAATAGCTCTGACGCAGTTCAGACTTCACTCCAAGCCACAGAAGCGCAAACAACCTTTCTTTTCAGCCGGGCCTTTGAAGCTCTCTACTCAGCCGGAAAACACTTCAGAGCCAAACAGAAGCGAACACCGACCGACAGCGGCCGGCAGGGGACGGCAGACCCCGGCCTTTTCAGCCGCGGGGGCTGCAGCCCGCGCCCCCAGGTGGGGGTCCCCAGGACCACCAAACCTGTCGCAGGTTTTCTGCTCAGTGGCTCCACCAGCCCAGCTCATTCCCTTCTCAGGCTGCAGGCTCGGGCTGCAAGGGAGAGGATTCCAAGGCTGGGATGGGAGCTGGTGCGGGCGCCTGGCCAATTGCTGTGGACGATTTATGCTTCTGATAGGAAAACTGGAGATGCTGGCCAAGTCGGCAGCTGCCTGCATTCCGGCAAAGTCACGGGGCGGCGGCGGCGGCGGCGGCCTCGCGGCCAGTGCCCGCGCGGCGGGAGCCGGGACCCGCCCGGGGGAAGGATGCGCGGAGCCAAGGTAGGGGACCCCTCCGCCTCCAAGCTGGGCTCGGGTCTGCCGGCGCGGGGTCTGCCCTCCGGGGGTGGAGGTGGGGAGCTGGTCAGGTCCCTCGGCCCAGCAGCTGGCTCAGCGACGGAACACAACCGGGTAGCTGGGTTGACAATCTGTGTGAACGTGGAGGAATGGAATTTTCAGTGAGTGGGTTTTTCCCTTTCCAGGAGCACTGATGCTTGGCCCTGGTGCTCCAGACCCTGAAGTCCAGTTTCGAAACTGGCCAGAGTAGGCGATGTTTCAGAGAAGGGCAGCCGCCTATGTCTCCCTGTTTTTACATCCTTTTGCTGAGGGTGTGTGAAGAGACTGTGACGGGCTGGGTGGGAAGAGATGGACAAAGAGCTCCAATACCTGTATTTCCGAGCAGAGACATTTCACAGCCAGGAAAAACCAATATAATCAGTTCTGCCTTAACATGCCTACTATGGGCATGTCATTTTCCTGCTACAAATTTACCTTGTTTTATGCTAAACCTGTGTTCCTAGAAAGACATATTGCTGTCCCTCAATCGTGTCCAAGTCTTTGTGACTCTATGGACTTCAGCATGCCAGGCTTCCCTGTCCTTCACCGTCTTCCAGAGTTTGCTCAAACTAACATCTGTTGAGTCAATGATGCCATCCAACCATCTCATCCTCTGCTGCCCCCTTCTCCTCCTGCCCTTAATCTTTCCCAGCATCAGCATGTTTTCCTGATGAGTGAGTTGGCTATTTGCATCAGGTGGCCAAGGTATTGGAGCTTCAGCTTTAGCAATGAATTCCTTCCAATGAATATTCAGAGTTGGTTTCCTTTAGGATGGATTGGTTTGCTCTCCTTGCTGTCTAAGGGACTCTTGAGAGTCTTCTCTAGCACATTTTGAAAGCATCAATTCTTCGGCGCCTAGCCTTCTTTATGGTCCAACTCTCACATCCAACATACATGACTACTGGAAAAACCATAGCTTTGACTAGACGGACCTTTGTCAGCAAAGCAATATCTTTGCTTTTTAATATACTGTCTAGGTTTGCCATAGCTTTGCCATAACTTCCAAGGAGCAAGCAGCTTTTAATTTCACGACTGCGGTCACCATCTGCAGTGATTTTGGAGCCCAAGAAAGTAAAATCTGCCACAGTTTCTATTTTTTCCCCATCTATTTTGAAAGCGACGAGAAACATTTTTGTTATTAACTCTGATTTAAATGGCAAGAAGTAGCTTACCATAGGGTATATTGATTGCAGGTTAAAAGGGCATTTATATGCCCTTAGCTATGAGTATTCACATGCTCTGTATGCTTCATGTTATGTAGAACTACAGGTGAGATAATCCCCTGGAGAAGGAAATGGTAACCCATGCCAATATTCTTGCCTGGAGAATTCCATGGACAGAGGAGTGTGGTGGACTACAGTCCATGGTGTTGCAAAGAGTTGGGCACGACTTGAGTGAATAACCCTTTTACTTTCACTTTCAAATTGATACAAGTACAGTAAAATTAATACTCTAAAACTAGCTAATGTGCTTATTAATCAGAAAAAATCCAATTTCTAAAAATTCTATCCCATTTAGTAATTTGACCCATATGATATATATATGTGTGTATGTGTGTGTGTATGGATAGCTTTATAAGAAAAAGTTGTATTACACATTGTACTGATTTATTTTTTCTGCCCATCACTAAGACGTCTTTTAATTTAAAAAAATGGATTAAATAGATCTGTGAAGTAAGCAATGAGAACAAAAACATTGTGTGCTTTTGTGGTTACATAAACAAAAGACTGAAAGTAACAATTTATACTGATGGTCAAGCATTAAGTTGTCCTTATCAGAGATTGTCAATTCAAGTGCTGATAAATGGAGAAGACTGGAGCTGAATTCCCAGAAGGTCAGACCTTGGAGATTTCTCTTTTGAATAGATTACTGGTAATTGTTGTTCCTCTTTCTTACAAAAGTAGAAACAAGTATGTTGTTTAGTCACTAAGTCATCCCCAACTCTCCTGCGACCCTATGGACTATAGCCCGCCAGGCTCCTCTATCCATGGGATTTCCCAGGCAAGGATACTGGCGTGGGTTGCCATTTCCCTGTCAAGGGAATCTTCCTGACCCAGGGGTCAAACTCATTTCTCCTTCATTAATAGGTAGATTCTTTACCACTGAGCCACCGGGGAAGCCCAGAAACAAGTATACAAAACTGGATTTAGAAAAGTGGGCATTTAATCAGTCGCAGCGCCCTACTCCTAAAGGTGATCAACAAGTGATTTCAATGACAATCGCTTATGCTGGGCTGGTCAGCACTCCCTCCCTGCTCTAGATGACAGTCCTCCAGATTTCTGCAGCCAGCGCCCCTGTTCCCAGATCCAGCATCTCCTGGTGCTTCAGGACTTCCCAAGTCCCTCAGCAACCCAAGAAAATGGGACATCTTAGGGAAGACCCTACCGTGTATGGTCCAGGGAAGGAAGACAAAGCCCTGGTTCATTATTACGAATCCCTTAATCAAGAGTATCCCTTAATCAAGGGGCCCTGTTTCTATTAATTCTGCAAACGGTTATTAAAAGCCCGTTCATTTTAAACTAGTAGCTCAGCTGTCCTGTGTGCAAGCTGCCCTGAATCTAGCTCTCCACATCCTCCACTGAGTACATAGGTAGTTCATCATGTTACGTTATTCGAGAAATGTGAGCTATGTAGAAAAGAACGGACTGAGCCAATGCTGAAGCGATTCACCAGCTTTCCTTATTTTTAAAATATGTTAGTTTTTAAAGATACATTATTTCTTTATCTTTGGCTGTGCCGGGTCTTGACTGTTGTGCACGGGCTTTCTCTAGTCGCGGCCCGCGGGGGCTCCTCTTCTTTGTGGTGCCTGGGCTCTGGAGCTTAGCTTCAGTAGTTGCGGCATCCGGGCTTGGCTGGTCCGCGGCATGTAGGATCTTCCCCGACCGTGGATTGAACATGTGTCCCCTGCATTGCAAGGCACCTTTATAACCACTGGACCACCAGGAAAGCCCCTGGTTGCTTTATAATCGGCTCTTGAAGTTGAGAAAGGACATCCACCTAAGATACGGTCAATTTGCTGGGTTGGTATTGACCCTGACTTTTGTTTCACTTCGTGTTAGTTTGGTTTTGGAATCTGATATCTTTCTAATTATTTGTCATGTTGTATTAATTAGCATCACGTTGTCCCCAGCCATTTAAAAGAGGCTTTGTGAGGAGTCAAGTCAGAGGCCACCCCATATTTACTAAGTCTTTTTTCCCCAGTCATAATTTATTTCATCTTCCTTCTCTTCTTCCAGCTCTGCTTCAGATACACCTCTTCTCTACAGAAAGACTTTTTTTTAAATGAAGTGTCTGCAGAAAGACATTTTCATTAGAATTAGAAGGAGTAACAAATTATAAGAGCTTGTTTTTGCTTTTCCTGTTTCTTTAGAAAGTCTCCCATTTGCTTTCTCTGAAGCCTTTTATGAGTGCTGGCTTCGTTCTGCTCCCCGAACACCCTCGCATGCTGTTCTATCTTTCTTCTGTCATCACACCTTGCGCTGTTGCCCACGGGCATTGCTTACTGAGATATCATTTTGTACTGCTTTTGTCTTCACTAGAGCACTCTTCCATGTGACTTTTGAGGGTAATATTGTCAAGATTTTCTCCCAATGTGTGCTCACTCCTGTTTCTTTGTAGATTTTTGTTTTAATGCCTCTATTTGGACACATTTTCCCCCTGTGTTATTAAAGGGAAGGTTTTGCTCATAAATAAAAATGGCTTTTTAAAATATATTTGACAATGAGTTGGCCTTCCCCCATTTTGGTAAGAGAATTGAAGACATAATTCTCTTTGTTGCGTAAAAAACTGTCACTGGGGAACTGCCTCTGTTCTCCTGATTAGAGAGATTTGAGGCATTACTGCCATGAACTATTTGTTATTGACCGCTTTGCCTGTTTGGGTCAGTATAACTATCAGTATGTTTTGAATATCAGAACTTTCTGTGACCTTAAGTATGCGTATGAGCAATTATTAAAATTATATGTACTATCAGATGTCTCAGAAGTACGTTTCCCAAAGCAAAAGAAGAATTTTATTTGGCTGGTCTATATTCAAATCAAATCCCTTATGATTATACAGTGGAAGTAAAAATAGATTTAAGGGACTAGATCTGATAGATAGAGTGCCTGATGAACTATGGACGGAGGTTCATGACATTGCACAGAAGACAGGGATCAAGATCACCTCCGTAGAAAGGAAATGCAAAAAAGTAAAATGGCTGTCTGTGGAGGCCTTACAAATAGCTGTGAAAAGAAGAGAAGCAAAAGGCAAAGGAAAGATATAAGCATCTGAATGCAGAGTTCCAAAGAATAGCAAGGAGAGATAAGAAAGCCTTCCTCAGTGATCAGTGCAAAGAAATAGAGGAAAACAATAGAATAGGAAAGACTACAGATCTCTTCAAGAAAATTAGAGATACCAAGGGAACATTTCATGCAAAGATGGGTACAATGAAGGACAGAAATGGTATGGACCTAACAGAAGCAGAAGACGTTAAGAAGAGGTGGCAAGAATACACGGAAGAACTGTACAAAAAAGATCTTCACGACCAAGATAATCATGATGGTGTGGTCACTCACCTAGACATCCTGAAATGTGAAGTCAAGTGGGCCTTAAAAAGCATCACTATGAACAAAGTAGTGGAGGTGATGGAATTCCAATTGAGCTATTTCAAATCCTGGAAGATGATGCTGTGAAAGTGCTACACTCAATATGCCAGCAAATTTGGAAAACTCAGCAGTGGCACAGGACTGGAAAAGATCAGTTTTCATTCCAATCCCAGAGAAAGGCAATGCCAAAGAATGCTCAAACTACCACACAATTGCACTCATCTTACACGCTAGTAAAGTAATGCTCAAAATTCTCCAAGCCAGGCTTCAGCAATATGTGAACCATGAACTTCCAGATGTTCAAGCTGGTTTTAGAAAAGGCAAAGGAACCAGAGATCAAATTGCCAACATCCGCTGGATCATGGAAAAAGCAAGAGAGTTCCAGAGAAACATCTATTTCTGCTTTCTTGACTATGCCAAAGCCTTTGACTGTGTGGATCACAATAAACTGTGGAAAATTCTGAAAGAGATGGGAATACTAGATCATCTGACCTGCCTCCTGAGAAATCTGTATGCAGGTCAGGAAGCAACAGTTAGAATTGGACATGGAACAACAGACTGGTTCCAAATAGGAAAAGGGGTATGTCAAGGCTGTATATTGTCACCCTGCTTATTTAACTTATATGCAGAGTACATCATGAGAAACGCTGGGCTGGAAGAAGCACAAGCTGGAATTAAGATTGCTGGGAGAAATATCAATAACTTCAGATATGCAGATGACACCACCCTTATGGCAGAAAGTGAAGAGGAACTAAAAAACCTCTTGATGAGAGAGAAAGAGGAGAGTGAAAAAGTTGGCTTAAAGGTCATCATTCAGAAAACAAAGATCATGGCATCTGGTCCCATCACTTCATGGCAAATAGATGGGGAAACAGTGGAAACAGAGTCAGACTTTATTTTGGGGGGGCTCCAAAATCACTGCAGATGGTGACTGCAGCCATGAAATTAAAAGACGCTTACTCCTTGGAAGGAAAGTTATGACCAACCTAGACAGCATATTCAAAAGCAGAGACATTACTTTGCCAACAAAGGTCTGTCTAGTCAAGGCTATGGTTTTTCCAGTAGTCATGTATGGATGCAAGAGTTGGACTGTGAAGAAGGCTGAGCGCTGAAGAATTGATGCTTTTGAACTGTGGTGTTGGAGAAGACTCTTGAGAGTCCCTTGGACTGCAAGGAGATGCAACCAGTCCATTCTAAAGGAGATCAGCCCTGGGATTTCTTTAGAAGGACTGATACTAAAGCTGAAACTCCAGTACTTTGGCCACCTCATGTGAAGAGTTGACTCATTGGAAAAGACTCTGATGCTGGGAGGGATTGGGGGCAGGAGGAGAAGGGGACGACAGAGGATGAGATGGCTGGATGGCATCACCAACTCGATGGACGTGAGTCTGAGTGAACTCCGGGAGTTGGTGATGGACAGGGAGGCCTGGTGTGCTGCGATTCATGGGGTCACAAAGAGTGAGACACGACTGAGTGACTGAACTGAACTGAAGTGGTCTATATTCAAACCATGTCTTACTTTGTAGAACCTACAAAGTAGGTGAAAGATTTCTTATACCTGGATCAACATACTGACCAGTATCTATGGGGAAGGCAACAAAGTGTGTCAGTATTTCTAATACACAAATGTTATTGACCACATGGACTATAGCCTGCCAGGCTCCTCTGTCCATGGGGATTCTCCAGCAAGAATACTGGAGTGGGTTTCCATGCCCTCCTCCACGGGATCTTCCAACTCAGGGATCAAATCCAGGTCTCCTGCATTGTAGGCAAATTTTTTACCATCTGAGCCACCAGAAAAGCCCATAGATCAAGTAATAGGAAATTATAATTTTCGTTCATGTCTTAATGAACCCACTTCTTTTTTGTTTCGTTTTAATTTTTATTGTAGGATAAGTGATTTACAATGTTGTGTTAGTTCCTGCTGTACAGCAGTCAATCAGTTATACATACATCCCCTCTTTTTCAGATTTTTCATTTCCCATAGAGGTCATTACAGAGTATTGGGTAGAAACCGACTGGCTTCCATCACCAATTTTTTTTTTTTTTCTAATCAGTAAGAGAGAGGGTTCAACATCACGTGTTGAAACTACCTCAAAGTTTCATTTACCTTCTTACTTGTTAGGAATCCAGACCTGTTAATAATAATTAACAATTATATATAATTGTTATTAATTGAAATTAATAATAATTTCATTTTATTCCCAGTCTTTTACCTTAATGGGTTGAATAGTTATTGCCTAATAGTTTGAGGATAAATAAGTGCAGTTTATTTATGTTTTCCAGATTGTGAAAGTGAAGAGTTAAATCTAAGAGACACATTTACAGTTGCTTCTGGTGATGAAATTCTAGACGTTATTTCAGGACGAAGGTTGATTCACAGATACAGGACTAAGTAAACTGGGGAGGCACTTAATGGGACATCATGGTCTATTCTTTCTGTGAGGCAAGTAGAGTTCCCAGTCAAATGGTAATGATACCTACAGTAGTATATCCATAACCCCTCCACCTTTTGCTCTTTAGTTATTTGTGTATTTTGTTTGTAAGAAATATGCTAACAAGATCACATGAAATACTTATTTTTGTAATTTAATGATATAGGCCAAAGTAACTGACAAGTTAAGTTCATGATAGTTAAAATTACACTGGAAATGCCTCTTCACTCACTCACCTCATACTATTATGGCAACACAAGTGTTTACCTTGGTGCTTACCTCCTTTCCTTAAAACAAAAGTACCATCCCACCACAAAGAAAGACTCTAGGTAGGTAGGAAGAAAACAGCAAGGGAAAATCCAGAAATCAGAGTTAGATCCAAAGCACAAGACAGTCAGGAAGTGCAAGAAAATGCATATTATGGTTTCACAAAATATTTTTAAATGCTTTTATTCTAGACGTAAAAGGTCAGATTCATTTTGATTACATTTTGCCTACTTTCTGAAGTTTCAGATTTATGAAACAAAATGATGATTTACTATGTGTATAAGTTCTGGAAAGCATTTCAACACACATTAAGATTTTAGGTTTCGTGGAAGAACTTTCCCAAAGGCCTTTTTTTTTTTTTTAATTAAAAAAAATGTTTTTTGAGCCTAAGTTACCATTTTTTGCCCATGCAGTAGAGCGCACAGGCAAGTCTACACAAACACAGAAGCACACAGCCCTAGTGTTACGGGCAGAAAGCTTTTTTACCAAACGCCTATTTTTAGACGACTTCTGCATCAAACTATACCATTTCATTTTTTTTTGAGAGCCAAATTTCATTTAAAAATGTTTCTAAAAGTATGTTCAAGCCTTTGAGGGAATAATCCAGCTGTGTTGCTGAGCCCCCTCCCTTTCATTTTTTTCAAGGTTGCACGTGTACAAAGAGTCGATTCACTCTGTTACATGAAGGATGCACTTCGGGAAGACTGGAGTTACTTCTAGTTAGCAAGTTCTTCACCACGCAGGCAACAATTCATCACAATTTGACAAGATACACTTTTTACATTTGAGGTTAAGAACGAAAGTAGAAATAGCTCTGGGCAGAAAGGAAAGGCTTGCATGGAAGTATATAACCTGTTGTGATCTGATATTTTACTCCACACCCGTATTATAAATAAACACAACTGGGAAAGAAAATCCTCCCTACACTCTCTGTGCTAAAACTAAAGCCCGTGTGCTATATTAAGAGAAGTGGGATATATGTTTGCATTTGTAGGGATGGGCTGGTGGTTTTCATGACAAAATGCTTCCTTTCCTTTCCCTACCCTCAAAAAAAAAAAAAAGGAAAGAAGGACTCCACAAACTTTGTCACAGTAGTTTGTAAGTTGAAGTTCAGAGTTAGGATTATAAGCAATTAGAGAAGTACAGTCCGTTTTCATTTATAGGTGGCGCCAGTGGTAAAGAACCTGCCTGCCCGTGCAGGAGATGCAAGAGACGTGGTGTTTGATCCCTGGGTTGGGAAGACCCCCTGGAGGAGGAAATGGCCACCCACTCCAGTATTCCTGAATGGAAAGTTCCATGGACAAGAGGAGCCTGTCCGGCTACAGGCCATGGGGTTGCAGAGAGTCAGGCACAACTGAGCTTGCCTGCAGGCAGGTAGATTATCCATAGGTGGTAATCGTTGATAAAATCTGGCTCACCTCTCTTTTCTATCCCAACACTCCTGAGGCTTCTCTCCTTCCAAACACCTCCTTAAATCTCCCATCTGTGTTTGCAAAAGAGTAACTAATTTTGAAGATAGGCCAATCTTTCAGGAGAAAGGAGCATAAGTATTTGAAGGTAAATGCATGCCATTGTGGTAATCTGCTATTTTGAATGGTGACCTCATTAGGCCATGCCATCCACAGAACCCTGCCCAGGTGCTGGTGTCCTCCCAGTATGTTTACCCCAGACTATTCTAGAAACAAACTAGTCCTATGACTCAGGATTACTGCTGTGGTATTTTGTAACACTTAAAATAAGTCACCAGAAGATGTAATGATTTTATATTTCTTTAGGAACCAGTGTGGACCATTGTATTTTGAAAATGTAGGGATGTTTAGATATTAGTGTTATCTGTCAAAACCCAAACCAGTAATTTTCAGGAAAGTGAAAGTGAAAGTGAAGTCGCTCAGTCGTGTCCAACTCTTTGCGACCCCGTGGACTATAGCCCACCAGGCTCCTCTCTCCATGGGATTCTCCAAGCAAGAATACTGGAGTGGGTTGCCATTTCCTTCTCCAGGGGATCTTCCCGACCCAGGAATGAAACCCGGGTCTTCCGAATTCTAGGCAGACGCTTTAACCTCTGAGCCACTAGGGATTTTAATTTTTTTTTTCAGGAAGCTCAGGTCAATTATTCTTTTTGGGGAGTCCACTTTGGTGGGAAAGCAGAACCTCATTATTTTATTTCCACATATAATAATCCACTTTCAACTGCTGGGTTAAGAATTACCCAATGTAAGTTCTGCAATGACTGCTCTTTCATTAAACAAGCATGCACTGACGTCTTGTTATGGATTAGGACTGTGCAAGGTGCTAAGCTTGCAAAGACGAGTGAAGCAATCCTTGTCACCTGCTGGGAAGGGGAACACAGCCATAGGCAAATGCTTATAATTTAACATGGAGTATGTATGTAACTTTTAGGAGGTGCCTGAGGTTCCATGGATCTTCCCAGGTGGCCCTAGTGATAACCTACCTGCGAAAGCAGGAGAGATAAGAGACACGGGTCTGGAAGATCCCCTGGAGGAGGGTATGGCAACCCACTCCAGTGTTCTTGCCTGGAGAATCCCACGGACAGAGGAGCCTGGCGGGATACAGTCTATAGGGTCGCATGCAGTCAGACACGACTGAAGCCACGTAGCCTGGGAGGGCGCACACTCAGGGCACCATGTGCACTTGGAGAGGCTTCGGTCACTCAAGGGGTGTGCAGAGGAGCGCTGGGGAAGGTCTCCTATGAGAGAATGCCTGAAGGGCGTCAGAGGAGAGGCGCCTCAGCAAGGGGGAAGGGCGTGCGGCAGGGTGACAGGCACAGAGACACCTGCAGGACGTCAAGATGCCTTAGAGAGCCTGCTGCACTCCCGAGAAGCAGGAGCGAGCTGGGGCATGTACAGTGGGGGAGAGGCAGAGGCAAGGGCTGTCCAGTTGCTCAGTTGTGTCTGACTCTTCGTGACCCCGTGGACTGTGACTCACTCCCCTGGTGGCTCAGACGGTAAAGGGTCTGACTGCAATGCAGGAGACCCAGGTCGATCCCTGGGTCAGGAAGATCCTCTGGAGAAGAAAATGGCAACCCACTCCAGTATTCTTGCCAGGAAAATCCCATGGACAGAGGAGTCTGGGAGGCTATAGTCCATGGGGTCACAAAGAGTCAGACACGACTGAGCGACTTCACTTTCACTTTTTCATGGACTGCAGAGGCGAGGGAAGACGTTGGAAATGCAGGCTGGGCCAACTCATGGAGGCTTCGGGGTCCTGTTGGTGAACTTGAACTTTACCCTTAGCCCATGGGGGCTTCCCTTATGGCTCAGCTGGGAAAGAATCCACCTGCAATGTGGGAGACCTGGGTTTGATCCCTGGGTTGGGAAGATCCCCTGGAGAAGGGAAAGGCTACCCACTCTAGTATTCTGGCCTGGAGAATTCCATGGACTGTATAGTCCATGGGGCCACAAAGAGTCGGACACGACTAATTGACTTTCAATTTCACTTAGCCCATGGGGAGCCACATACTTTCACGGGTTTTCAGCAGAGGACTCACATGGTCAGAGTTGCTTTTTAGGCAGGTCAATCGGCAGAGGAAGAGAACTGAAGAGGGCAAGGCTGAATCCAGGCAGAAGTGCTGTGAGACTCCACCAGGAGTTGGGGTGAGCTGGACAGGAGGGTGCTAGGAATGGGGAGGGGAGGCAGCCTCGAGGATCATAAGCATCAGAGGGCCGGAAAGGGATGTGTGATCGGGTATGAAAGGTGAAGGAGCCGGAGAGGTCAAGGGTGATGGGCCGTGTCCTGGCTCAGGAGACAGGAAGGATGGAGACACAGCAGACAGAGGAAAGCAGTGTCTGCTTGGAGTAAGGTTTTTCCTTCGCCTGCTGCCCTTACACACACACACACACACGCTGCTCTCTCTTTCCCTCTCTCACACATACACATTTCTGTTATGTACGTTTCAGGAATACAGCATGAGAGTTTGACATCTGTCTTCACTGATGACCCCCGAAGTCTGGGTACCTCCCATCACAATTGTTGACCCCACACATGCTATCCAGATTGTTTTCCCCAATTTTTGTTGAAGTATCGCTGGTTTACAATATTGTATTCTTTTGCTTGCACACACTGTTTCAGTTACTCTGTCTTGCTCCCGTTGTGCCCCGTGCTTGCCTTACAGGAACACTGTTGGACCTCGTTTTAACTGCATGTTTAATTGCCTGTCTTCCTCACTCAACCGTAAGCTCCTTGGAACGAGGACTATGTTTGCTTTCCTCATTATTCATTCTCATGTCAGCAGTTTGCCTGGCACATAATAGGCAGCAATAACTATGTATAAAGGGGACGAGTGTAGTTTTCAGATCATAATTAAGAGTCAGCCATACATTTCGGTTAGTTTTCTATGTGGATTGTTGTTGTTGGTTTGCTGTGTTTTGAATGGCAGCCCTGCTGAAGTTGCTGGGTGAAGAACTGGAGATGTCGCACCAGTGAACCTGGCTTCTAGGCCCAGTCCTGACCTTTGTCAGATTTGTGCCATTAGACAAGGCGTTTACTCCCTTCCTGGGTATCATTTCTCCCTGGGTATAGTTAGGAACAGGGACAGGTCTGATTGCTGGTGTCCTGCCTGACTCTGATGTTTTACAAAAAAGGGAGACATCTTACAGGACAAACCAGAAGGAAAAAAATAGTATAACAATACATTAAATACTTTATTAGGAAAGTCGCTCAGTCATGTCTGACTCTTTGCGACCCCATGGATTGTAGCCTACCAGGCTCCTCTGTCCATGGGACTTTCCAGGCAAGGGTACTGGAGTAGGTTGCCATTTCCTTCTCCAGGGGATCTTCCCGATCCAGGGATCGAACCCAGGTCTCCCATATTGCAGGCTGACAGTTTACCGTCTGAGCCATTAAGCAGGAGAAAAAAGAAACCCTCAGGAAGACAGAAAGCCCAGACTCTGAAGTATACTTGCCATTAAGCGTTTCAATGTTGTCCAGCCTTTTTGATAATATAGCTAGTCCTTCAGTCATGTCTGACTCTTGCAACCCCATGGACTGTAGCCCACCAGGCTCCTCTGTCCATGGGATTTTCCCAGGCGAGAAGACTGGAGTGGGTCGCCATTCTCCAGGGGATCTTCCCGACGGCATAGGTTTACGAAATTAAAGAGAAATCAGCTCAAGTGATACCTGCTGCCTGGGGCTGCGTGGTGTCGCCACTGTCCTCAGGCCTGACGGTTCCGAGGGTTGACCGTCAGGATAAGAAACAGGTTAAGTGAGACAATGTCCTTATCGTCGGCGGGCTCAGTATGTGCCTGCCTTTCCCCACAGCAGCTCCCTGGGTGCTCAGACTCTTTTGCCACCAGTGTCTCTCCGTCCCCAAGAAGCCCTGCATTGATTCTGCTTGTAAATGAGTTTCCCTTCTTGCAAAGCATCATTATCCCGCATAGAAAAGAATGTGAGCTCAGAGGCTTCTTTGTCCAAAACAAAACTTTGAAGGCAAATTCCTTGAACTTTTGAGACATTCAGCCGACAGTAGCTCCATCCCTCGTGGCTGCATGTATTTAACTCCGTCAGGAACCTTTGACATGTTTTCCACAGCTCTGTTCACTGCGACTTCCTGGGGACCTTTCACTGTTGGAAATTTAACTTGAAAGGGAAAGATGTACTGCTCTTGCTGATGCTGGGAAAGATGGAAGACTGGAGAACAGGGCGACCGAGGATAAGATGGCTGGATGGCATCACTGACTCAATGGACATGAGCTTGAGCAAACTCCGGGAGACAGCGAAGGACAGGGAAGCCTGGCAGGCTGCAGTCCATGGGGTTGCAAAGAGTCAGACATGACTCAGCGACTGAACAGCAAAACTTTTGTTTGGTTTTTAAGCGAGGATGGGGCTTCCCTGGTGGCTCAGATGGTAAAGCATCTGCCTGCAATGCGGGAGACCCGGGTTCGATCCCCGAGTCGGGACGGTCCCCTGGAGAAGGAAATGGCAACCCACTCCAGTACTCTTGCCTGGAAAATTCCATGGACTGAGGAGCCTGGTAGGCTACAGTCCATGGGGTCGTGAAGAGTCGGACGTGACTGAGCAACTTCACTTTCACTTTCAAGCAATGACGAGAAACTCATTTGTTGTACATTGATTTGTAATAACCCTTTTTTTTTTTTAAGGTAAGGGTTCTTTTTACCACTTGAAACCTTTTTATCTATTTATTTCTTTTTATTTCCCCCTTCCCCTGCTTGAAACCTTTTTAAAATGTATGCAAGGAATATTGGACTGCTCCTTTTATATGCCAGGCACTGTTTCAGGAAATACAGTGTCTCTGACCTCATGGAGCATACTCCAGTGGATGGAAGAAGCCCGTAAACAGACGGCAAGTAAATATGCAGTATGACAGGGAGAGATTTTTGCTGCCCAGAAACTCGAAGCAGGGTAAGAGGCATAGGGTGTTGCTATTAGATATCAGGAAGTCAGGTAAAACCTCACTGAGAAGGCTGCATTTGGGCAGACTGGAGCAAGCCTCAAAGATACCGGGGAGTGTTGCAATGAGGGAACAGACAGGACCGAGCCCCTGGGGCAGGACTGTGTGTGGCTGTTGGAAGCCTGACAAGGAGGCTGGAGTGGCTGGAGTGTGCTGAGCAGGCGGGAGAGTGTGGGAGGCATGGTCGGAGAGCGTGGGCAGGGCCCAGACCCTGGCTGGCGGTCCAGGCCATCGTGGGACTTGGATCTCCCTCCAAGCGAGATGGGAAGAGCTGAGGGTTTTGAGGAGAGGAGTGATCTTGTTGTGTGGAGTTGGAAGGACCCAAGGGGAGCCCAGCAGAGATGATCTTGCTTCGAGGTGCTGGCACCAGAGGGGTAGCAGTGGAGGCGGTGAGAAGTAGTTCAGTGATGGATATTATCCTGCAGGCAGAACTGGAAGATTTTGCTCAAAGCTTGGAAGTGGGGGTTGAGGAAAACAGCAGTGTTAACAGTGAATGTCAATCTTTTGGCTCAAAAGACTGGAAGAATAGAGTTGCTGTTTCCCCCGAAAGAAGAGATTACAGGTAGAGCAAGCTTTCACTGGTTTCGTTGTGTCTAATTTTTCTTTAAGGATGCCGTTGAAATCAAGGCTTCCGTTTTGGGCATGTGAAGTTTGTCAAAGAGCCAAGTGAAGATGCTCTTATGGACATGTTGACAGGCGTCAGTCTGATAGGCGCCCAGGTGTGGAGACATGTATTTGGATACTATAACAGTGCAGAGATGCTATTTAAACCCATGCAAGTGGATGGAATCATCTGGAAAGTGGGTGTAAACAAAGATGCATCTGAGGGCAAACCTGTAGCACTCCAACATTTGCCAGCTAGGGGATGCCAAGGAGCCAGCAAAGGAGGCTGGGAAGGTGTGACCCACGGGGAGAGGAAAGAGATTCAGTCCAGGAAGCTGGGGAATAAAGTAGAGGGTGCGATCCCCTCTGTCAGGTGATGCCATGTGTATACATGTATGTATATACACACACACACATATATGCAAAATGTGGCTTCCCAGGCGGCTGCAGCAGACAGGAGACACCAGTTCCATCTCTGGATCGAGAAGATTCCCTGGAGGAGGGCATAGCAACCCACTCCAGTATTCTTGTCTGGAAAATCCCACGAACAGAGGAGCCCGGCGGGCTACAGTCCACGGGGTTGCAAAGAGACGGATAAAACTGAGCACACCACACACACACACAAAATATAGCTCTGTACAGGATAGGACTTCTTAACTTGACATTACTTCATGAAGCATTTTCTATGTCATTAAATATAATTTCCATGCATGGATTTTAATGACCCCATAGTATTTCATGTCATGGATGTCCTGTAATTTACTATTCTTGACTGATAGATGTTTGTATCAATTTTTCATAAATAATGTTTGTGTGCACATCATGGTGTACATTTTTTGTGTCTTCAATATAAATTCCTAGAACTGGAATTACAAGATCAAAAGTGAATATCGTGTTACTGAGTATGTGTTATGAATGCCCATCCAGAAAGATTTTATCAACGTTTGCTTTTACCAGCTTCGTAAAAGAGGAGCGCTTATTTTGCTGTGGCTTCCCCAACATTGTAAAGCAGTTGTTTGGGGCTGTTTTTTTTTTTTAAATTTTCTGACCAGAGAGTAAAAATGGCTTATCAAAGATGTTTGCAACTGTTTTTTGTGAGCTTTTTATGGCTTTGTGTATCTTTTGTACCTGTCTCTTGTCAACATGCCTTCGAGGTGGCGAAGAATATACCTGCCAGTGCTGGAGATGCAAGAGACACGGGTTCAATCCCCGGGTCAGGAAGAGCCCTTGGAGTTAGGCAGTAGCAACCCACTCCAATATTCTTGCCTGGGAAATTCCATGGACAGAAGGACCTGGCAGGCCACAGTCTGTGGGTCCCAAAGAGTCAGACATGACCGAGTGAGCGAGCACTTGTCAATGTATCTGTTAGAAACATACGTTTTTCTTAGATACTTGGTGAAACCGCTCATGAAGTACGGATATTGATATTTTGTCATGATGGGGTTAATATTTTTCCCAGCTATTTCTGCTTTGGTTTTATAATGGCATTATATGATTTATAAATTTTAACGTTAAACTGAGAAAATTATTTGCTATCTGAAAGCAACATATGTATGTAATTTGTAACTCAAGATTTCTAAGTTTTAAAGTCGTTTATTTTTAGGTACTGTTAAAGGTAAGGCCCTAATCTTTCTTCCCCTTGAAGTAACTGAATCTACTCACCCAGGTAAGAATTTCTATTATATGTTCCAAATGCAGCCTCTCACTGAACACCTGTAGAACAAGGCAACATAATTAGTAAACAACCTGTTAAACAGTGTAGGCTTCATTTGGTCTTACAACCTGCTTCCATGTGATTTCTGTATCAGTGAGAACATGTGCTGTAATAAACAGCCCACATCGCATCTCTGCCTTGTTCGGAAGGGATACCTGTCATTTCCACCTGAAAATGCCACTGGCAATATAGAGGGTTTCCCTGGTGGCTCAGATGGTAAAGGGTCTGCCTTCAGTGCAGGAGACCTGTGTTTGATTCCTGGGTCTGGAAGATCCCCTGGAGAAGGGAATGGCAACCCACTCCAGTACTCTTGCCTGGACAACCCCATGGACAGAGGAGCCTGGCGGGCTACAGTCCATAGGGTCGATAAGAGTGACTGAGAGACTAACACTTTCACTGGGCAATGCAAAGTTGACTTCGGTGGTGTTACCCATGATCCTGGCCTTATTTGTGTTCAGAACCCACTTTGAATGCTAAGTCGGAAGAGCTGATCGTGCCTGTGGCAGCCAGTCATGCATGTGATGGCCCTGCTTGTGTGTGATAGCCAGTTCATGTGTGTGCGTGGCTAGTTGCTCAGTTGTGTCCGACTGTTGGCGACCCCATGGGCTGTAGCCCGTCAGGCTTCTCTGTCCACGGGATTTTCCAGGCAAGAATGCTAGAGTGAGTTGTCATTTCTTCCTCCAGGGGATCTTCTCAACCGAGGGATTGAACTCACTTCTCCTGCGCTGGCAGGCTGAATCTTTACCACTGAGCCTCCTGGGAGGCCAATAGCCAATCATACATGTATCTTAAATATTTGTCTGCACCCAGAGATGCTGTTTTCTTCTAACAGTCCAGATTCAAACTTTTATTGGGACACATAGGTATATTAAAGCTTGAGCTTAAACATGCCCTTTAACTTATGTGATAGTTTCCAAATACCCATTCAGCCACCACCATCTCCCTCCACTATCATGACTGAATGCTAGGAGTCTGTTTTTCTGGAGTGAGAATAACACAGGGTCAGATTCACGTCAAACTGCCACTCATTAAATGCACGATAAACACATCTTAATAACCTGACAATTCCATGTGCTACCCTAAAGGTATTTTCAGACATTATTTCCAAAACACGTTCTTGTTCCAAGTAATGTGAGTAGGCCTCACAATTAACTAATTTCCAGCCAAGTCTGAAATATCAAAGGTTAGTGCCCAGAGATGGTAGCATGTAAAAGAATGGGAGCTCTTGTTTTCACGTTCAGCTGTGTTGATTTTACGACTTCAGGACTGGAAAATGGCCAGAAGACTGTATTAACCTTCTTTTCAGTCTTTCCTAAGAATTGGCTCATGTCTAGGATGCCAACTAGTAAGTAAGAATTCATGCTTAATTCTGTTGAGCCCAGAGGACGCCTCCTGTGATCTGTAGAGTTAACCATGATGGCTAGAGGTTAGGGATTGAGAGAGAAAAAGTCACGTTTTTAACCCCAGTGTAGGGTATTTGTTTCACCCGGCATCACAGTCAAGCCACCGGGAGCGCTTGTGAAGCCCAAAGGAGAAAGAAGTTTCCGTGCACATCCACTTGGTTTGGGGCTTAGCCTGTGGTTGCTTGGTCCTTACTGGAGCTTAATTTTTAGCCCCTTCTTTTGGCTGCAGTTTTAGTTCCTATTAATATTTAGCTCCTATAATATTTCCTTGGCCTCCAAACTTATAGGTTAGAATCTTCATGACTGTAGCTTTGTTCCCCATTTCCCATTTCTGACCCTTCTATCCTCAGGCCCCGGCCTCTGTTCCTTGGTCAGGCTCCGCAGAGCTGTGCAGCTCGGGCTTAAAAGGCTTGCTCCTGTCACTCAGACACATTGCCGAGAAAATCCAGATACAATATTTTTGATATGATTTGATTGAACCTGGCTTGCATACTTCAAGAAAAGCATAGTTTCGAGTAAAACAAAACAAAACTGAAATTTACTCAGAAGCTGATAAGCTAGTAACCTTTTCATTCAAATACAAGATATGTGCAAATAATAACAGAATTTTATAATGACAGTGGCCCCTGCATAGAATTTTTTTTGTTTTCTATAGCAAACAGCCCAGATTTCAAATAGACTAGAAGCTGGAAAAACACAGACGTTACAAACCTATAAATTTTTTCAAAGTAACATAATCCCCTCCAACCTCTTCCCTGCCCTGCCCCCCGCCAAAAAGTTGTCTCTTACACTTATTTCTCCCTTGCAGTGTTAAATCTGGTAAGAGGTGTTCATCTTGCCATGCAGCCTGATTTCAGGACACCCCTGCTTCCATGCTCTGAGCCCCCTGCCTGGTGACTTGTATCTGACCTCCTTTAGCACCAAAGCATCTCCTAAAACATCTTCTAAGTCATTCCATGTATCTGTCGCTGAGTCACTTCAATAGTGTCTGACTCTGCTCGACCCCATGGACTGTAGCCCACCAGGCTCCTCTGTCCATGATCGATTCCCTAGGCAAGAATACTAAAGTGCGTTGCTGTGCCCTCCTCCAGGGGATCTTCCCGACCCAGGGATTGAACCCGCATCTCTTACATCTCCTGCATTGGCAGGCAGGTTCTTTACGACTAGTGTCACCTGGGAAGCCCATGTATCTGTCACCAGGACCAATTTTCCTGGAGTTGTTTGAATTAGGGTGTGCCCCCAAATGGAGTGCCTCGCAGATGTGGCAGAAGACACACAGTGGATGTAATAAGGTGTTGTTAGCCACCCAGTGTCTGACTCCTGCCTTTTGAGTCTCTGTGTGGCTTCCCAGGTGGCACTAGTGGTAAAGAACACGCCTGCCAACACAGGGGACAGAAGAGACGTGCGTTCCGTCCCTGGCACGGGAAGACCCCCTGGAGGAGGAAATGGCAGCCCACTCCAGTGTTCTTACCTGGGAAATCCCAGGGACAGGGGAGCCTGGCGGGCTACAGTCCGTGGAGTCACACAAGTCAGACACGACTGAAGTGACTTAGCACGCATGCACGTGGTTTCTCACTACAGAAGCTGAACATGGCAGACACTGGCCCCATGACCGTGTCCTCTACTGCACTCGTCAATTGCAGCCACGCCAGCCTGAGGTCCGGGGGGCAAGGTGGCGGGGAAGCTTCACGGAGCAGCATTGTGTTGGGGGAGTCAGGGGGCTGCTCAGGGACTGGTGGAAGGGGCTGGCAAGCCATGGGGTCTGCTGCCTAGCGGTGGAGCTCTGTCCGCAGCAGCCTGGGCCAACCTGTTCTGCAGCACTTTCTTGGCCTCCTGGCAGTATGACTGGAGGGGGTCGCACAGAGTCGGACAGGACTAAAGTGACTTAGCAGTAGCAGTATAGAGTTCTTTATGCAAAATTGTTTATTGGAAGACAAATGATTGCACTGCACAGGATCCTAAGAGTTTAGTTCAATTCATCTGCATAGAAGGAACCCAGCCTGATTAGGCCTCATATCAAGAAATAGAACCTAGATCGTCCCTGGCCATCCAGCAGTTAAGGCAGTGCAGGGGGTGCAGGTTCAACCCCTGCTTGGGGAGCAGGAGTCCCGCGTGCCTTGTGGCCAAAAAACCAAAACAGAGAACAGAAGCAATACTGTAACAAACTCAATAAAGACTTTAAAACCGATCCACAGCAAATACATCTCAAAAAAGAAGAAAAAGAAAGAAAACCTGGTGGAAACCCCACCCACACCTTCACACCCCAGCTCAGAGAACTGGCTGGGAGGGACGAGCTAAGGGAGGGCAGGAGAAGGCAACGCCAGGGGAAGCCATGTGTCAGCTCGCAGACCTGCCTTCCGTGGCAGGGTCCAGGTGCAGGTCTCTTGTGTCCTGATGATACTAAATTGATTAGAGATGGCTTCTGTTCCTTGCAGCCCAAACAGCCTAAAGAGCAACTACAGTTACTTAGGCGAACAGAAAGCATGTAACCATCCCATGAAAACCATGACTTATTCATGCCAAAGTCTCATGGGATGAGCCTTCAAAATCATTGGCGTTGGAGGGATACCTAAGGACACTTTAGCATGAAAACTGCCACATCATTTAAAACAGGAATCGCCAACTTCCGGGCCACCGACTGGTACCTCCTGATAGACCAGAGGTGGCATTAGATTAGAAATAAAGTGCATTGGATCATAAAGAAGGCTGAGCACTGAAGAATTGATGCTTTCAAACTGTGGTGCTGGAGTAGACCCTTGAGAGTCCCTTGGACTGCAAGGAGACCCAACCAGTCCTAAAGGATTTCCTAAAGGAAATCAGTCCTGAATATTCACTGGAAGGACTGATGTTGAAGCTGAAACTCCAATGCTTTGGCCACCCGATGCAAAGAGCTGACTCATTGGAAAAGACCCTGATGCTGGGAAAGATTAAGGTGGGAGAAGAAGGGGACAACAGAGGATGAGATGGTTGGATAGCATCACTGGCTCAATGGACATGAGTTTGAGAGAGAACTCTGAGTGATAATGAAGGGCAGGGAAGCCTGGCATGCTGCAGTTCATGGGGTCTCAAAGAGTCAGACATGACTTAGTAAATGAACAGCAAGAACAAAGTGAAGAGTAAATACACTGTGCTTGAATTATCCTGAAGCCACCGTTCCCTCCCGCCCACCCTCACCCCCCACTGGTCTTTGGAAAAATGTCTTCCATGAAACCAGTTCCTGGTGCCAAAAAGGTTTGGGACTAGTGATGTAAAGTTTAGGCTTAAGACTGGGGTATTTATAGAATTAGATGTAATCTCCGAA
Source organism: Capra hircus (assembly GCF_001704415.2). Taxonomy (NCBI): domain Eukaryota; kingdom Metazoa; phylum Chordata; class Mammalia; order Artiodactyla; family Bovidae; genus Capra; species Capra hircus. The sequence goes on from NC_030816.1 coordinate 83,962,093, forward strand.
CAACGGAGAATAGGGCAATGGCATGCCAGCAACACCTCATCGATTCGTGAGTCATGAGCTTTAGTAAATCATTCCTCTGAGTGCCTGCTTGTGTGGCCACAGGAGGAGAACATTAAGAACCTGGGCTGAAAGATGCTGCCTTCAGAAAAGTGTAATGATTTTAAGTGGCACCAAGGCTCACATTTCCTAGCAAAGCCTGTGTCGAGTCAGGCCCGATGTTAGGGAGAAAGTGAAAACAGAGGCACCAAACAAAACCAGAGTATCTTATGCTGGTATGTTTGCTAATAGCCCGTATGTGTCCAAGTTGATGAAACGCATTTACAAGCCCCTGCCAGATGTTAAAGAAAGCAGCTGCGAGTTCTCATCCTGTGAACCCTACAAGCTACCGAAGCAATTTAGCTGATGGCGCTGAGTATCCGCTTATGCTGAGACAGTGTGGGCATTTTGGCCTTTGGATACACTTTAAGACTAAGGAGGGTGTCCAGGGCATTTTAGGAGAGCTGGGTGGGTGGCTGTCAGCGGTGACCCATGCATGCATCCACTCAGAGTTTCAAGTGCTTTGAACTGTATTTTCTTATTTTATTCATTTAGCCTTAGCTAGATGTGTTTATTTGCAAATATTTGCTTAGTGCTTGCCGTGCAAAATTCAGTAGAGAATTTATAATTTAGTGACATTGTCTTCACTTAGAATTTCTTCCTGGAGAAGGCAATGGCACCCTACTCCAGTCCTCTTGCCCGGAAAATCCCGTGGATGGAGGAGCCTGGTAGGCTGCAGTCCATGGGGTCGCTAAGAGTCAGACACGACGGGGCGACTTCACTTTCACTTTTCACTTTATACATTGGAGAAGGAAATGGCAACCCACTCCAGTGTTCTTGCTTGGAGAATCCCAGGGACAGGGGAGCCCGGTGGGCCGCCGTTTATGGGGTCGCACAGAGTCGGACATGACTGAAGTGACTTAGCAGCAGCAGCAGAATTTCTTCCATGACAAACTTCAAAAGGTCAGAGATTTCGTCTGTTCCAGTTTGTGAATCCCAGGCCTTGGGGCTGGGGAGAGAGACAGTGACTGTGGCTCAGGAAAGGAGCTCAGAATATAGCTTTCCTGTGAATCGCTTTGTGATGTGTTGATCTCCAAAAGGGACTGGATCCCTTAAAAATTATGGTTTGACATGCTTGAGGTAGAACAGAGAGCAGTTGGGAAGTGAATGGACTTAGAGCCTGAGGTCATATGCTGGTTCTGAGATTTATTAGCTGGACCTGCATTCGGGCACCTCACCTTTGAGCCTGGATCCTCACCTATACAATGGGAGCGACTTAACTGCTCCACAGGTGTCTTTTGAGTATCGGAAGATGAAGTGTATACACGGTTCACTGCACAGGGTGCCGTAGTCATCGCTGTAGGCACCAGGAGAGTTACACGGTCGAGAATGAAGGCTTTAGAACCAGACCTGGGTTGTGGTCTCAGTGGGAGCATTGTTTTACCCACGACACATCTAAATTTCATGGCCCCCTGCCTGGCACAACGTGAGTGATAAATTATCATTATTATTAACAATAAGAGGTAGTTATCCGTCTGGTTGTGTTAATATTAAATTAACTCTTCTAAAAGGACACATAAAACAGAGAGATTCAAATCCATTTAGGAGGGAGAGAAATAAATTTTAGAGGCACTCTGGATGAGAAAATCTCTATAATTGAGCACCAGATTTGGCTCTGGGTTTCCTGGCAACTAGGACAATAAATACAAAGAACATAACGGTTTGTGTAATTATTATTATCAGTTATAATTAGTCAGCTAGAGCCACTGGGTCCAGTATGCTTGCTACACGCGGCTCTTCCTGAGTCTCTGAAATGTCGCTCATCTGCGCTGAGATGCACTGTGAGAGGAAGATGCCCTGGGCTTTGGAGACTTAGCGTGGAAAAGTAAAATATCTCATTGAAAAAGTTTTGTATTGCCTGCATGTCGAAATTATGCTGTTTTGGTTATTGGGATTAAATAAAATATACTGTTAAAGTTAAGTCTACCCGTTTCTTTTTGTTTTCTCAGTGTAGCTATTAGAAAATTTAAAATTCCACGGGACCTGTCTGGCGGTCCAGTGCTTAAAACTCCATACACTCATTGCAGGGGTAACGCCTGGTGCGGGAAATAAGATCCCACGTGCCACAGGGTCCGGCCCCCAACTCCAAAAAATGTTCCATACGTGACTCATGATTATATCCCTACTGGAGGATACGACTCTTTAAAACTCTCATTATGCTAAATGGAATTTATAGCACTTATATTTTATATCCAAAATATTAATATAATTATATAATGTAATTATACTATTATATGACACCAAATACAAGAAATAAAAATGTAATAAGGTGTTATAAACATACAATTACACACACTGTAATTATTAATAAAATATTAATAGATATATAAATAATATGTTATATATTCATATATTATCATATATTTTATATTATTTATAAAATAGGCTTTTGATGTGCAAATAGGTAATATCTTCTTTTGTGTGTTTGTTGTATTATTTTTTAACTTTTATTAAAATTAAAAAACATTTTTTTGGCCATGTGGCATGTGGGATCTTAGTTCCCTGACCGGGGATCGAGCCTGCACCCCCTGCCAAATAGGTAATATCTTCACTTACAGTTTTAAAAAGAGTTTGACAAGTATCTTAATGAAGGAGAGAGATAACAATCACATCAATGGTAGCTTCCTGAATGTTTGCTTACATGCTGGGCACAGTCCTAATTTCTTTCCAGATATCAATCACTTAAAAATTCATAAGTGGTAGGATTATTCTTGTGTTACACCAGGAACCCTTAGAAACTGGTATAAACTATAAAGACATCCGTCTTCTCATTTTTCCTTCCTCTTTGTTGTTGCTCACAGCTGCAGACAGGCGCTGGGCAACAAATGGTATTCAACAAATTGGTGTGTAAATAAACAGCTAAATGCCTCTTCTCTCCTGTATCATGTGTGAGCTCTAGTTCTTTTAAATCTCAGTAACAACAGGACATTTAACACTCTGTAAAACTTGGGAATAAACTGTCACCCGAAATCATGTTGTGGCTTGAAGTCTGCAGGAAGAACTTGGCACCAGAAATGAGCTGAGTCTGTTGAGAGACTCCCGGACTCAACTGTGCTCTGATCAGGGCCTGGAGATAAACTGAGTTACAATAACTAAAGAATTAGCTTTTTTCTGCAGGCAGGTAAAAAGCATCTCTAAATTTTCTGAAATACTTGTATATTTTAGAGAAACTTACTCAGCTTGTTTGGAATCTGAGTCTGTTAAAAAAACAAACAAGAGTTTCAAAGAATATATGGTTTTCACAACAGGCAAAGGTGTTAAAAAAAAAAAAAAGTCAATGGATCTGATTTCTTATCTCCAGCCCTGTATACCCCACTGAGACCAGCAGAAGTAAACTGGAATTTAGGATTTACAATGTAACTGCAGTCAAAACCAGAAAATGTGCCCAGTTCTGCATGAGAATTGCAAGAAGGGTCAGGAAAACACTGTCTTTATGGTTTCACAACCTGCTGAGGCAGGAAACAAAACATTGGGAAGAGTTTCAGAGGTGATGACAGGTTTGGAAAATAGGTCTAACAAACAAAGAATAGCGTAGGTGGTGTTATTTTTTTCCGAGGAATAGAGAGGAGGCTGGCAGTGACCGAGAATCCAGGGGCAGCATTGCACAGGCACCGATTCACGGCAGGATCCCAGATGCCTCATCATGGGCACGGGTGCGGATTTCAGTTCAAAGCTGGCGTCTTTTCACAAGCAGATCTGCTAGCCGATGGCCTGGCCAGTGGGGAAAGGAAAGAATCCATCTGGAAGTCCCTCAGCAGGCCGATCTCTTGGCTACCTGTAATAGTTTGGGGTGTCCTGGACTTGCTGATTGTGACAGAACGTAGTTGCTGTCCCTAGAAAAAGTGATCTGCCCAGATATTTAAATACAGCTCAGATGGTAAAGAACCACCTGCAATGAGGGAGACTCAGGTTCAATCCCTGGCTCAGAAAGATCCTCTGGAGAAGGAAATGACAACCCACTGCAGTGTTCTTGCCTGGAGAATCATATAGACAGAGGAGCTTGGTGGGCTACAGTTCATGTAGTCGCAAAGAGACACGATTTAGCAACCAAGACAACAAAACCAGATATTTAGACAATAGCTTTCTCAAATCAGACACTCCATTCATTGCTTTGTCATTCTCAAAAAAGCCCAGTCAGTCATTGAGAGTATGAGATGTAGAAGTTCAGAGACTGGCTTTTGGCTGCATAAGAACACCTCTCACGTTAACTCCGAACGCTTTTCCTTCAGACCATGAGACTAATTTGCAGGACTGTTTTGAATGTCAAGCTTTCTGAATTGAGATGTTTATATTCTAATTCAAAACTCCTTGCACTTAACAAGTATAAAGCACCTGTGGGGATGAGGTGGCTTTTCAAATGTCCACGTGGCCACTTTTCAGCAGCTGATGGTGGTTCAGAAACGCGTGGCGTGGGGTCACAAGGTCTTCAGGGCCACCTACACCATAATGCAAATAAGAACCTGAATGCTTCTGAGCACAGAGACAAGTTTCTGCAGCTTAAAAACTTCCACTGTTGTTGTTCAGTCCCTAAGTTGTGTCCGACTCTTTGCTACTGCATGGTCTGTAGCACACCAATCCTTTGTTACCTCCCCGAGTTTGCTCAAATTTATGTCAACGATGCCATGTAACTATCTCATCCTCTGTCACCCTCTTCTCCTTTTGCCTTCAGTCTTTCCTGGCATCAGGGTCTTTTCCAATAAGTTGGCTTTTTGCATCAGGTGGCCAAAGTATTGGAGCTTCAGCTTTAACGTTTACTAGTAGCATTTACCGGAGAAGGCAATGGCATCCCACTCCAGTCCTCTTGCCTGGAAAATCCCATGGGGGGAGGAGCCTGGTAGGCTGCAGTCCATGGGATCTCGAAGAGTCGGACACGACTGAGCGACTTGACTTTCACTTTTCACTTGCATGCATTGGAGAAGGAAATGGCAATCCACTCCAGTGTTCTTGCCTGGAGAACCCCAGGGATGGGGGAGCCTGGTGGGCTGCCGTCTATGGGGTCGCATAGAGTTAGACACGACTGACGCGACTTAGCAGCAGCAGCAGCAGCAGTAACTTTTACCACTGCTTTACTAGTAGGTAGGAAAAAAATCTCCATAATTGATTCATTTCAGCAAACTAAAATATCTTATTCCACTACCCATATCTCAGTGAAGCCACTACTGCTCAAAATTTTTAAATGATAAGGAATTGAAGCATTTGCCACTCAGACATTGGTGGAGTTTAACAGCTGCTTACGTGAAAGACTGGTAGAATCTGAAATCCATTTCCAGCAGGTATAATGAGCTACTACTAACACCTCATGTCCATGACTCACTTTAACTCATAAATGTAGGCATGGCTCTCTGGTGCTTTAAATTGAGATAAAAGTTGATTAAAACACACACACACACACACACACACACACACACACGTGTTGAGTTAAGGAAAGAATGTTGTCAGCATCAGAGCATAGAACAAATAACGAGCAAAGATAAGCCTTAGAGGACTTCGTGGTGGCTCAGTGGTGCAGAATCCAACTGCCAGTGCAGGAGATGCAGGTTTCATCCCCGCCAGGGAAGATCCCACGTGCCGGGGAGCAGCTAAGCCCTTGTGCCACAACTCCCAAGCCTGTTCTCTGGAGCCTGGCAGCCACAACTACCACAGCCTGTGCTCTTCCACAAGGGAAGCCACCGAAGCGAGAAGCCCACCCTCCTAGAGAACAGCCCACGCAGCAACAAAGGACACAACATAGCCAAAAATAAAACAGATTACTTAAATTTAAAAGATAACATCTTTAAAACGGTAAGCATTAGAGACCTGACCTTGTCATAATTATATTCACTGGAAAGTTTCATGGAGAATCACAAAGATTTCAAACGCCCCTCACGTCTCCTTCCTGCATGGCTCCCCAGGATAGTCTGGGTGCCCCGAGATGAGTCATCGGGATGCTTTTTTTGTTTATTTGTTTATCGGAAATTAGTTCAGCACACATGCAAGGCTGGTTATGATTGGTTTTGATGTGAAAACAGATAATCTACTGATCTTGGTCTTTGGAACCTCCAGCTCATAAGTGATGACAGTTACTGGCTTTGATGACTTCCTGGTCGTCGTCCTCTCTGAGACGCGGGGAGTGGCGCCTCGTGAAGTCTGAGCACTGTTGCTTTATCCCTTGGCTGTTTAGTGAGCTTTCTCCATGTGCTCGTTGCTGAGGAGAACGCAGAAGAGACATAGATCTCTGTCCGCCCCCCTCTCCCACCCCCAGAGATTGCCACCCAGCTCGTGGACAGACGCAGCCCACACAGGGCAAGCAATAGTCAAGTGAAGGCTTGGGCTCCCCAAAGTGGCCAGGGGGCTGAGAATGCCAGGCCCAGGCAGGGAGAGACCTGGAGAGGCTGAGGACTTTGTCACAGAGGAGGTGATGGGCTGGATCCAGAAGGATCAGCAGAGAGCAGGGCAGACATGGCCTGACATGGTTACTTCAGTGTTATCTAATCTCCCAACCAGATCCCACACGCCCGGGTGAAATTGACCTTTTCCTCCGTGGCCAGCCCAGAGCCTGCACACAGTTGATGAATAAGCAGCTCCCCTGGAATGAGGGTGTCCTTCAAGTGCTGAAAAATAAGGGGAGGAAGGGCTTAATTTGCAATTATTGAAACTGTTAATGTTGATAATGAAACATCTTTTAAGACCTCTTGTTTTTCTCCTCATTTCAATGCCTATGATATGAAACAGCAGAGGTCTCGCACGCTTGGTTTAGATTACTTGTTTTTCACTCTACTATTAACAGTGTTCTTTCTTAAACTCAACACGCGTGAGTTTTAAAAAACAACCTTTATCTCAATCTAAAATCCCTAAGAGCCACTTCTAAGAAAGGGAGGCTGATTTGCAAGAGAAACTGGCTGAGGAAGAATCTTTCTTTTTTAAATGCTGATAATTTGGTGCATGCTCAGTGGCTCAGTTATGTCCGACTCTGCGACCCCATGGACTGTAGCCCACCAGGCTCCTGTGTCCATGAGATTCTCCAGGCAAGAATACTGGAGTGGGTTGCCGTTTCCTCCTCCTGGGGATTTTCCCCATCCAGGGATTGAACTCGAGTCTCCCAAGTCCCCCAGCATTGGCAGGCGGATTCTTTACCACGGTGACACCTGGGAAGCCCTAATAATCAGGAGATAAGATCATTGAATTTGGAAATCTGAGAGCTGTGGGCAGTGGACTGTGGACCCCAGATGTAAGGAAGCCCCCCGGGATGGGGTTGCACTGGGCACGCGGTGTCCATTCAAGCAAGGAGTGTGCGGGGACAGACGAGGGCGAGGACCTGCCTGTGTCCAGAGGGAGGACAAGGGCTGTGCCCATGTGCAGGCGTGATGGCTGCTTTTCCACGTTCAAAGAGGAAAGGGGAGCACACCCAGAACCCAGATGAAGTAAGCAGGGTGCCTCCCACACACCTGCCCTCCTGTGGCCGAGGTGCGCGGCCCCTTCGCACACGCCCCTGATGGCCTCATCCTAGTGGAAGGGGAGGGCTGGCTGCCCGCAGGCGCAGAAGTTTGGCTTCTGGGGTGTCCCAGCCATCTGCAGGGCTTCCGCTTTCACACTGCACCCCAGCGCCCAGTGAGACGGGGCCTGGGGCGGCTCTCATGCCCCAGGGATCCGGGATGGATGAGCCACACCAGGCTGCCAGCTGAGAGGAAGCGTTCCAGTCCCTGGGTCTCAGTCCTCCATGGGTTTACACACGGACCGGGGCTAAAACTCTCGGAACCTGGCCCAAGCACCTCGGGCTCAGGCCAAGGTGCCGCTGCTGGGGAACCACGGCCACTCCGACATGCATTTCAATTTGACCTCTTGTTGTGACAGCTGGTATTATAGAAAGAATAAAAATTGGAGACTCTAAGCTGATATGTGTGTGTGTGTGCTCAGTTGCTGCCGTTCTGTCTGACTCTTTGTGACCTGCCAGGCTCTTCTGTCTGTGGGAGTCTCCGGGCAAGAATACTGGAGTGCGTTGCCATGCCCTCCCCCAGGGGATCTTCCCAATCCAGGGATCGAACCTGTGTCTCTTAACGTCTCCTGCATTGCAGGCGGGTTCTTTGCCACTACTGCCACTTGGGGAGCCCATGTTAACAATAAGTGAGTGAAGTCGCTCAGTTGTGTCCGACTCTTTGTGACCCCATGGACTGTAACCTATCAGGCTCCTCTGTCCGTGGGATTTTCCAGGCAATAGCACTGGAGTGGATTGCCATTTCCTTCTCCAGCGGATCTTCCCGACCCAGGGATCGAACCCAGGGATCGAACCCAGGTCTCCTGCATTGTAGACAGATGCTTTACTGTCTGAGCCACCAGGGAAGTTAACAATAAGCACATACAAAATATAAAGTGTAATACATCAAAAAGTGAAACATTCCAAAATCAATTTAAAAAAATCACAGTAAGAAAAAAAAAAGGCTCTAAACTGAGACAAATAACTTAGCCATCTAGGAGCCTCTGTGGTTTGCACACAAAGAGAATGACATTTGAAAAGCCTCTCTTCCTGATCCCCGAGGTTGTCCCACCCTTGTCACCACACCACAGTGAGTTCCGTCTGTCCGTCTGTCCATCTGTCCCCACGAACTGCGTGTGTCTTTCTTCTCCTCTCTCCCGCAGCGACCCCTCTGCTACGACATCCCACTAGTCTCTCAGGTGAGAGTTGCTCAGGCGTGTCTGACTCTTTGTAACCCCACGGGCTATACAGCCCATGGGATTCTCCAGGCCAGAATACTGGAGTGGGTAGCCTTTCCCTTCTCCAGGCGATCTTTCCAACCCAGGGATTGAAACCAGGTCTCTCTCATTGCAGGCAGATTCTTTACCAGCTGAGCCACCAGGGAAGCCCAAGAATACTAGAGTGGGTAGCCTATCTCTTCTCCAGGGGATCTTCCAAACCCGGGAATCGAACCGGGGTCTCCTGTGTTGCAGGCGGATTCTTTACCAACCGAGCTATGAGGGTCTCTCAAGGCCCTGCCCAAATGCCACCTTCTGCCTGAGTTGTCTCTCATCAGCCTCCTTCAGAAGGGCCCACATGTGTCGCTTTATGACAGTCATGTTTTGGACACTTTGACGACTCTAGCTCTGGGATCAGTTGGTCAATAATGACGTTTTCAACTTCCTCTGCTGTACCAGGTGCAGAATTGGAGCAAAGATACAAAGAGAACCAAAGATCTAATGTGACAACTGGCTCTGGGTCTCACACCGATATACATGATTCCTAAAAAAATGTTATATAATATTTATATAATAGGTGTATATCACATTTATATGTAAATGTTAATTCTATGATGTATAATAGATATACAGTATATTTTATAAGATTTATAATATACTTCCAGTACTTATATTTATTAACAAATATAACCCAGGAATTTGTCTGAAACATGCTTGAGTCCTAACCCAGGGGTTCTGATTCACTGATTTCTGGGTGGGCCCTAGTGATCTGCATTTCCATATAGAGCTTGCAATGCCTGTGGTCTGAGGATCCTGTCTGGAGGAATACAAACCTAGGCGGGGGTGAGCTACTGTGACTTCCCTCCTTCCTCCCGTTCCCCTCTTATTTAGCTCTCTCTCAGCACTGGACACCCTGTATGATGGTTAATTTTATGTATTAACTTGGCTGGGCTGCAAATAAAGAGCCTTTTATTTGCTACCACCTGACCTGCCTCTTGAGAAACCTATATGCAGGTCAGGAAGCAACAGTTAGAACTGGACTTGGAACAACGGACTGGTTCCAAATAGGAAAAGGAGTCTGTCAAGGCTGTATATTTTCACCCTGCTTATTTAACTTCTATGCAGAGTACATCATGAGAAACGCTGGACTGGAAGAAACACAAGCTGGTATCAAGATTGCCGGGAGAAATATCAATAACTTCAGATATGCAGATGACACCACCCTTATGGCAGAACGTGAAGAGGAACTAAAAAGCCTCTTGATGAGAGTAAAAGAGGAGAGTGAAAAAGTTGGTTTAAAGCTCAACATTCAGAAAATGAAGATCATGGCATCTGGTCCCATCACTTCATGGCAAATAGATGGGGAAACAGTGTCAGACTTTTTTTGTGGGGACTCCAAAATCACTGCAGATGGTGACTGCAGCCATGAAATTAAAAGACGCTTATTCCTTGGAAGAAAAGTTATGACCAACCTAGATAGCATATTGAAAAGCAGAGACATTACTTTGCCAACAAAGGTCCGTCTAGTCAAGGCTATGGTTTTTCCAGTGGTCATGTATGGATGCTAGAGTTGGACTGTGAAGAAAGCTGAGCATTGAAGAATTGATGCTTTTGAACTGTGGTGTTGGAGAAGACTCTTGAGAGTCCCTTGGACTGCAAGGAGATCCAACTGGTCCATTCTGAAGGAGAGCAGTCCTGGGTGTTCTTTGGAAGGACTGATGCTAACGCTGAAACTCCAATACTTTGGCCACCTCATGCGAAGAGTTGACTCATTGAAAAGACCCTGATACTGGGAGGGATTGGGGACAGGAGGAAAAGGGGACAACAGAGGATGAGATGGCTGGATGGCATCACTGATTTAATGGACCTGAGTGAACTCCGGGAGTTGGTGATGGACAGGGAGGCCTGGCATGCTGCGATTCATGGGTTGCAAATAGTTGGACACGACTGAGTGACTAAACTGAACTGAACTGAACTGAAGTATATAAACACAGACAGCCCAAAGAGCCATTAGGATTCTCTACTGTCAGTATTAGAATCCAGGTTATTTCTTTTCTGTCTAATACTTTTCATCCCTTCTAGCCTCACATGATGTTAACATGTTAACATCTGCTTTTATGCCTCATGTGCATGTGTGTACCAAGTCACTTCAGTGGTATCTGGTTCTCTGCAACCTTATGAACTGTAGCCCGCCAGGCTCCTCTATCCATGGGATTCTCCAGGCAAGAATACTGGAGTGGTTTGCCATGCCCTCCTCCAGGGGATCTTATCAATGGAGGGACTGAACCCATGTCTTCCGCAGCTCCTGCACTGCAGGCGGATTCTTCACCACTGAACCACTAGGGAAGTCCTTATGCCTCATTGTGAATGTCTATTTTGTATAGTTTTTTTTCTTTCCCTTACTTGTATCCACTTTGGTCATCTCTCTTTAGAACATCTTTTAGAAAATCTGCCTTTTGATGCTTTTTAGGGTCTACTTATACCACAGTGATTATTACCTTACAGCTTCCTAGGTGGCTCAGTGGTGAAGAATCCTCCTGCCAGTGCAGGAGATGTGGGTTCAATCACTGATCCAGGAAAGATCCCCTGGAGGAGGAAATGGCAACCCACTCCAGTATTCTTGCCTGAGAAATCCCCTGGACAGAGGAGCCTGGCGGGTTACAGACCATGGGTCGCAAAAGAGTCAGATGCATCTTAGCACCTGAACAACAACAATAAGCAATTGTTACCTTAGGGTTATTTCCCCAGTTAGATCCATCCATGAGTTTATTTTTTCAAGACATTTTACTGAACATGTGTTATGTATAGGATCTTATCCTAGGTGCTAAAGATAGTGATAGCAAAAAATATTGCCTGCTCTTGAGAAGGTCACAGGGTAAGAAATATGCCCGTCATCAAAGAGTTTGCTGAACGCCGAAGAACTGATGCTATTGAACTGTGGTGTTGGAGAAGACTCTTGAGAGTCCCGTGGACTGCAAGGAAATTCAACCAGCCAATGATAAAGGAAATCAGACCTGAATATTCATTGGAAGGACTGATGCTGAAGCTGCAACTCCAGTACTGTGGCCACCTGATGTGAAGAGCTGACTCACTGGAAGAGACCCTGATGCTGGGAAAGACTGAGGGCAGGAGGAGAAGGGGACGACAGGATGAGATGGTTGGATGGCATCACCGACTCAATGGACATGGGTTTGAGTGGACTCTGGGAGTTGGTGATGGACAGGGAGGCCTGGTGTGCTGCAGTTCATCGGGTCCCAAAGAGTCAGACACGACTGAGCAACTGAACTGAACTGAATTGAAGAGTTTGCCTGAGATGTTGTAGGGGCCTTAGGGGGAGCACCTCACTGTCAGGGTTGGGCAGGCATATGACGTCTTCCCAGAGGAGCTGGGAGCCCCTGAAACCGCATGTGGAAGGAGGGGTGACACCGTCACGTGGGAAAGAGGGGCAGAAGCCCCCGGTGGAGGGCGCGGGGGCCCGGCGTTGGCTCCTCACTGGTTCTCTGTGCCTGGCTCCGGGCTGTGTGCAGTCTACGCTTTTTGGTTTGAAGGGACCTGAAACTGACTTAGAAACTGTAGTTTCACAGTTCTCTAAAAGTCCCACCTGGATGTCTGAAAGAGAAGCGAAAGGATGAGGATCACGCAAGTTCTGTGGCCCTTTTGGTGGGGAAATGACTGAAATTTTTGGCCAGCAAGAAAAAGCAAGCTGTCTCAGAGATTTCATTTTTCAAAGTTCCCCCTGCCACGCCTCCCCATTCCTCGCATGGACAGGATCCTGAAGAAGGGGGTGGAGAAGTCAGAGACGGGGCGTGGGCTCCGCTGACGTTCGCTGCTTGTGTTTCTAGAGGAGGCTCTTCACTGCGGGTTTCCACTAACACATCTCCCACCTCCAGAGTCCAGCTTGTTCTAGGTTGGCGCCCTCTTCCTCTTCCTTTATGAGTTTCACTCATAACAATCCAACCATTGAAAAGAAGAGCGAGAGTAATTTTTTGTCCTTTGTTTAATGATTCAGAGCCTGGGGGTGGGAACGGGGGACTCTCTTTATATCCGTTGTTTGCACAAAGAAGCATCTCTGAAATAAGGGATGATTTGGATCCTGGTGGAGAAATAAGAAAAACAGTCAAATTACCTCTCAGAAACAAACGAACAAGCAAACAAACAAACCGAGGGAGATTTTATCTAACTTGTCAATATTCAAAAGAGAAAGACCAAAGGTAAATGTTACAAGGACTGCTTAAAAGGAGTGGCAACTAATTACCTTTTGTGCGTGTTCAATTTTTGCGTGCTTTACTGTGGCGGTTCTGTCCGACTCTTGCGACCCCATGGACTGCAGCACGCCAGGCTTCCCTGTCCATCATCAATCTCCCTGAGTTTTCTCTGACTCACGTCCATGGCGTTGGTGATGCCATCCAACCATCTCACCCTCTGTCTCCCCCTTCTCCTCCTGCCTTCAACCCTTCCCAGCATCAGGGTCTTTTGCAACGAGTCAGCTCTTCACATCAGGTGGCCAAAGTACTGGAGCTTCAGCTTCAGCATTTACTAGTGCTTTATTAGTGCTTTACTTGGAGAAGGCGATGGCACCCCACTCCAGGACTCTTGCCTGGAAAATCCCATGGACGGAGGAGCCTGGTGGGCTGCAGTCCACGGGGTCTCTAAGAGTCGGACACAACTGAACGACTTCCCTTTCACTTTTCACTTTCATGCATTGGAGAAGGAAATGGCAACCCACTCCAATATTCTTGCCTGGAGAATCCCAGGGATGGGGGAGCCTGGTGGCCTGCCGTCTCTGGGGTCGCACAGAGTCGGACACGACGGAAGCGACTTAGCAGCAGGAGCAGTGCTTTACTAGTCAGTAGCAACAGAGGTCAGAGTATCTTTTGGGGAAAAAAAATCCACATATGAAGGGCATAGTTTAGTTTTTCCTTGCTAGGCGTGAGGTTCTTTTCACCCTGTCACTGAGTCAGCCTTTCTCCCTGTGTGCCAGAGTGAATCTACCCCTCTGGTCATGAGAAGATCAGGAGGCTTGTACTCTTGTCTTCCTGCCTCTGCAGAGCTACCAATGAGCCACTGGAGACGTGAGGGCAGGGGTGGTGAAGAATTCAGGTGGAAAGCTCACGGAAACCATAGGGATAGGAGAAGCTTACTCCAAGTAAAATGTGGTCCCATGCTCATAATAATTAAAAAACAATAGTCTTAGAGGTTTTGCTGCTGTTGTTTTTAAAAGAAAGATGTAACCCTGTTTATAGCATTTGTTGTTGTTGTTCAGTTGCTCAGTTGTGTCTGATTCTTTGCCACCCATGGGCTGCAGCATGACAGGCCTCCCTGTCCATCACCAACTCCCAGAGTCCACTCAAACCCATGTCCATTGAGTCGGTGATGCCATCCAACCGTCTCATCCTGTGTCGTCCCCTTCTCCTCCTGCCCTCAGTCTTTCCCAGCATCAGGATCTTTTCCAATGAGTCGGCTCTTCACATCAGGTGGCCACAGTACTGGAGTTGCAGCTTCAGCATCAGTCCTTCCAATGAATATTCAGATATGATTTCCTTTATCATTGACTGGTTTGATCTCCTTGAAGTCCAAGGGACTCTCGAGTCTTCTCCAGCACCACAGTTCAAAAGCAGCAGTTCTTCGGCTCTCAGCCTTCTTTATGGTCTAACTTCCACATCTGTACATTTACAGTATAGATAATAAAAAACATTATATTTTATTATCTTGCCACAAAACCATAAAATTTATTTTCTGCTAATACGTCAGCCTTAATAAGATGCTGCTGCTGCTAAGTTGCTTCAGTCGTTTCCGACTCTGTGTGACCCCATAGATGGCAACCCGCCAGGCTCCCCCGTCCCTGGGATTCTCCAGGCAAGAACACTGGAGTGGGTTGCCACTTCCTTCTCCAATGTATGAAAGCGAAAAGGGAAAGGCAAGTCACTCAGTCGTGTCCGACTCTTAGTGACTCTATGGACTGTAGCCCACAAGGCTCCTCCATCCAAGGGATTTTCCAGGCAAGATTCCTGGAGTGGGGTGCCATTGTCTTCTCCGGATAAGATGCTAAGGCATTATAATGATGCTCTTAACACTGATACATACTAGATACACAGACAGATAGATACCTATCCCTATGTTGGTGGGGACGACAGAGGATGAAATGGTTGGATGGCGTCACTGACTTGATGGACGTGAGTTTGGGCAACCTCTGGGAGTTGGTGATGGACAGGGAAGCCTGGTGTGCTGCAGTCCATGGGATCCCAAAGAGTGGGACAAGACTGAGCGACTGAACTGAACTGATGTCGGTTCAGACTTCATCATAGTGGTAGCGTGTGTCAGAGCGGGGCCTGAAACTAGTGGTGAGCAAAGTTCACAGTTCTGTAGCTTAACCTAAATTGGACCTTTGGTAGAGCTTTAATAGGGGCTTTTGCAGCTCACTTTAAAGTAAAGAAACTTAATAAGGGTTCTGTGAATTTAGTCTTGAGGACAGAGTGAGACACGATTCTCTGAAGATTTTATTGTCTTTGTTTTTAAGAACATGGCTAAAGGCATGAGATCAGCTATGTGCTAAACAATTTAGAAACAAAAAGCTAACGATGATTAAAGTTCATTAATGTTAAAGAAAGCCTACTTCCTGAAGGCAACAGTATTTCCTGAGTCTCTCCAATGTTTGGGGCACCAAAGAAAGCCTTGGTGCCCTCCCTCCAGGACTGTTCCAGTGGGGGTCAGGGGTCAGTGGTGGATGACAGAAAGGGTCTGTCCTGAAGGAGTGGACACTCCAGCAGGAAAGGAGGGCTGAGGGCTGTGAGGGTCTGGGTATGGACAGAAAATCATGCACTTTAATTGAACATGTAGTACAAATTAAGTAAGGCTCACACAAGTGAAGCCTTAACCTAATCAGCTAAATGTAAATTTGTTTGGTTCCTGCTGAAATAGTACCCTCAGGCTCCAGCAGCAAAGAAAAAAAAAAAAAAGAAATCAATAGAGAAAAGGAGAGGGTCTGTTTGACTATATAAGATGTAAAACTTTTGTCTTCCAAGAAAGATTCTGGCTTGGAAGATTATAAAGGAAAATTAGGAAAACTAGAGTTACAGAATGCTGGGCAATACTTTTCCAAGCTTCCTTCTACACACTGGCCTTGAATTAGTGTGAAAATACTAGCTTTTATGAAGATAAAGTCAGTTTACTCCCTTGGAACACATATTTTTAAATCACCATTTGGATGGATGCTGATTCTCAGCCTGTAGGAAGGCCCTCGTCTCATTCCTGCCCTAGGGAGAGCATGTCACCAGGGCAGAGGTAGCCTCCTAAGAAGAAATGCTGGAAGGGGACGACTGGAAAGGGCTGGGCAGGTGAAAGGGTGATGGAACGGGATCTCTGTTTGCACAATCTGAGTAGAAGGACCACATCTCGAGCATTTGAAGAACTCAAAAGGGTCCAGCAAGGACTTTATTGTGACAGCAATGAGATGTCAATAAAATGACTCTGATAAGATAGGGCTTCCCTGGTGGCTCAGATGGCAAAGAACTTGTCTGCAAATGCAAGAGACTCGGGTTCGACCCCTGGTCGGGGAGATCTGCTGGAGAAGGAAATGGCAACCTGCCTCTGTATCCTTGCCTAGGAAATCCCATGGACAGAGGAGCCTGGCAGGCCACAGTTCATGCGGATGCAAAGAGTCGGATGCGACTTGGTGATTAAACAATGACAAAGAGCGATGTGCTTAGATTGAGATTCAGAGAGGTTTTGGTGGCTGCAGTGTGAGAACAGATGGGTTGGGGAGTGAGCACGCTGACACTGGGAGGGCTGTCATGGTTATCTAGGGGAGATGCCTTCGCTGAGCTAGTGAGGCTGGAGGGAAGTGAATGGATTCCAGAGGGAGGAGGGGAGGGTGTGATGGGACCGGACCCATGAGTCAGGGGCTGCGTGGGTGCTGGTTCAGCTGCTGACCAGGAGAAGGGTGCTGCAGATCATCAAGCTAGAGAGAGAGCCCAGGCAAGGAGCGGGGGTGAGGCTGCAGTGGGGAAGGAGACGAACTCAGATTCTGAAATCTGGAACCCTGAACAGCAGAAATGAAGTGACACAGGATGGGAAGAGAACACAAGGAACACCAAGGGCTGATCAGTTCAGTCGTGTCCGACTCTTTGCGACCCCATGGACTGCAGCGCACCAGGCCTCCCTGTCCATCGCCAACTCCCAGAGTTTACTCAAACTCATGTCCATCGAGTTGGTGATGCCATCCAACCATCTCATCCTCTGTCTTCCCCTTCTCCTCCCTCCTTCAATCTTTCCCAGCATCAGGGTCTTTTCAAATGAGTCAGCGCTTCACATCAAGTATTGGAGTTTCAGCTTCAGCATCAGTCCTGCCAGTGAACACCCAGGACTGATTTCCCTTAGTCATGTCCAGCTCTTTGTGACCCCATGGACTGCAGCACGTCAGGCCTCCCTGTTCATCACCAACTCCCGGAGTTCACTCAAACTCCGGTCCATGGAGTCGGTGATGCCATCCAACCATCTCAAGGGCTGATACAGGATACAAAATGAACTTGAAGAAAAAATACACAGCACTTAAACTGAACACGCAGTACATTAGTTCACTTTGATTCCTACATACCTCCCATGATAAGTGTAAATTTGTTTGATGTCTGCTAAAAGAGTACCCTCAAGTGGAAACTATATCGAATATTATAGATTTACAAGCTGGGAGACCCGAGGACAGGCCTCAGGCTGACTGTCTTCAGGAATTATTTGTGAACCATGACTGATGCAAAATATTAAAATACCTTTAAAAAAATATTTATTGTTCGGCTGCACCAAATAAGCAGCTGTAGCCTGCAGCACGCAGGATCTTTAGTTGCAGCACGCGGGCTCTGTTTCTCTGACCAGGGATCGAACCTGAATCCCCTGCACCGGGAGCACAGAGTCTTAACCACTGGACCAACAGGGAAGCCCCTCAAAATATTAAAATACTTCAAAGGTTCATTAGTGAGAATGCAGTGATTTGGTCATATCACTATTTCAAAAGAAAATCTGAAATTCAGTAAGAATGTATCACAGAGCCCACGTGCTGCAACTAAAGATCCTGCGTGCTGCAGGCTACAGCTGCTTATTTGGTGCAGCCGAACAGTAAGTATTTTTTAAAAGATATTTTAATATTTTGCATCAGTCATGGTTCACAAATAATTCCTGAAGACAGTCAGCCTGAGGCCTGTCCTCGGGTCTCCCAGCTTGTAATACCAAGTCATTGTATTCAGACCCATCTGTGTAAAACAACATTGTCCCCTTCAAGCTCCTCCCAGTTTACTTTTCTCCATGCCAGTTATCACTGATATGCTAAGTATTTACTTATTTTTTTTTTCTGTCTCTTGTTCCCATCCCCTTACTCAACTAGGAAGTGAACTCTACCAGGAAGACTTTGTTTTGCTTACCACTATACCCCCAGCATCTAGCTTAGTTCCTGGTACACATGCATTTAATAAGTACTTATTGAATGAATGGTGTTGAATAAATACAATGAATTTCAATTTGGAAATTCAGCACTATCAGGTCATAGAAAAATAGACTATCTTAATAGAGAACATTAATAATTTTAAAATTAAAATTATTAAAAAGCAGAGACATCACTTTGCCGACATAAGTCCGTATAGTCAAAGCTATGGTTTTTCCAAAGCTATGGTCCAACTCTCGAGTGCCAAAGAACTGATGCTTTTGAACTGTTTTAGAGAAGACTCTTGAGAATCCCTTGGACTGCGAGATCAAACCAGTCAGTCCTAAAGGAAATCAACCCAGAATATTCATTGTAAGGCCTGAGGCTGAAGCTGAAGCTCCAATACTTTGGCCACCAGATGCAAAGAGCCAGCTCACTGGAAAAGACCCTGATGCTGGGAAAAACTGAGGGCAGGAGGAGAAGGGGACGACAGAGGATGAGATGGTTGGATGGCATCACCAACTCAATAGATATGGGTTTGAGCAAACTCTGGGAGATGGTGAAGGACAGAGGAGCCTGGCGTGCTGCAGCCCTTGGGGTCACAAAGTCAGACACGACTTAGTGACTGAACAACGACAAAACAGAGGATATAGACTGAAAAAGTTAAACTGCAGAGAAATTTCTGTGAAGTACTGTACACAATAGCTAATTTCACATATACATGTGAAATTCACGAATATGTATATACAATATAATGAACTTTTGAATGTGATACAGCTAACTGGCCTTTAATTATATCTAAAATTTTTCATCTTGGCCACTCTTCTCACCAACGTTTAATCAGTAAGTGTATCTTACATAGTCAAGCTCCTCCGAACGAGCTTCTGAACACCAGCGCAATTTGAATGAATAGACATGTACTTAATTTTCAATGATGCTTTTTTTAAGTCTGAACTTCACCTTTAGGGACATTTATTTTGTCAAGCCTTGCAACTTAAAACCGTGAACCCTGACATGCTCTGTGAGTAAAAGATGCGGTGGAATTTCAACAGTTGACTTTGACTCTGAAATAATCGTTGGAACATCTCTTTCTCCCTCGGTGTAGGAGCACTGCAACTCGAGTGTCTGCAAGACCCATACTCCCTTCTTGTGATCCTGCGGTCAGGAGGTTAGATAAGCATTCTTTCCCGCCCTGTAGAGAGCGGGGCGACATGAAGGTTCTGCGTTTCCAGAGTCTTACTTGTGCTGAAGACGGCGCTTTCAAAAGCATAGCGCTCCCCTAGACCGCTCCCAGGACCCCCAAAGCACGGGCGCCCGCCCATGAATGACCAGCGTTGCATCCATCCATCCCTGTCTCTGGACGACGGCCTGTCCGTTTGGCTACGATCGCCTTGCTGAAGTTTACAAAGCGCTGGAAGGTCTAGAACCGCCTCCTCGCCGAGGCCGCGCCGCCCTCCGCAGGGTGCACGCCCAACGCTGACCGACCACCTGGGCGCACCGGCGCTCAGCGCCAGCCGCACACTGTCCAGCTGCGCGAAGCCAGACGGCGGTGCCGCGACCCCGACCGGCCCACCCGCGCCCGCAGCCCTGCCCCGGGCTCCCGCCCTCTCGCCCTCCCGCGCCGCCGCCGCGCCCGCCGCCGGAGGAAGCGTGTCCCGCGCCGCCCGCCGCCCGGGGAAGCGTGTCCCGCGCCGCCCGCCGCCCGCGGAAGCGTGTCCCTCGCCGACCGCCGTAGCCCGGCGCTGGCCGTCCGCCGTCTCCAAGATGGCCGCGGCGCGAGCGGCTCCTGCGGCGGGCTAGCGCGGCGGGGGCGGAGCCGAGCCCCTCCCGCACCCCCGGGGCGCCCCGGGCCCCCCGCGCCCGCCTGCCGCTTGCTGCCCGCCGCGGCCATGCGGGGCCCCGCGCACGGATGAGAGAAGCCGCCGCCGCGCCGGTGCCGCCGCCCGCCTGCGCCGTCACCTCAGCCGCCATGGAGGAGCCGCCGCCGCCTCCGCCGCCAGAGCCCGAGCCCGAGCGCTGCCGGGCGGCGAGGTGAGCGCGGCGGGCCCGGCGCCCAGAGCGGGGCGCGCCCTGGCCCGAGGGGGCGTGGGGTGTCGGGGTGTTTTTTAGGGGGTGCTCCGCTTCCCGCCAGGTGCTGCAGGAGCATCCAAGGGGCCGCCGGCGCGCAGCCCGGGGCGGTACCCCGGGCGGCCGAGTCGCGCGGCCGGGGCGCCGCGGGGTCCGCGGGAGCGCCCAGCCCGCCGGCCTCGCTGTGGCTTCCCATGCTCGCGGGGGGCGCCCTGGGAGACCCCCACCCCCTGCCCCGCGCTGCAGCCGCGACCCTCGTCTCCAGCGAAAACGCTGCCTCCCCTGCGCCCTTCTCCGAGGCAGGGTGGACGCGAAGCATATACACGCTGCTCGTGTCCCTTCTCCTGCCGTCCGTTTTTGTCCACCGCTCTCCCCCCCCCATCCCCGAGGGTGCCTGCTGAGAAACTGCATTTAAAGCTCTGCAAACAGGTTGCTTTCTTTTTCCGAGGGTACCCCCCCGCCTTTCCCGGCGGTCGGTAGGAGCCCGGTGCAGACGGTTGCTCGCACGTGCATATCAAGTAAAGGACCGATTTGTGCACAACTTGGCCCCCCCCCCCACCACCACCCCTGCGGGAAAGCTCTAAGATGGAACTTTGGTACCCAAAGCGTGCATGTGGCGTTCGGTTCCCCTAGAGACTGTTCCGCAATGATTATGCCGTTTTAGAAACGCACCATAACCCTGGAGCACTCCGCTCCTCTTGCGTGCCTCTGTTTGTCTATTCAAATGCCCTCTTACCCCCTGTCCTCTGCATCGCCCCGTATAAACTTGCAGACTGCTGCCCCCTGTCCCCGTAAGGAAAATAACTTCCACATCTGCTCCTGCATCTTAACTGTCTTGCTGTGTAGTTGCAGGAATAAGGGAGTTAAGTGTCCTTTTTCCTCCTTAAAGAAGTTTTAAAAGTTGGTAGCTGTAGTTTGAACCGAATACAGGAACCACATTCGTGCCTGTTACGACCCAGTCGGCCCAGACAGATTTGTTTTTTAATAAGCTGTGAAAAAAGTCGTTCTTCATCTTCCTTCATTCCAAACTCCTGAGATCCTCTGGTGAACTTTTAGGAAACAGCTTCTCTAAGTCATGGTACGTGGTGCAGTGAGAATTCGTTTTGGTCCTTTGGAATGTAGCTAACATTTTTAGAGCTTTTGTCAGGAAGTTTGTGCATTTGTTAGTAGAGTCATTCTCGATTATTTTGACCCCTGTAAGGTTCTCTTTAAAAATAATGATAGTGAGCACTTATCCCTTAAAACGTGCCGTTTATTTTGCTTATGTTAACTGTTTAATCCTGACCAACAGCATTATAGGTATGTCCTATTGCTGTCTCTTTTCAAGATGAGGAAACTGAGGCACAGTGTTAATTGTTTTATCCAGGCTTTCACAGCTAGTGCTGAGCTCAGGTCTGGCTGCACTTTCCCTGTGTCTGATCCCCATAAAAAGGAGATGTGATTTCATGATACAAATGAGCAGATCAGAAGCTGTAAGTCTGTACAGCTGTACTCTGGGAAAAAATGGATGTGAGCATTCTTAGGTAAAAGTAAAAGGAACAGAGAGAATTGAAAGTGCGCTGTTAAAAATGACTTTCGCTGATGATGAAAAGAAACCTTGCGTTTTCAGCCAGGTCTCTGTCTCTGTTATAGTAGAAATAGGTCAGGATAGTGGGCTTCATCCAACTTCAAGTGAGCAGCAGTGCACGGAACAAGCAGATCTTAGAAATATTTTTCTTAGCAACATCGCAGTTCATTTTACAATAGCAAGTCTGTAGAACATTGCTTGACAGAGCTGTTATTTGCTCTTCTGTGCATCCTCACTGTTACCACCGCCTCTTCACTGTGCAGAGCTGACCTCTGACCAGTTGACTGTACGTCATTAGAAGAAGATGTTTCAGGGCTTCTGCAGTTGTGTGTTTGAATCTCTGCTGTTTGTGTTTTTAACCATTTCAGAGAAGCTTGGTGTGCATTTTCAAATAACGCTGGATGCCACACTTGGCCCACACTGGGGACCAGTATCGTGCCTTGTGCTACTAGGTTAACTGGTTTGGGGGCAGACCAGAGTGAAGCTCCCCGTCTGCCATCTTTGTTCACGTCCTTCATGGCGGTGTGTCATTGATCAGGAAGGCTGATCTAATGCACAGGTCTCTGGTGGAAAGCAGGCCTGCACATGTTGGCCAGGGCTGCAGGGAGGCAGGTGCCAGCCCAGCACATCTGCTCAGCGGCTGCTGACGTGAGAGTTATGCAATGACCGGGGAACACAAGACAGGTTGAGAGGGGCACTTAGAGTCTCACTGCCTGTTGTCATTCATGGATGCCTCTTGTCCTTGTTTTTGATAAATAATTCATGATAAGGATAGAGCAGTTGTTATTGGTAGTGATTAAACTTAGGAATAAATAAGCATTTCTTAACAATTTCTTTTTTAAGCTTCTGGGTCAGTTGTAGGAGGATCCCGAAACTATCAGGAGAGCTATTAAAACTGATCTGGAACAGTTTACTTTTGTGATTTCTTGAATCGGCACTTTAAAAAGCACCGATCTTAGCTACTAAAAGCTGATTGGAGACTGCCTATCTTCTGTAAGCTTTCATAAAAATATGTTAAAAATAGCCCCATTGTTCTTGTTTATTGACTGTGTAAAGTACAGGTTACTTCAAATAACTTTTTGAAACCAGTGACTTTATTATTTACTGTAATATAGTTCTTACAAGTTTATTTGAAGAAAATAGGTCGCGCTGCTAAAAAAGAAGTTCTTGGCTATCCTGTTGCTCCTAGGTGATTTGACCCCTGTCTCTCTACCTCACTGTGCCCTTGCAGCCTGCTTGTCTCAGTCCTGACATGGGATGTCCCTCCCTATGTATTCTCCCTGGTGGAACCCACCTTGTTTAGCTGCAGGCTCTCCGGGCCACATCAGTGATGGGCTTGGCGTGAGACCCTTAAGGGGGCGCTAACCACCGACCGGGGTGGCTTTGGGCAGAGAAGCAGTGACCACAAGCAGTTAACAAAGGGCTCCAGGGATGCAGACGCTCCCCCTTCATGTTCTAAAATGGGGACGGCTGTCTCTCAGGAAGGGCTTTGTGGTTCCCTTTAATTGTTATCTTGTCAGAAGTCGCTTCTGCTTCATTCATCTGTGTTCTCTGGGTGTCTTGTGAATCTAGTTAGCCCTGCTGAAATGCCGGGATAT
This sequence comes from Capra hircus, assembly GCF_001704415.2. NCBI lineage: Eukaryota > Metazoa > Chordata > Mammalia > Artiodactyla > Bovidae > Capra > Capra hircus. The sequence goes on from NC_030816.1 coordinate 83,985,494, forward strand.
AAAGCCTTGGTTGCTTACTGGATGCATTTGCCTTAATAACTTCCTGTTACTTCATAATTCCTCATTCCTCAGAGATTATCCTTTTTCACTCATAGCAGTCTGTTGTTCAGCCTTCTCGTTTGACCAGGTGGTTTGTATTCTTTCTAAAGACACTTTGATGCCACCAGCGGGTAGGCCATTGGAAATGATTTCTTTAAGGAGTGGAGGAGATGTTAGAAAGGGAGTTTGGCCAGGGACTGCTGTGGGTCTTTATGTTTTTGTTTTTTTTTTTAATTATTTTATTTTTGGCTGTGCTGGGTCTTCGTCACTGCATGTTGGGCTTTCTCTAGTGCTTGGCCTTCTCATTGTGGTGGCTTCTCTCATTGTGAAGCACAGACTCTAGGCTCTCGGGCTTTAGCAGTTGCAGCTCCCGGGTTCTAGAGCTCGGGCTCAGAACTTGCGGTGCATAGGCTTAGTTGCCCCAAGTCATGTGGAATCTTCCCAGATCAGGGGTTGAACCCATGTTCCCTGCATTGCAGGGCAGATTCTTAAACCACTGGACCACCGGGGAAGTCCCTGCTGTGGGTCTTTAAAAGGTGGCATTCCCTGGCAGGATAAGATAAGCAAGGTCCAGGCATGGAGCTTCAGCTCGCACTTGGCTTCTTCTGTGGCTGGTGGGTCAGTGTACCCTCTTGCCAAAGTAGAGTTGAGATTGATTGGTCAGCGTGATGTCAGCAAGGGAGATTAGTGGAATGATCTTAGACTGATGTTGGCTTGCACCCCTGTTGGGCATACCCCCTGCTCCCAGGATGAGAGGCGTGTGACAGAGTCTTACCATCAGGCTTTCGTTTCCCTAGACTTCACACGCGCTGCTTATTTCCCCCCATCGGTCACTTGTAATTCAGTCACTGAGTTGTGTCCGACCCTGCGATGCCATGGACTGCAGCACGCCAGGCTCCTCTGTGCTCCACTGTCTCCTGGAGTTTGCTAAACTCATGTCCATTGAGTCGGTGATGCTATCCGACCATCTCATCCTCTGTCGTCCCCTTCTCCTCCTGCCTTCAATCTTTCCCAGCATCAGGGTCTTTTCCAGTGAGTCGGCTCTTCACATCAGGTGGCCAAAGTATTGGAGATTCAGCATCAGCATCAGTCCTTCCAATGAATATTCAGGGTTGATTTCCTTTAGAATTGACTGGTTTGATCTCATTGCAGTCCAGGGGACTCATTGATCACTAACTTCCCTCAGTTGGTTAAGTTATAGTGTGTTTATTTTTAACCTTTAATCTTCCTTTAATTAGATCATGACAAACCTTGCTTTTCCTGCTTTACTTTGAGGTATATTGTATCCTTGTCCCTTAAAGACAGCGGTTTTAAAAAACCGTCAGTGGTAGATTTTTGCTAATGGTAAGCCTCAGAGGATCACCTACCTTCTCCACCCCCCCCATAATCCACTCCTCTGACACCGCCCCCCCCCCCAAAGAGTCCTTTGGCTGGTTTCTGAAAAGGTGTGGCAAAGATGTTGGTGATTGTTGGTGCTTTCCTAAAATGCTTTTTGTCTCTTGTGAGTGTTGTGTTCAAAAAAGATCATGATGGCATGTGGTTTTTCTGGATTTAAGTCATAAAATTAAATGTAAAAAACTTAGACCCACATAAAAAAATTCTGTGTAGCTATTACCAAAAAACCATGCTTTTAAGGTGTATTCAGTGAGATGGGCAAATGCTTGTGATCTAATTCCTCCTAGATAAGTCTACACACCAGTGGGACCTGTTGTTAAAAAGATTCCCTGGGCACTTCTGGTTTATCCATAGCCACCGCTGTGCTCGCTGAGAGGGCAGAGCACACAGCCCCATACGCGGGGTGTGGCAGCCAGCCCGTGAGGTGTCTGCTCGGGTCACACGCATTGCCCCGCCAGCTCGGCCTGTCCGCCCTGTCTGGCCTCCCCGTGTGGCCGCCCCTCTCGTGACCCCGTGGCAGAGACGGAGCTGCCCTTGTTCTCCACTTGCCTGGCTGTAGGGGTGGCACTTGAGGAGGGCGAGGCCCCTGGAGCTCTTTCTTAGGATCTTTCAGATGGGAGCCGGAGGACAGAAAAGTGCTTTATAGTAACTGAAACGTATCCTGTGCAGTCCTGAGCCTAGAGGTAGCTCCCTGGGACTCTAGTCACCATCTCACAGAGAGAAGCAGTGTGGTTTCAGACAGTAACCAAGAGAAGTCATTGGCCGCTGTCCGCTTCTGCTACATTCATTCCCATTTTTCTCGACTCAACATGTGAAATAATAAATCCCTTTATTTTTGTTTAAACTGTTAATAATTTGAATTAAAACCCTTATACTTAGTGTGATCCTATTAAAGCAAAAAAGTGTGTATGTGTTTAGAAAATAGGTCGAAGGGATACATGCTACTTTTTTCTAAAATTTTTCATAAGGAATGTTTCATGCTTTTATTTTACAATAAAAAGAAAACCTAACCTATTGTACATTTAGAATTTTAAGTCTCTCTACTTTGCATTGTCCCTAAAATTGAAATTGATGAGATTCTATTTGCTATACAAAGGGAGTGCTGTTGCCAGACTTTAAATTAATTTAAATTTTCTTTTTAAGAATTTTGAATATATGAAGTATCTGAGCTGACTGTACCCAGTTGATTTTCTTTAAGTACTAATGGCATAGGCAGTATGAAAATTTGTTTTTGACCTCTAAGATCATTTGGTGTATTTTGCAGACATTGATAGACTTAGTAGTCTCATGGATCATGTGGATGCCAAATGTTTATAAGGTAGCAGGGAAAGCTATTAAGGATATATTAGGCATTCTTTTAAAAGCATTTTATAAGTGGAGTTCATTTCAGCATAATTTCAGAAGAACTAAGCCTTCTGTGGAAAAAAGTGGCTACTAACCTTTGTTTTCAGTGGAACTTTTTTTTTTTTTTCCTTTTTGTATATGAGCAGGCTATTTGAGGATACTGCTGAACTGTAGAATGTTCTGAACAGGGCTTATTAGAGGACAGCTAGTTTAGAGATGTAAAATTAACAAATTGTCAACCTTTTTAGTCTTTCAGAAATATTTTGGAAGAAAATTGAATACATGCCTTAATTTTTATTGTACCATTAAACATTCTGAAGTCTTTTTATGTGGGAACATAAAAACGTAGGTGTAACTTGGTTTTCTCCGCAAGTGGTTGGAGTCAGTGTTTTGAATGTTTAGTGTTTAGCTCTTACTCCAGTGTGGAACTGAGCACTTAGTGTTTTTTTGCAAGTCTTACAGATGGTGGGACTCTTAGTGTGCGTTTAGTCTCGCTTTGCATTGCTTGTAGACTTTCAGGAGGTTAGAGCCAGAAGGGAGCTTGGGGATCATCTGGGCGGCGCCCCTTGTGTTAGAGGTGGGAAAGCCAGCCCGGAGAGGCTGCGGCTTCCCCGAGGTCTCCGGCTCTTGCTCCCCTTTCCTTCTGTGCTCCCTTTCAGGTCCAAAGCTCAAGGTGCTGTTCAGCTCAGACCTGCACACCAAACACAGTGGAATACCGTGTTTTCTGGATTAACTGGGCTTTACAGGATGGAACAGTGATGAAGGATTTTTAGGGAAAAAAAGCAAAAAAAAAAAAAAAAGAAAGAAAGAAACAACCCTACCCTGAAATCTCCCCCAAACTCACTGTACACAATTTTTTTTACCCCATGAAACTTTCCTTCAGTCTTTCAGGCGCCCAGAATAAAGAGCAGCCAGTGCTCAGGCCTTTTTAGAGATCTCGTTCTTCTTTCCAGTACTCGTCTTTAGGCCAAGGCGGCGGTAAGATTGTAATTTCTGTCTTGGGGTGGTGATACTGAAATCCTGGCTGCAGTTGTGACCTGTAGGAGGAAATATATTTTACAACAGCGTGTGGATGCTGTGTAACTGAAATAAAAATTTATGGAACAGCTCTTGGCCTTATACAATATACTCCAGTAACTCTTGTTTTTGTTCTCTTCTGTTAAAAAAGACTGTTCATCATGACTCATTAAATTGATTTTATCATCCACAAGTGGGTTGTGACTCTCACTTTGAAAAGCATGGCTCCACCGAAATTAAGGGAAGATGCTGTTATACCTTGTCCCTTGAGATTGAGTCAGGAGAACAGCACAGTGTTTGCCCATAAATGATCTAAAGGCATTTTGAAGAAGCCAGGTATGATTAGGATCTGGCTGTTTTCTTCCTTGAAAACAGTGTTGTTTCCCACGGGCAAGAATAAGAATGCATCTTAATCTTTGTCTCCCAAGGTCGTTCTCTTGGTTGGTTATCCTTAAACATAAGACTTGTAAAGATGAGTTTAAAATTTAGTATAAATTTTGGAGTAATACTGGGATTGGAATATATGAATACTTTAGATAATTTGTTCATTTTTCTCTGAAACACTAATATTTATTTATTTTCCAATGGAGTAGTCTTCAAGGAAAGGTAAAAAAGAAACTCATTCTCTCCTGGTGTGTGTGTGTGCGTGTGTGCGTGCGTGCGTGCGTGCGTGTGTGTGTGTGTGTTAAGGTACAGCAGTTTTCACTGCAGTGAAGCATATTCTCTCCTGGTGTGTGTGTGCGTGTGTGTGCGTGTGTGTGCGTGTGTTAGGGTACAGCAGTTTTCACTGCAGTGAAGCATATTCTCTCCTGGTGTGTGTGTGTGTGCGTGTGTGTGCGTGTGTGTGTGTGTGCGTGCGTGTGTTAGGGTACAGCAGTTTTCACTGCAGTGAAGCATATTCTCTCCTGGTGTGTGTGTGTGCGTGTGTGCGTGCGCGTGTGCGCGCGTTAGGGTACAGCAGTTTTCACTGCAGTAAAGCATATTTTTAAGGAAATGATGACCTGGGGTGTTATCTCTACCCAGTTAAGCCTTCCTCCTGCTCCTGGTCTTCTCTGAGGCATCGCTCACCTCAGGGTCAGGCTTTCCTTGACCTTGTACCCTTTCACCAGCGCCTGTGTGCCTGCCCAGGCCTGTCCGACTCTTTGTGACCCTTTGAAGCATAGCCTGCTGGACTCCTCTGTCTCTTTGAGATTTTCCAGGCAAGAAAGCTGGAGTGGGTTGCCATTTCTTTCGCCAGGGGATCTTCCCAACCCAGGGATTGAACCCAGGTCTCCTGTGTCTCCTGCATTGCAGACAGGATTCTTGACCTCTTGAGGCATTGGTTAGATCAAGTCCTTCTGTTAAAAGTCTTCCTGGTCTCCGTGATTTTCCACCACAGTCTAGTGTCTCAGCATCGGTGATTATCCGTTTGTGTGAATGTGTTTTTATTGTCTGTCGGCCTCAGTAGACATCAGACTCCAGAAGGGCAGAGGCATGGTGGTTTGGCTCACTCTCGGGTCCCAGTTCCTGGCGTAGTGTCATAATGAACAGTGGCCCCTCTTTTCGGGTGGAGGAGGGTGTGGCTATAGTGGGGAGAGCACATGGGTGTTGGTACTAGAGTGAGTGCGTGTTAGTCTAGACAGACAGGCTTTGAATCTTACCTTCTGAGTACCAGCCTGTTAAATACTGGGGAATTATTTAACTTCTTTCTGACTCAGTTTCCTTATTTGAAAAGCAGATAATAATAGCACCTACTTCCTAGGTTGTTACTAAATTAGATGAGCCAATCACCTTTTACAAAAAGAACCCAGTAATTTTTAGCTATCATTATTACATTTCTTTTCTTCTTTTAATTTTTTTCTTTTAAAGTGGTAAGGGGGGGAAGTCCATTGTAATTAATTTTCATAAAAGGCCATCAAGTATGCTTCGAGTCTACATACATTTTAAAACAGTTGGAATAATCTTTATCCAAGAAACATTTGTTTTTCTGTGTCTGTGGAAGTCATAAACGAGGATTTGGGGACCCGGCTTTTCAAAATTCCCTCCTTTGCTTCAGCTATAATTATTTTGCATTTCATTCCCAAAGGTATTTAGAATTCTGACCCAAGGATCATAAATCACTCTACTAAAATCAGAAGTGTAATACTGTAGGTTGAATGACTCCTTTAGGTCGTTAGGTATAGCTCAGTCTTTTTTCTCTAGAACTTCTTTTTAGTTTTTTGGTTTAACTTGACATGTCTTTACGACTTAGGTTAGTACTGTTTTCATTTTTTAAAATGTTGTGCATTATGTTTAAAAGTATTGCTTTCCAGATTGGTCTAGCTGTTATTGCCTTAGAAAAGTGAGTGAGATTACTTTTCTTAATCAGTTAGAAATCTCTGATTATAAAAGCAACACATGTCAATTGTAGAAAAGTCTAAGAGTATAAAGAAGAAAATAGTCATAATCCTACTGTCTAAAAATAGTCACCGTTAACATTTTGGGCTATTTCTTTCCTGGGCTTCATGTCTTATCTGTGTGTGTGTGTGAGAGGGAGAGAGAGATTTATACATATAAGTTTATACGTGTGAGTTCTTCCTCCATACAGTGTATCTTGGCGTGCTTAGTTGCTTAGGTGTGTATGACTCTCTGTGACCCTGTGGACTGTATGTAGCCCACCAGGCTCCTCTGTCCATGGGATCCTCCAGGCAAGAATACTGGAGTGGGTCGCCCTTCCCTTTTCCAGGGGATCTTCCCAGCCCAGGGGTCAAACCCAGGTCTCCTGGATGGCAGGTAGATTCTTTACCATCTGAGCCACCATTAGTAGCTAGCATATCATGAACACTTTCCCATGTTGTAAACTATTTAATGACAAACACTATTCCTTATTTATCAGTATGCTGTAATTTAATTGCTTTTGAATTACTTTCTCAACAGTTCTGTCAGTCCTGACTCAACCCACTGGTATGATCTCAGAGTGATTTAAACAGGCCATCGGGAGCCTGTCCCTGAAAGTACATGGGAGAGTCCTCCTCAGGCCCAAAGGTGGCCCTTCTTGGCAGGAGACAGGCACCATGGCCTGGAGCTGATGCCCTGCTCTCGAGGAAGCAGCTCAGTGAAAGAAGCCCCTCTCTGTGGGTGATGGAAAACTTAAGAGAAGGACGCGGCGATCCTTACTACAGGGAGCTTGGCGTGGTCTTGGTCTGCCAGGGGCAACCCCTGTTGCTGCCGCCTGACTCCCCTCAAGGGTTCCGGCATGGCTCTGTTCCCGGAAGTGCTTGTGACCTCAGTTAATCTAACCAGTCTCTTGTCTGGCTTTTTGAGGTGTTTCCATTTATTTTGCTGTTATAAGCAGCAATATTATGAATGCTCTTTTGGGCTCAGTCTTTGTCTATACCCAAGATACTTTATTAGAATAAAATCCTGGAAATGGAATCGCATTACTAAAGAGTATGCATATATTTATGTTAGGTGTAATCTGTTCCTAAGTACAGAATTTTACATATTGAATTTTACATAAAATAGAGGCAACTATATAGGCTGTTGGCAGAATTTGATAATACAAGGATAAAAGAGAAAGAGAGGCTAATGACCAATTAGGTTCCTTCAGGTTTTTTTTTTTTAATTTTAGATTTTTGTGCAGTGTTTGTTTTTATATTGTGTAAGGCAGACGTTTGATACATACGACACATGTAGCAGAATTTGGCATCTAGAAGTGAGTGTGCCTGTGGAGATGAGCTCTGTGAAGAGAGTGGCACCTACAGACCCCTTCTGCCTGGCCGCTGCCCCTCCTCTCCTCATCGCCCTTACACCTAGCAGCGTTTTACATCTTTCAAGAGACGTGATGTTCGTGAGAGTCATCTGTGTCTTCTGGGTGCTGTGCTGTGCTCAGTCACTCAGTCGTGTCTGACTCTTTGTGACATTGTGTCTGACTATAGCCTGCCAACTCCTCTGTCCATGGGATCCTCTAGGCAAGAATACCTGAGTGGGTTGCCATGTCCTTCTCCAGGGGATCTTTCCAACCCAGGGATTGAACCCCGGTCTCCCGCATTGCACACAGATTCTTTACGGTCTGAGCCATCAGGGAAGCCGAAGAATACTGGATTGGGTAGCCTATCCCTTCTCCAGGGGGTCTTCCTGACACAGGAGTGGAACCAGGGTCTCCTGCATTGCAGGTGGATTCTGAGCTACTGTATTTTTGTTGCTTTAAAGTATTTCATTGTGTAAATGTGTCACAGTGTATTTTATTCACTCAGGGTTTTGGGGAGGGTTGTTTTTGTTTTTGCTTTTTTTTCCACCATTGTAATCATTTTTAAGTGTTCGGCTCAGTAGTGTTTAAGTATATTCATTCAGACTGTTGTGTGGCAAGTCTCTTAGAACTGTTCGTCTTTGAAAGGAGACTCTGTGCCCAGTAATTAACAACTCCCATCTCCTCTGCCCCAAGCCCTGATGCAGGAAGCTTTCTGAGGTGGACAACTCCCCAGACTCAGATTTGGCTACAATGAGGGAGGCCCTGAATTTCAATTCAAGTCACTTTGTGAGAAGACCTGTCAATATATCCCTGCACAAAGTTGCCACTCAGAGGTAGCTAAATTTGAGACTCCTTTTAACCTGAGGTGCAGGCTTCCCTGGTGGGTCAGTGGTAAAGAACCTGTTGGCTAATGGAGGAGACTGGAGTTCAATCCCTGGGTCGGGAAGATCCCCTGGAGAAGGAAATGGCAACCCATTCCAGTATTCTTGCCTGGAGAATCCCATGGTCAGAGGAGCCTGGTGGGTTACAGTTCTTGGGGTCGCAAAGAGTCAGAGATGACTTAGTGACTAAACAACTACTACCAGGCCGAATAGACCCCGGGAGACACTTGCATCTTAGGATTTAGTCTCCACTCACAATGGACATTTTCCCATTCCCGAACATGACGTCTTTCTCAGCTTCTCGCCTGTGAGTGGACTGGTCTCTGGGAGCTTCTCGCCTGTGAGTGGACTGGTCTCTGGGAGCTTCTCGCCTGTGAGTGGACTGGTTTCTGGGCATCAGCTGCCCTTTTCGTCTCTTTTCTCCTGCAGTGTTCTCTCACTCCCCTGCTGCTAAGTCGCTTCAGTCGTGTCTGACTCTGTGCGACCCCATGGACGGCAGCCCACCAGGCTCTGCCGTCCCTGGGATTCTTCAGGCAAGAATACTGGAATGGGGTGCCGTTGCCTTTTCCAGTGCATGAAAGTGAAAAGGGAAAGTGAAGTCACTCAGTCGTGTCCGACTCTTAGCGACCCCATGGACTGCAGCCTACCAGGCTCCTCCGTCCATGGGATTTTCCAGGCAAGAGTCCTGGAGTATGGTGCCATCGCCTTCTCCTCTCACTCCCCTAGGCCGGTAATACTTGTATTGTGTAGGAGTGTAACATAAAACATGCCCTGTCTTCAGGGAATTTATAATCTAGTTGAGAGAGATAAGGTAAATGGAAACTTTATAATTCATGATTTGCTGTGGAAATGGTAATAAACTTGGATCTGCCATCTGCCTGTGTGCCATCATTCAAGTAGTATCACATGTTTTCTGTAATGAGTCTGCAAGCTAGAAGTGTATTTTTCAGATGGAGAAAGTGAGTCTTTAAGAGACGTGTCAATGTGAGTTCAAAATCCCTGGACCCAGGGCTCATTCAGCTTCGTTATACTTCAGAGCCTGTGGTCCTCTGTTCTATGTACGGTCTCTTTAGTCATAAATGTGAGAGGATGTGATGAATGATTTAAATAATGGTTTGCTGTAGCAATAAGAGATCTCACAAAAATGAATAATTCCCAAGTAAACTATACAGGGGTGATCGGAGGTCCCTCTCGACAGAGGTGGGCATGATATATTGTCCGAACATACTGTGAGCATTTGCCATCTTAGTAACAAGATTTAACCATCATTTAAAACTGGCTCTCTCATTCCATTTTGTGGTTCTGCCATAAACCATTTAAGTTATTACCAGTTTCTTTCTGTTCCAGAGAGCACTGTAGTGAACCTCCTGATAACACAGCTCTGTTGGCTCTTCTGGGGGCTTTTGTGAAATCATTTTCTGAATGCAGAATTCGAAAGGAGTTTGAACACATTTAAGAGTTGTAATATCTATTGTTAAATATTTTCTTCTGAAAGATTATAAAAATGTACAGGCCACAAATAGTGCTTAACTTACGAGCTTTCTAGTTTTGAGGATTTTTTAAAGCCTTTGCTAATTTATATAGCCCAGAAAGAGCTATCTTGTTTAGAGTGTCTGGTAACTAAAAATAGGTGGAGCTACTTTCATGTTTTATTGGTAATTAAGTTTATTTTTTGAATTATCTTTTTTTGTATTTTTTCATTATTTTCATGTTGGTATCAGGATTTTTCTTTCCAGTTTTAATGAATCTTTTATAAATTAAGGACAGTGTTTTTTTTTTCCTCCAGTTTAACTTTTTAAATGACTGTTATTATTTTTTATATTTTAAAATGTTCACATAGTTAAATATTTTCTTTTTAGTTTCCTTCCATTTCTTTAAAGCTAGGAAGACCAACACATGTCATTAAGGGAAAATAATTTCAGACCCATTTTTCTGGAAAAATGCAATAAGTACCATTTTCTATGATATTTTGCGGGGAAAAAACACCATAAGCTATAAAAGAGCTTATAATACTGCTTTCTGTATTTTTACATCACTGTCAATCTTGTTCTAATAGCCATGTGCCTAGTATTACTGAATAAGTATCTGTTGATGGAATAAGAGTTAATTCAATGAATTAACTGGCAAGACTTTAATAGTTTTACTGATTCTTGGCACCTCTTCCTTTGCACTCTCTTTGTGTTCTGGTTTCCCGAGAACGTGTGGATAAAAGACAAAGGCGTGTCCTTTCTTTCAGACTCCTTATGCAGGATGTCGACTCCTCTCTGCATCTCTAGGTTCTGCATCTTATATACCTGGGAAGAGCGCTCCTCTTGGAATTGCTCTCTGAGCGAGAGCTGACCTAGAACCTACCATAAGATCCCCATTCCCTTGTTTTAGGAAAAGTAAGGTTGCGTTCTGTTCAAATCCTGCTTGTCCCCGGTTCATATTGAGGTGTCCCTTTGGAAAAAAAAGTAAAACACCCTTTGTGGTTCAGTCGCTCAGTCGTATCTGACTCTTTGCAACACCCATAGACTGCAGCACATCACACTCTCCTGTGCTTCACCATCTCCCCGAGTTTGCTCAAACTCACGTGCATCGAATCGGTGGTGCCATCCAGCCATCTCGTCCTCTGTTGCCACCTTCACCCCCTGCCGTCACATCTTTCCCAGCATCAGGGTCTTTTCCAGTGAGTTGGCCCTTCTCATCAGGTGGTCAAACTAGTGGAGCTCCAGCTTCAGCATCAGTCCTTCCAATGAATGTTCGGGACTGATTTCCTTTAGGATGGACTGGTTTGATCTCTTGTTAGTCCAGGGCACTGTCAAGAGTGTTCTCTAGCACCACAGTTTGAAAGCATCACTTCTTAGGTGCTCTGCCTTCTTTATGGTCCATCTCTCACAATTGTACGTGACTACTGGAAAAAGCATAGCTTTGACTCAACCTTTGTTGGTAAAGTGATGTTTCTGCTTTTTAGTACCATGTCTAGGATTGTCATGGATTTTCTTCCAAGGAGCAAGCGTCTTTTAATTTCATGGCCGCAGTCACCATCTGCAGTGATTTTGGAGCCCAAGAAAATAAAGTCTGACACTTTCTGTTGTTTCCCCATTTTTTGCCATGAAGTGATGGGACTGGAGGCCATGATCTTCCTTTTTTGCATGTTGAGTTTTAAGCCAGCTTTTTCACTCTCCTCTTTCACCTTCATCAAGAGGCTCTTTAGGTTCTCTCTGCCGCTAGTGTGGTATCACCTGCATATCTGAGGTTATTGATATTTCTCCCCTTGAAAGTGAAAGTCGCTCAGTTATGTTCGACTCTTTGCAACCTCATGGACTATACAGTCCATGGAATTCTCCAGGCCAGAATACTGGAGTGGGTAGCCTTTCTCTTCTCCAGAGGATCTTCCCAACTCAGGGATCGAACCCAGGTCTCCCACATTGCAGGCGGATGGATTCTTTACCAGCTGAGTCACCAGGGAAGCCCATTTTTCCCCTTATTGAGATACAATTCATGTATCATACAATTCACCCATTTAAAGTAGAAATCAGTTGTTTTAGTGTGCACAAAGATATGTGTAGCCATCACCAGGTCAATTTTAGAACACTGTGATCACCTCGGGAAGATCCCCTGTGCCTGTTAGCTGCTGCTGTCTGCAAGCCTCATGCCTCCCAGTCCTAAGTGACCATTAATCTACTTTTGTCTCTGTTCTGAGCATGTCATACAAATCAAATCATGTGATATGTGGTCTGTTAGGACTGACTTCTTTCATTTAACCTGATGTTAGCAAGTTTCATTCCTCTTGTACGATGTACCAGTCCTTCATTCCTTTCTTTGGCTGAATAGCGGTCCCTGAATGCGTGTCTCAGTACTGCGCTCTGCTTATCCACTTGTCATGATAGACATCGGCTTGTTTCCACCTTCTGAGTGTTTTAAGTAGTGACGCTGTAAGTGTTCAAATATGTATAGAGGTGTTTGTCTGGACATATGTTTTCATTTTTCTTGCATATATACTTAGGAGTCTAATTTGCTGGATCATAGATTTTTCAACTTGGCTGTACCGTTTAACATTCCCACCAGCTGTGTATGAGAGTTTTGATTTCTTCACATCCTTGCTCATGCTTATTATTATCTGCCTTTTTGAGGATAGCCATCCTTTTGGATGTAAAGTCCTGTCTCACGGTTGGGATGTGCATTTTCCTAGTGATGGTAAGCATCTTTTCAGATGCTTGTTGGCCCTTTGTATATCTTCTTTGGAGAACTGTGTATTCAGATCCTTTGTCCATTTTTAATTGGCTTGTCTTTTTATTATTGAATTATGTTCAGGTATTTAAATGAGAACATGAACATTGAAGAAAAAATGGAAGACATTTAAAAAAAACCCCTCAAATTGACCGTCTGAAGATGAAAAAATACAGTATCTGAAATGACAGATATATTGGGTGGGATCATCAACAGAGTAGACACAAGAAAGACGCGGCCGTAAAGAAACAGCCTGCCAGTGCAAAGGATGCCAGAGATGCGAGTTCAGTCCCTGGGTTGGAAGATCTCCTGGAGAAGGAAATGACGACGCACTCCAGTTTTCTTGCCTGGAAAATACCATGGACAGAGGAGCCTGACAGGCTACTGGACTGAGCAACTGATCAACTTACACACAGGCACCGTAGGGAAAAGAAAATGGCCTTGTGAACATAGCAATAGAAAGCACGCACAGTTCAGTCCAGGGAGCGCGCAGGCCAGAAAAACCGTGTAGAAGAGCCCCGACAGGCGATCCTGTCCAGCACTCAGCCGATCTGTGAGTGGAGCTCTTGGAAGAGGAAAACCAGAAAAAAGATTTTAAGAAATAAGGCTTAAAATGAACAGACACTGTAAGCCTATAGATTCAAACAGTTCATTGAACCCCAAGAAAGGTAAACACAAAGTTATCGCTAGAAAATCACTTATTAAATCCCTTGTTCTTCCATGGTCTCTAGTCTTGTGTGTCAGTCTTATAAATAACTATTCTTGTAATATTTTTTTCTTCTGCTTTCACATTTCTGTTACTGTATTATGTGGAACATTCTCCATTTATCTCTTTCACCAAATCATTGTGTTCCATATTTGCTTGATTTTACCCTGCAAAGGCTTTGGCTTTATTGTGTTCGGTTGTAGCCTTGATTATGAACCGTTTAAGGATTTCTCTAATTATTCCTAAATTAACTGTGCTATTCAGTTTAATGTTAGTTTATTTTAATTGACCGCTTTTACAAGGAGTATGGAGAATAGTGTCCTTCTAAACAGAAAACAACAGAGCGTCACAAAAGATTGAAAACCGCTGCCTTATTTGGTTAACTTCTTGACATGTATGTGATTTAAAAGTCAGCTTTGTGCAAAGCCGGCTTGTGTGGTCGGGAAGGCATTGTTCTTACCTAATGTGGAAGCACCCTTGTAGCTCAAATACTGATTTGAATTCGTTAATGCATCTGATACCTTTATCCTTTGAGTGTCTGTCTAATATATGTCGGAATGAGACATTTTGAAAGAAGAACCCTGCTAAATGTTTGGTAAACATTGTCTAGGTCAGTGCATCTTAACCCTTTTGGGTGAGAGACTCCATCTGACAATCTGATAAAACTATGGACTCTTGACTCCAAAAATGCGTGTAAATTAAAATCTACATTCAGTTTCAGGGGACTCGTAGTCCCCACAATTGAGACACAAAGTATAATAACATAGTTCTGATACTTTATTTTTTACATTCCCTATATTTCGTACATGTTGCATGTAATTACACACTGTGAGATCGGTTTCCTTTCTGAAACTGTGAGTGGTGTTTATCTTTGGAATACACTGGACTTCAGGCCTCACATTTCCAGCAAATTTCACATTAGCCTACGTATTCAACCACAGTTACCAATTATGTTCTCCTTAGTGAAGGGAGCTATAAAATTAGAAATAGCTTTTTTCTAAAAGTTTTTAGATCCAATAAAAGTTTTCTCCCAGTTTACATCGTTCTTAATTAGAAGGTAGTTTTATTTTTCACAAGACAGACTTTTTGTTTATCTCTAAGTGCATCTTTGATGTTGCATAGTGTTTTATTTCTTAGCTGTTAGCTTGCCATTTTTAAGAATTTCACAACTCCTACAGGTGTCGTGCCTCTCAAGTGGACAATTGTTTTTTTCTCTGTTGACTCCTTGCAGGTGAACTGGTCTTGTTTGTTGGACTAGTGTAGACAGAATAGCTGTTCAGGCTGACTTTAAGACTGAATAGTTGAGCTTTATGTGTGGAAAGTCAAAGTAGTGTTAGAAAAATGGGTGTCTCTTAGTGCCTGTCTGCTCGTGTAAGGAGACGTGGGAAATATTTTGGAGAGAGGGGTAGGCTCGCCCCTGCCTCGCCGCTGCCTGGTGCCCTCTGCAGCCGCGCCTTTCTGTCAGCTCTGATGCCTGCCGCTCCTTTGTGTGCCCTGCTCGCTTTGCCCTCAGCCCAGGCTCGCGGGGCCTGTGGCTTTCTCGGAGGAGCCGTGGGCTCTTCTGTCTTGGCCGCTTTCCCCCTCCCTCTCCTGGTCAGTGCCTCCAGCCATCCTGCTTCGGAGATGTCTTCCTTGTTATCACCCTAAGGGATCTCCAGGCTAGATCCTGTCTGCTGGTATGCTTTGTAGTTTTCCTTCGGAACATAATGAGGAACTGTTCTTGAAGCACTTTGTGTGTAGTTAAGCTATAGGCATAGGAGAAAAGGAAAGATAAACCTATCTGAATGCAGAGTTCCAAAGAATAGCAAGGAGAGATAAAAAAGCCTTCTTCAGTGATCAATGCAAAGAAATAGAGGAAAACAGTAGAAGGGGAAAGACTAGAGATCTCTTCAAGAAATTAGAGAATCCAAGGGAACATTTCATGCAAAGATGAGTACAGTAAAGGACAGAAATGGTATGGACCTAACAGAAGCAGAAGATATTAAGAAGAGGTGGCAAGAATACACAGAGCTATACAAAAAAGATCTAATGATCCAGATAACCACAATGGTGTGATCACTCACCTACAGCCAGACATCCTGGAGTGTGAAGTAAAGTGGGCCTTAGGAAGCATCACTACGAACAAAGCTAGTGGAGGTGATGGAATCCCAGTTGAGCTATTTCAAATCCTAAAAGATGATGCTGTGAAAGTGTTGCACTCAATATGCCAGGAAATTTGGAAAACTCAGCAGTGGCCACAGGACTGGAAAAGATCAGTTTTCATTCCAATCCCAAAGAAAGGTAATGCCAAAGAATATTCAAACTGCTGCACAATTACGCTCATCTCACACGCTAGCAAAGTAATGCTCAAAATTTCCCAAACAAGGCTTCAACAGTACATGAACTGAGAACTTCCACATGTTTAAGCTGGATTTAGAAAAGGCAGAGGAACCAGAGATCAAATTGTCAACATCCATTGGATCATCAAAAAAGCAGGAGAGTTCCAGAAAAACATCTATTTCTGCTTTATTGACTATGCCAAAGCCTTTGATTGTGTGGATCACAACAAACTGGAAAATTCTTAACAAGGTGAGAATACCAGATTACCTTACCTGCCTCCTGAGAAATCTGTAGGCAGGTCAGGAAGCAACAGTTAGAACTGGACATGGAACAGCAGACTGGTTCCAAATTGGGAAAGGAGTACGTCAAGGCTGTGTATTGTCACCCCGCTTATTTAACTTATGTGCAGAGTACATCATGAGAAACGCTGGGCTGGATGAAGCACAAGCTGCAATCAGGATTGCCAGGAAAAATATCAGTCACCTCAGATATGCAGATGACACCACCCTTACGGCAGAAAGCAAAGAGGAACTAAAGAGCCCCTTGATGAAAGTGAAAGAGGAGAATGAAAAAAACTGCCTTTAAAGTCAACATACAAAAAACGAAGATGATGGCATCTGGTCCCATCACTTCGTGGCAAATAGATGGGGAAATGATGGAACCAGTGGGAGACTATTTTCTTGGGCTCCAAAATCACTGCGGATGGTAACTGCAGCGATGAAATTAAAAGATGCTTGCCCCTTGGAAGAAAAGTTATGACCAACCTATATAGCAGATTCAAAAGCAGAGACATTACTTTGCCAACAAAGGTCTGTCTAGTCAAAGCTATGGTTTCTCCAGTAGTCATGTATGGATGTGAGAGTTGGACTACAAAGAAAGCTGAGTGCTGAAGAATTGATGCTTTTCAACTGTGGTGCTGAAGAGTCTTGAGAGTCGCTTGGACTGCAAGGAGATCAATCCCGTCAATCCTAAAGGAAATCAGTCCTGAAAATTCATTGGAAGGACTGATGGTGGAGCCGAAGCTCCAATACTTTGGCCGCCTGATACGAAGAACTGACTCATTGGAAAAGACCCTGACACTGGGAAAGATTGAAGGCAGGAGAAGGGGACAACAGAGGATGAAATAGATGGTTGGATGGCATCACCGATTTGATGAACGTGAGTTTGAACCAGCTCCGGGAGTTGGTAAAGCAGAGAAGCCTGGCGTGCTGCAGTCCATGGGGTTGCAAAGAGTCGGACACGACTGAGCAACTGGACTGACCTGCTAAATACCTAGTTCTCTGTGTAGATTGAAAAGTTTAGGAGGGCAGGCATGGTGAGTCTCTTGTTCAGTAATGTGTGTTTCCTCAACTGCTAGCACAGCCCTTGTCCGGTTGAGTGAACTGAGGGTCTGATGGTGTAGTTAACACACTACAGTGTGCAACAGTTTATGTGCAGTTTTCAACTGTAAATAAAGAAATCATTGGAATAGAGACCCTAAGAAACAAAAAGCCTAAAGGGAATGAAGTAACATACATTTAAAATTTTATTTCTTCTATCTCAGCTCTTACAGAGAATCCCATTCTCAAAGTTAATTGTTGATTTCAAATAACTGGTCTCTAATTTAAAAGGCTTGTATTTCCTGTCCCTCCAGGGGGTGGTTTTACGCTCTTTTTTAGACATAAACACACAGATTTACATGAAAGTGAAACCCCAGCCTGATCTGTTGTGTGCTCTCAGTTAGGGGAACCGGTTGTTTGGTGTTCAGAGAAGACGGGATGTGACTCCTGTACTTGATAGGGGAGGTAGGCAGCTACCTGAAGGAGAGTGGAGTTGAGTTACACCTTATATTTGACATGCAGAAATAAGATGAAATTCTCATCTCCCCGTCCCCCCCTCCGCCTTCCATTTATATTTAGCCATGCAGTGTCTACCCAGGGTGGAGTTAATAATACTCAAGGAGGTAGGCAGCTACCTGAAGGAGAGTGGAGTTGAGTTACAGCTTATTTTTGACACGCAGAAATAGGGCGAAATTCTCATGTTTTCCCCCCTCATCTATATCGTAGCCACACTCTGTCTCCCCAGGGCAGAGTTCAGACTCAATGTCTTACCCACGCCAGTAAGTGAGGAATGTAGACGTAGAATAGCTAAGAGGCTTCACCAAAGGAGGGAACCCCAGCACTGGCCAGACAGCTCGGTCCCTGAACTCTCCCCACAAGCACTCTCTTCAGCGACAGGGACCTCCTTCCCCAGGGGTGCAGGGCTCTGTCTGCCTTTCGGAGGAGGTGGACACCCCAGGGACCTGGGACAGAGAGGTGGGCCCAAGGTGGGAGAGTCCTCGGCTTTGAGGTCGGACCGGGGCTCCTGTTCTGCCCAGACACATTCCAGGGAGCAGGCGAGTTACCTTTGCATCTGCTTTTCCTCTTCGGCAGCGCAGGGATTGGGAGAGGGCTGTTGGGAGGCCGAGATGGCATAGCATCTGTAGATTGCCCAACTGAGTTACCTGCTATGTGATAGGTATTTGATAACAAGAGTATGATAATTTCCATCATCAACAAGAATGGGCCTTGTGGGCAAGGTATCCTTTCCGAAAATGGCGCCAGAAAGCTCTGTGGAGGATTAAATGAGCTCCTGTGGGGTGTTAAGCATAGTGCCTGACAGATAGATGCTTGGTGTTCAGTACGTAAGGCAGCAGTTACACTGTTAGTTACACTGTTACAGGGCAAGTTGTTTATCACTGTGTGATGCATTCTGTAGCTGATGCAAAACATAGAAATCTGATGCATGCCCCAGTTTTGGAAGTTGCTGTTTTAAGTGGAATTTCCTCGCCTACCGTTTAAAAATTGCTTTATAACTACAGTCATCAGTTAAAGTGATACAGAATGTCTTAATTTTATAATTATGTTAACATTTTTCATTTTGTCCTGGCTTGTAGTCTTTTATGCCTGTATAGTAAATTTCCTAAGCGTTGTCCTGGAATCCCATGGCATGGCACGTCATGTCCCAGATCCCAGCCGGGACACCCCTTTATATTTAGTTATCATGTCTCCTCGTCCGTGTCTTGGCTGTTACTGTTCCTCAGACTCTGTTTTTGATGACTGTCGCAGTTTAAGGAGGGCCAGTCAGGTACTGTGTATACATCCCTCAGTTTGGGTTTGACTGTTTTTCATGGTTTGATTCGGAGAAGGCAATGGCACCCCACTCCAGTACTCTTGCCTGGAAAGTCTCATGGACGGAGGAGCCTGGTAGGCTACAGTCCATGGGGTCGCTAAGAGTCGGACATGACTGAGCGACTTCCCTTTCACTTTTCACTTTCCTGCATTGGAGAAGGAAATGGCAACCCACTCCAGTGTTCTTGCCTGGAGAATCCCAGGGACGGGGGAGCCTGGCGGGCTGCTGTCTGTGGGGTCGCACAGAGTCGGACACTAGTGAAGCGACTTAGCAGCAGCAGTAGCATGGTTTGATTGGAGTTTGGGACTGCAACCCCAGAGGGCAAGTGCCTTTGTCATTTGAAAGCTCGTGTTCTCAACCTGGCTCATTACTGATAATACTGATTTATTTGATCATTTGTCTATGTAAATTACTTGGATCTTCCCCGTAAAGGTCTGTCTCTCCTCTTGCTCATTTATATGTCAGTGTGGGCTCATGGGTCCATGGTAAAATCCAATGCTTTGTCATTTATTTTGTTGCTCAGATTGTTCCAGCTCTGGCCAGTGGGGATTCTTTCAGTTGCTCCTGTGGTCATTTTAAGACGCTCCTGTTGGTTTTTTGTTTTTTCAACACTTCCTCAGCGTGCTGCACGTACAAGATACGCCCAGCTCATATTATGTCTTCCTTACTCCAGTCAGTCCAGGAATTGGCCGTTTCGCCAAGAAGTCCTGGTTCTTTTGTTGGAGCATGGTGTTGGAAACCAAGATCTGGTCTCCAAGTAAATGAGCTCTCTCTGTGCTAATGTCAAAGCCAAGGTCAGAGGTTTAATGTCCAAATTGTCCTTATTCCATTTCCCACTTGTCTTTCCATTTTTCTTCACTGAAAACCCTGGAAGAGCATCTCATATGTTTGTATTTCCTCAATTCATCCCCTCAACAGTTGGAGTTCATCTTTTGAAAGTATATGTGTATCATAGAGCATATTTATAGTTAACAGTTTTTAAAATTTAACTTAGAAAAATGCTAACTTGAGTTAAGGCGATTGAGACAGCTTATCTGTTTGCTACAGAAAGCAGCTCTGTAGTTAACTTGATTTCTGAGAATTACATGGGAAGTAATTCATGATAAACAACACTTTTTCCGCATATAAATTCGGATTAGAATGAGGGGATTTTGAAAATGTCCTCACTTATAAGGAAGAGAATAAGTAGAAGAAGGTCGCAGTTCTTTGTTGCTGTCTTTACAGTTTTAAACATTGGTCTTGTTTCTCTTTAAACTCTTAAATGTCTTGTGTGCTCTTGGTGTGGTGTGGGCCACTTGGCTTTTCCTCCCAGCTTTGGCACAGCTTTCTTCTTTCCAATTTCCCTGCCTTAGCCCCAGAATTCTCGTCACTTAAGCCTGAAGCAGTTTGCACGAATCGTTGGTTTTATGGTGCTTTTCTTTAGTTACGTCTGTGGTCGGTATTCATTGTAAATTGCACCTGTAAGGAGGACAGCTGCTTATTTTCACCTCTTGTGTTTAGAGACGTGCTTCCTACTGATAGCACCACCCCGGCACAAGCGGGTGCACCTCAGGAAAGGTTTTCTTCCCTTTTGATTGTTTGCTTGTTAATCTGTACACATACAGTCAGGGATCGATTTGCAAAACTTTGGATAGAGATATAGATAGGCTCACATTTTTTTTTTGGAGATGTTAGAACTGGCAAAAATAAGAAGGCACACTTGAAAATGTCTTTTTCTTTGTCCCATTGTTTTAAAGTACTGAACTGTTTGCAGTAAAATTGCCGAAATTATAGAAATAATCACATTTATCTTTTATCTGTATCATGACTCATATGTTTTTAACTACCTAAAACTTCTCTCTTTTTTTGGTTCTAGTTCTTTTTGGTTAGTCTTCTGGTTAACCAGAAGTGAAGAATAATAACATGAACTATTTAAAGCATTTTGTTATATGATTGTATGATTTTTTTCTGAAAGCCTTCATGTGACAGTATTTTTAAAATAGCTTATAATTATGTTTATTTCTTTTTTTTTTGTTTATTTCTAATGATGAGTAAACTTTATCCATATGGGGTAATTTTTCTTCACATATTTGTTTCCCATCTTTGTGTCCTTTTTTATTCTATGTACTTCAGGACTGATAAAGTATACTTTGCACAAATCTAATTCCCTGGTGGCTCACACGGTGAAGAATCTGCTTGCAGTGCAAGAGACCTGGGTTAAATCCATGGGTCGGGAAGATCCCCTGGAGAAGGGGATGACTACCCACTCCAGCATTCTTGCCTGGAGAATTTCATGGACAGAGGAGCCTGGTGGGGGACAGTCCCTGGAGTTGCAAAGAGTCAGACACAACTGAGCAACTAACGCTTCACTTTTTTCATGAGTGAAATAAGACTTCTAGAAGATCTAAGCCAGCCAGACCTGCACACTCATCCGCCTAACCCTTCCCAAGACCTCCCCCTCCCTGTTTCTTCTGTAAAACGTATCAGCTGATGCTCACAGCATCATGAATGATTGTGACTAATAGACTGCTCTCTAAAATTCCTGTGATTTTCTGTTCCCACCAGTTGTACCTATATATTTATCAAGAGTTCCTCATCTGTTCCTAAATCTTTTTAGGTCTCTTGTACGTTTTAATTGTAATTGCAGAATTTAGTAAATAATTATATAAATATATGAGATGTGATTGCAAAAGGGAATTGCCATTTCTGTATGAACTAATTAGGACTGCCTGGGAAAGTCTGAAGATAGGTCACCAAAAGAAAGTCAGCCCTAAGTTAGGGAGCGGAAAGCACTGTTGAGGTTTAGTTGATCCAGAAAAATTACCCTATGAAAACCTTTAAATTTTTGTTGCATTTTAAAGAACCAGAGCGTGGAGATGGCAGATGCTGTCCTTTGGTTGTGGTGTATTTGATGAAGTGGACTCCTGGCTTCTCTCGAGGACCCACACTAAAAGACAAGGCTGTGGCTTCATCAAAGTCTTAACTAGTTTAAACCCATTATTGGGCTTCAAGCAAAAATAAAGTGTTTAAGTATTGTATGTGTGTCAGTTCTCTATTGTAATTTAACAAACCATACCAAAGCTCAGTGACTTAAAAACCCTTTATTATCTGTTGTGGTATTGAATGTTTCTTCTGCTTTTCATGGTGTTGGCTTGGTCTCAAGGACAGCTGGAAGGTCTGAAATAGCCTCACACACAGGCTGGTAAGTTGGCACTGGCCGTCAGCTGGGGTGGGACCTCAGAGGCCTCTGGCCTAGCTGGCTTCTCCTTCATGCAGCCTTTCCATCTGGCTTATGAGGCTTTGAAGACCCTGGCAGTCTCAGGGTGGCTGGGCTTCTTACCTGGTGGCTAGTGTGCCACTTGGAGAAGGCAATGGCAATCCACTCTTGCCTGGAAAATCCCGCGGATGGAGGAGCCTGGTAGGCTGCAGTCCATGGCGTCGCTAAGAGTCAGGCACGACTGAGCGACTTCACTTTCACTTTTCACTTTCATGCATTGGAGAAGGAAATGGCAACCCACTCCAGTGTCCTTGCCTGGAGAATCCCAGGGACAGAGGAGCCTGGTGGGCTACCGTCTATGGGGTCGCACAGAGTCGGACACGACTGAAGCGACTTTGCAGCAGCAGCAGCAGCAGCAGCAGCGTGCTCTGGATACAAGGGTGGTTGGTGTTCATAAGGCTGAGGCCCAGAACTGGTCCAGAGTCACTTCCACTACATTCTGATGACTAAAAAGCTCACAGGGTCAGTCCACATTCAAGTTGTCGTTCAGTTTGCTAAGTCATGTCTGACTCTTTGTGACCCCATGGACTGCAGCATGCCAGGCTTCCCTGTCCTTCACTATCTCCTGGAGCTTGCTGAAACTCATGTCCATTGAGTTGGTGATACCATCCAACCATTTCATCCTCTGTCACCCCCTTTTCCTCCTGCCTTCAGTCTTTCCCAGCATCAGGGTCTTTTCCAATGAATCAGCCCTTCATATCAAGTGGTAAGAGTGGTGGAGCTTCAGCTTCAGCATCAGTCCTTCAGTGAATATTCAGGGTTGATTTCCTTTAGGATAGACTGGTTTGATTTCCTTGCAGTCCAAGGGACTCTTAAGAGTCTTCTCTAGCACCACAGTTCAAAAACATCAATTCTTCAGTGCTCAGCCTTCTTTATAGTCCGGCTCTCACATCCAAACATGACTACTGGAAAAATAGCTTTGACTGTGGACCTTTGTGAGCAAAGTGCTATCTCTGTTTTTTAATATGCTGTCTAAGTTTGTCATAGCTGTTCTTCCAAGGAGCAAGAGTCTTTTAATTTCATGGCTTCAGTCACTGTCCACAGTGAGTTTTGGAGCCCAAGGAAATAAAATCTGCCACTGTTTTCATTGTTTGCCCATCTATTTGCCATGAAGTGATGGCACTGGATGCCATGATCTTAGTTTTTTGCATGGTGAGTTTTAAGCCAGCTTTTTTCACTTTCCTCTTTGACCTTCATCAAGAGGAGATGATTATTCAAGGATGTAAATACTGGGAGGCCACCAGAGTAACAGCCACCACAGGCGTTTCAGGGTTTTTTACCTGCATATCTCATTTTTAATGCTTTTAGTATATATTTAAAAGTATAAAAGTATATTTTAAAAAATTAACTGACTCACCAATATCACTTACCCAGTGATACTGGATAGAAGACTTCAAATAAGTGAAAGTGTAAGCAAGCATAATAATTTGTTTAAAACTTGTGTTCTTACTAATAAGTGTGGGGACGTAGGGATTTGAGCCCATGGTATTCTGACTCCAGAACCGTGATTCCTTACCCCATACTCCACTGCCATTGTGCTGGTCAGTAGATGGTCCTCTTGGCACCTAGAGGAACAGTATCACTTAAACAACATTGTCAGAAGTCAACAGTCTTTAATTCTTACAGCCTTTAAAAATTTGCATTCTTAAAAGTATTAAATGTGATTTTATTGAAATAGAATTTAGATAATTAAGTCTAAAGTATCAGAAGATAAAATTATTAACCTCGCAAATCCATTTACTCAGCAGATAGTAATGGCCATGTAATCTACCCCGGGCACTGTTGTCCACCCTGGACAAACAGTGGACAGATGACGTCCCTGCCCTCATGAAGCTTTGAGTCTAGTTGGGGGGATAGTTTCTTACTCATTTCCATAGGAAATCTTGTTTTAAAATGTCTGCTCGTGTTTAAAAAGTGAATGATAGTTAAAAGAGTTTGAATATCTATACTGAAAAATAATGAAGGCTTGCTGGTTTTGCACAGAGCTGCACTCTCGAGTCAGTGCCAAAGTAAAGTCATGAATGTTGGGCAAACTTGAGATTTGCTAACAGCTTACCTGTAGGTAAGCTGATAGACGTTCCACCACAAGCCGATTGATTGGTCAGCTAACTTTTAGTTGGCACTTATAGTACATGCCAACCATGCCACCTCAAACTCATCTCCTTCTAATTTATAGTACAGGCCAAGCAAACTATGTAAGGTATCTGAAAAAGAAATCTAGAAAATCTAGCCCCTTTGCCAACAGTAGTAAAAGCCCTCCTTTAATTAATATTTCATAGAGAATAGGTCAGAGATGTGGAGAGAAACTCACACAGGTGAGAACTGTACTGATATGGAGTAGAATATTTTACGTTTAAGGACTTTCCTAAAGAACGTTCAATGAAGTTAATTTTTTTTTTTTAAGGGCTTTTGGAAAACCACAGATGTTTTCAAGCTCATCTAATCCAGCTCCATCATTTTATAGATGAGCTATTTCAGGCACCATGTGGTTTTACCTATGATGTCAGAGCAGAACTATTTAACCCCAAGTTATTTGAATTTTTGTCTTTCACATACTTCATTTAAAAACTACACCCTTTGGGTTGAGTTTAAGCGGACCTTTCTTAGACCGGATTCCAGGTCAGCCTGAATGGTACTTGAGCGAGGTTTCATGTTAAAAGAATGCAACATTGTTTTATGTGACTGTCAGAGGTTTAGTACCAGAAAGACATTTCACATTTGTATGTTTTAAACACAAGGAAGAAAAATGTTTCAGGGCAGTTGATGCAGACCTTGTACTACTTTCCTTATCCAAAATAATTGGTATCCATGGAAACATTCTAAACCAGTCAGCTGGCCACATGAGCTCATCTCACATGAGCTAATACCAAGTGAGGTTTTGGGTGCTTTTGGTCAGTTGCTTGAAGTGATGCAAGTTCTTTTGAACTTACCACTAGTATTTATTTTCCTAGATTTTGTGTCTACATGATTTTTTTTAAAGGAAAAAAGGATGAACTTTTGCTCAATTTCCCCTCCTACCCCACCCCGCATTGTGTTCTTAGCTAAAACTTCCAGACTAAGTTGTTTTTCTCTGGCTGCTCTTCAGATTCTTCTCTTCACTGGTTTGTTTGTTTGTTTGTTTTTTTACCAATTTGATTATGATACTCATAATCAAAACCTGGTTGTTTTCTTATAATTCTTCTGCTTGGAGTTTGCTGAGATTCTTATATCTTTGAGCTGCTGCGTTTTTTTGTTTGTTTTTTCCCCCCTCAGATTTGGAAAAATTCCAGGCCTTATTTCTTCAGAGAACTGTTTTCTGTTCCTCGCTTTTCTTGTTTTGAGCTCCAGTAACACGTGTTACACTGGTGGTGGTTTCGTCACTAAGTTGTGTCCAACTTTTACTAAATGGAATAGAATTTTTAGAAATTGGATTTTTTTTTTGATTAGTAACCACAGTAGCTAGTTTTAGAGTATTAATTTTACTGTACTTGTATCAATTTTAAAGTGAAAGTGAAAGGATCAGTCAGTCATGTCCGACTCTGCAGCCCCATGGACTGTAGCCCACCAGGCTCCCCTGTCCATGGGATTCTCCAGGCGAGAATACTGGAGTGGGTTTCCTTCTCCAGGGGATCTTCCCGACCCAGGGATTCAAGCCGGGTCTCCTGCACTGCAGGTGGTTCTTTACCAGCTGAACCACCGGGGAAGCCCGTGTGTGTTACCCTACGTGATGTTTGTCCTGCGGATTGCTGATGCGCTGGTCTTTCTCTTTTTCTTCCCTTTTTTTCTCTCCATCTTTTTCACTCTGGTTGACCTTGGGTAGTTTCTAGTGCTGTATCTTCAAGTTTTCTGATCTTTTTTTCTGTTGTAGCTCATCTGCTTTTATCTTTTCTAGAGTATTTTTCATCTCACGTGTGTTTCATCTCTGCAGGATCCACCTGAGCCGTTTCTGGTTTGTCTCTATTGATTTTTCTCCTGGTTTGGGTTGCATCTTCCTGTTTCTTTGTAAATTTGCATAGGATGGCAGATGTTGTGAATTTTACTTAATGGGTATTAGACTTAAAATTCTTTTAGGTAACGTTGGACTTTGTTCTAACGTTTAATTAAATTACAAAGTTACTTGAATGGAATGTAAACCAATAACATTTCTGACAGGTGTGACCACCTTCTTAACAGAGTTAAGTAAACCTTAAGAAAGTATTAAATGCATAGCTTCATCTTTGTATAATGCTTCTCCTAAGATTTATTTTAGTTATGAATAAATATAGTAACTGCAGCGCATGGCATTTTTCCTACCTCATTTTCTATGGTGCATAATGAATAAGGAGGGATAAACTGTATTATGTTTGATTGATTTTAATACAGTGTTTATGACAGTATTCATCTTCACTTCCTTGTCATTCTGTATGTTTGCTGCTAGGATAATTAAAGTTTGGAAGTGCTTTGAAATTAGTAGTTTATTGTGACCTTTTGTTTTGTAATAGATGTAGATTTGAAAACAAGAGATATTCAACTTCTGTAGAATTATTTCAGGGACTTAGTCTTCCACTCCGATTTGGAAAGTGCAGCCAAATGAATTTTTCCGTGTGTAGAGAAATACAGTTGGAGAACAGTACAACACAGATACCTTTTTCTGTTTCCCCAAATTAAATTTTTCATAAAAGTTAACATTTTCAAAATAGATGCTTTCTTAGTGGAGAAGGAAATGGCAACCCACTCCAGTGTTCTTGCCTAAAGAATCCTGTGGACAGAGGAGCCTGGTGGGCTGCTGTCCATAGGGTCGCACAGAGTCAGACACGACTGAAGTGACTTAGCATGCATGCGTGCATTGGAGAAGGAAATGGCAGCCCACTCCAGTTTTCTTACCTGGAGGGTCCCAGGGACAGAGGAGCCTGGTGGGCTGCCGTCTATGGGGTCGCACAGAGTCGGACACGACTGAAGTGACACTTAGCAGCAGCAGCAGCAGCGCTTTCTTAGATTGTTCTTATCTGCTAAAAGCACTGGACCTTGTAGATAAGACAATGAACTGTCCTGTCTTGAGTTTATGACTCTGTGCTCAGGGCTGGGGCCTTGCCTTTGGAGGCTTGGCTTAGTGAAGTGTGGCCATTTTTA
Source organism: Capra hircus (assembly GCF_001704415.2). Lineage (NCBI taxonomy): Eukaryota > Metazoa > Chordata > Mammalia > Artiodactyla > Bovidae > Capra > Capra hircus. The sequence continues at coordinate 84,012,610 of NC_030816.1, forward strand.
GTCCCTCTTCAAAAATTCCTCTTCTACTTGTGCGTTACATTGCATCAGTTCATTCATCCACATAATACTGCTGAATACAAGTAAAACATTCCATTTTTTTATGCCTGTTTGATGATTTAGTATTTTCTGCATAGCCTTTTATTACCATTATTTTGTTTTGTTTTTTGAGTCTTCACAACTGAATTTCCTGAAATATTTTAGACTATTGACCTTACAAATTCTGAATTACTCTGTTTCTTCTTAGTCTGAGATTAAGTTGTGTGCAGTCTCCCATCCAGTAAGGCTGGGACTCAGCCTTGGTTTTCTGCCTTCCAGGTTCATGCTGTCCACCGCAGAGGGGGTGTTCTGAGCCTGGTCTGATTTGCTCTTTCATAACTGACTCAGTTCAGTAATATATGAGATGTATTATCGTGGAAAAACAATGAATGGTTTTGAACATTGTGCTGAAAACTACTGGAGATACAAAAGTACTAAAATACAGAGTCCTTCCTTACCACTGACTTTATCTTAAGTAAAGTTGCTTGGTCGTGTCCGACTCTTTGCGACCCCATGGAGTGTAGCCTTCCAGGCTCCTCTATCTGTGGGATTTTCCAGGCAATAGCACTGGAGTGGATTGCCATTTCCCTCTTTATCTTAATGGAGGAAAAGTAGAGTTATAATATTGAATCTGAAAGGAGTTAGAAGATGTTAAAGGGGCTTCCCGGATGGCTCAGAGTTTAAAGCGTCTGCCTGTAATGTGGGAGGCCTGGGTTCAATCCCTGGGTCGGGAAGATCCCCTGGAGAAGGAAATGGCAACCCACTCTGGTCTTCTTGCCTGGAGAATCCCATGGACAGAGGAGCCTGGAGAGCCACAGTCCATGGAGTTGCAGAGAGTTGGACATGGCTGAGTGAATTCACTGTCGCTTTCAGAAGATGTTAAAATGTTAAAGCTGTTTCTGGTGGTGTTCATGCTGAAGTCAAAGGCAGATTCTCTTTCCAAGTGGAGCAGATGCATGCTGAGTGATGTCTGTCGTTTAGTGACGCTTCTCATACTGTTCCTGTTGAGCGTGCTTTATGGGGTTTAGGCCTTACAGGTATGGAGTTTAAATACTTTTTATCCTTATTTTATATATGTGCATTGCTGAGATTTTAAATAATTTGGCTGAGGCCCACACAACTAGTAACTGGCAGAGTCAGGATTTGAACGTAAGTCCCTTGTATGAGAAAGCCTATGTTCTTCATTCAAAAGCTTGTGCTAGTAACCACAAAACCAGATGGGAATGAAATCAGCAACCTTGTCATTGTTTTTTTTTATCAGCTGAATCAACTATTTTGCAGTGAGTGTAGAAGAATAGGAAATTTCAAAATAATTTATGTCCATGTTAATCACTTCAGTCGTATCTGACTCTTTGCGACCCTATGAACTAGCCCGTCAGGCTCTTCTGTCCCTGGGATTCTCCGGGCATGAATCCTGGGGTGGGCTGCCATGCCCTCCTCCAGGGGATCTTCCTGACCCAGGGATGGGACCTGCGTCTCTTATGTCCTGCACTGGCAGACGGTTTTCTCTACCCCTAGTGCCACCTGGGAAGCCCACGTGGTTATTTGCTATGTGACTTTGTGAGTCTTAAATAATAAAGGTGGCTAGCCTGAGGGAACAGGTACATTTAAAACTTACGTCTAAATTTGCTTATGGGTGTAATTGGATTCAGTTGGCTTTTCGAATATTCTGCTTGTGTGTCTGATAGTGTGGGTCTGTATGTGTGGAGGGTGTGTGCACTCACAGTATCTAGAATGGTCTTGTCTGGTTTAAAAATCGGTTTTTGACCTGTCTCAGGGATTCTTTAAATATTTCAGTGCTGTAAATTTGAATAATTCTGCAGCATTTTTATTTTTGAAAGGTAAGGATCTTTTGTCGGTCCGTTCAATAATAATGTTATTACATTTTAGGGTGGGATATTTTTTTTTCCCCTCATGACTTTGGAATAGCTTCGATTTTATAACAGGATGTGTAAATCTCCAGAGAGAAAACTGGTTGTATCTTGAATTTAGTTTAAAGTTTTATTTTTGAAGTATGAAGTATATTTTATAAAGAAGATTCAGAATAGGTTAGATTGTAAGGGTCCTTATTTGAAAGGAACTTCATGATTGCGTCTTTCTAGTTTGCTGTTTGGGAACTGTATCTGTTCTCAGTTCATATATTAAATTTTATTTTCATTAGCATCGCAAAAAATAGAACTTTGTCCAAGAAGTGGTATTGTTGAGGAAGTCTCCTGGGAACAGAGAATTGGCAGGAAGTTTCCAGAGACCAGGTGAAGGAGGAACTGCTGTTTGGAGGTCAGGAGAAAGTCGTTCCCTTCTCTCCTGCAGAGCATCTTCCCCGCACGCCCCTCCCCGGCGCTGCGCTGCAGTCCCCTGACACACGTCACCAGCGCTCTCTGCTCGGCTCCTGCTCTCTGTTCTGTGTGTGCCTCACAAAGGAAGGAGCGGGCCTCCGAAGTCAGGGCAGGACTTGCCCACTCAGGGTTAGCTTGTCCCCGCCTAGCACGTGAGCGATGCTCAGTTCAGTCGGATTTGTATCTTTCAGTTCTTTGCTCTTTTTTTCCCCCCAATCCTCAAGTATTTAGTTTTAAACTTCATTTATGCTGTAAAGAATTCTCCAAACAACAGAAACCGCACATCAGTTCTCTCTGTGCATGCTGAGAGGAGGAACACAGTGGCTGCGTTCAGGAACACAGTGGCTTCGTTCTCCTTGTGAGTTTCCGTAGCTACAATAGAAGAGCAAGATACATCAGGCTAAGGAGATGGCAGAGCCATGGAAAAGTGTTACAGAGAGTTCTTAAAAGGAGCTTGGAGTGGTTTAAGTTTGAATTCACTTCCTCTGTCACTGAGTATTTTCTCTGCTTGTTGTCTTTATCAGGCAAGAGTGCGCATTGGGAGACTCAGCTTGCAAGATTTCCGAATCTGATCCTGAGGACTATTCAGATGAAGCCAACACAGAGAACCTTTATGGCACCTCTCCTCCCAGCACGCCTCGGCAGATGAAACGCATGTCCTCCAAGCACCAGAGGAACAGTGTCGGGAGGCCCGCTGGCCGCGCGAATCTGAAAGGTCAGTCTTGCACTGGAGGATATACACGTGCAAGGGTGTGGCCCGGTTCAGCATCTGTGCTGCAGGGCGCTGTGATGCCCACCTTCTACAGTAACAGTGTTTCCTCCCCTTCCTTTGAGTTTGATTTTATGCTGCCTGAAAGTTTTATTTTGACACTTCTGAGTTGTTATCATTAGCGACATTGTTAGTAAAGGAGAAACTGACTCTCCAGAGGTGGAAAGGCTTGTCCTGAGTGTTTGTTCAGGTCAGCGTGTGAGGCATTTGCGTTCCTTCTGGGGTGTGGAGGAGGCCATGGGGATGCCGTCGGCGTGCACGGCCTGGACGGCTGGCTGCGGGTGTGCGGATCTGTGGCCTTCTTTCTTTCTTCGCATCTCTTGGGCGGGACCGCCTAGATTCTGTCTCCCGGGCATGACATCCTAGGCAGGTGGGGAGAGGCATCTCCTCCAGGGTTCTCTGGGCGGCCTGAGCCCCGTGTGCTCTGCCCTCGTGTGGGGGGCCCTCCTGCGCCCTAAGCACAGCGCCAGATGGTGCCTTGTCACCAGGCTCAGAACCTCTGTCTCGCCTTTCTCTGTGTTTGCAGTCCCAAAGCCCAGATAGTGTCCTGCTCCTGGAGATGGAGGTTGTTCTCTGCTTTCGTTTCTTGGAGCACGTCACTGCTGTTCATTTCTGAGCTGGAAGAATTGAAGCGTGCAGACCTGGCTTCCTTGTACATACTTTCTAACGCGGAACCTCGGGTCACCGACGCCTTACGGTTTTAGAAACTGATTGATTTCAGCAAACCACTTGTCCTAAAGCTGATCTCTTAGCTTCCTAGAATTCATCCACCTATTACCTGCAAGGTCGGGGTTTCATTCCGTGTCTCCTCTGAGGAATTTCCCCTGTCACGTGCTCTCCCTACTGGAAAGCCTCATTCCCGTTCTCCCTTTCTGTGGCCCGCGTCCTTCTGCCCTTTTTTTGGTCAGCTTCCCTTTCCCACACCTTTCTTCCGTACACTGGTCTCTCATGGCTGATGTCTGCAAGTCCATTCTGGGTCCCTGTCATATATAACTTCTCCCAGGAAGAAGAGAGGCGGGAGAGGTGGGCTTTATTGTATTTGTTTCCTTGAACGACTTCTTATCTAAGGAGGAATTCCTAGGTAGTAAATAGCCTTTCTTTCCTATGAGGAAGAAGTTTGTGTTTTTTTTTTTAACTTTGTTTTAAAACTTTACTTGTAGTAGAATATTAACCTATGGCCTGTATTTACCCCGTTTGGAAAGTAATAGCTTTCTATTGCAGTATAGTATCTTTACAATCAGTCCTTATCCATTTTCTCAAAAGAATTTCTCAGGCGCCTAGAGAAGCGCCTTGTCTAAAGTAGTATCTGTGCAGCAGCGCCTCCTGAGTCAGCATTGTTGATGACTTACTTGCCTTGTGGTGCTAAACGTGGCGAGGCCAGCAGGACATCTGCTTTTTCTTCACTGGTTGGTTCATACAGTTCTGGAGGCATCGCCCTGGTCGCTCAGCAGTAAAGAATCTGCCTGCAGCGCCGGAGACACGAGTTCTCTCTCCGAGCGGGGACGATTCCCCTGGAGGAGGAAATGGCAGCCCGCTCCAGTGTTCTTGCCTAGAGAATCTCATGGATCCGTAGGGTCGCAAAAGAGTTGGACGTGACTAAGTGACTAAACAGCAGCAACAGTTTTGGAACAGGAGTTGAGAACACAGTTCCCGCCTTTACAGATTGAGAAAGTGGGGCCCAGGGTTTTAAAGCAACTTCTTAGCGGCCAGAAGGCTTGAGATAGCGGCAGGACTAATTTTAGGTACTTTTTTTTTTGACCACGCTGTGCAGCTTGTGGGATCTTCGTTCCCTGACAAGGTATTGAACCCAAGTCCTCGGCAGTGAGAACCCACTGGTGCCGAGGAGTCTCCAGGACTGACTTCAGCGCTAGCTCTCCTCGGCCTCGGTTTGGGCTTCATCCCCAGTTCGAGCAGCAGGGGTTAAGCTCTGATTGCGGAGCCTGAGACGACTCTCTGTGCTCAGTCACTTAGTCGTGTCCAGCTCTTCGCCACCCCGTGGACTGTAGCCCACCAGGCTCCTCTGTCCACGCGATTCTCCAGGCAAGAATATTGGAGCGGGTTGCCATTTCCTCTTCCAGGGGCGCTTCCTGACCCAGGGATTGAACCAACGTCTTTTGCATCTCTTGCCTGGGCAGGCAGATTCTTGACCACGGAATCACCTGGGAAGCACATTGAGATGACTGTGCGTCGTCACGTATCAGTCAGAAAACCAGTCACTGGATACTTGTTGAGCTCCTGCTGTTGTCCTGGGCTGTGGCAGAGATAGAAGGTGGAGGAGAGATTGTCTGTCTTCCTCCTCAACTTCTTTCAACTATTTATTTCATGAAATGACAGAATTTTAGGTCTGGAAGACATCAGCTGCTGCTGCTGCTGCTAAGTCACTTCAGTCGTGTCCGACTCTGTGCGACCCCATAGATAGCAGCCCACCAGGCTCCCCCATCCCTGGGATTCCGCAAGCAAGAACACTGGAGTGGGCTGCCGTTTCCTTCTCTAATACATGAAAGTGAAAAGTGAAAGTGAAGTCGCTCAGTCATGTCCGACCCTCAGCGACCCCATGGACTGCAGCCTTCCAGTCTCCTCTATCCATGGGATTTTCCAGGCAAGAGTCCTGGAGTGGGGTGCCGTTGCCTTCTCCGGGAAGCCATCAGAGACCACTTTAATTCCTGCCGTTTTGCAGGTGAAGAGGGATGCTCGTGAACCTTTGCCTTGCAGCTACCTGAGAGCAGACCTCGGCATCAGCATTCTTATTCACTTAATGGTTTTTCTTGTTTCGAAAGATGACGTGTTTACGGAGTTTAGAAAATGCTGACCAAAAAAAAAAAAAAAAAAAAAACACCCCACCCATAAACCCAACATGCAAAAATAACTTTTGCCATCTTTGCCCTGTAGTCTCTTTGCTTCAGTTCAGTTCAGTCGCTCAGTTGTGTCCGACTCTGCAACCCCATGAACTGCAGCACGCCAGGCTTCCCTGTCCATCAGCAACTCCCGGCGCTTGTTCAGACTCATGTCCATTGAGTCAGTGATGCCATCCAACCATCTCATCCTCTATCATCCCCTTCTCCTGCCTTCAATCTTTCCCAGCATCAGGGTCTTTTCTCAGGAGTCAGTTCTTCGCATCAGGTAGCTAGAGGATTGGAGTTTGAGCTTCAGCATTAGTCCTTCCAATGAATATTCAGGACTGATTTCCTTTAGGATTAACTGGTTGGATCTCCTTGCAGTCCAAGGGACTCTCAAGAGTCTTCTCCAACACCACAGTTCAAAAGCATCAATTCTTTGACGCTCAGCTTTCTTTATGGTCCAGCTCTCACATCTATGCATGACTACTGGAAAAACCATAGCTTTGACTGACGGACCTTTGTCAGTGAAGCAGTGTCTCTGCTTTTTAATATGCTGTCTAGGTTGGTCATAGCTTTTCTTCTAAGGAGCGTCTTTTAATTTCATGGCTGCAATCACCATCTGCAGTGATTTTGGAGCCCAGAAAAATAAAGTCTGCCTCTGTGTCCACTGTCTCCATCATAACACAGGCTCTTTGCTCACATGTCGTAATGTCTGTGTTGCTGTACTGTATTGGTTTATAGCTGGCTTCTGTTTTCATTTCCTATGTTGTGAACTTTCTGTGTCATAGAGTAACCCATGCTGAGTAACCCATGTAAATGGCTGCTGAATCATTTGTGGAAGCATCTGCCCAGTTACCACTGACAGTTCTCAGCACTGTGCTTGGCCTCTCAATAGAGTTGCCTTTTAAATATCATAATAACCCAACGAGATGTAGGTTCTCTATATTACTATTCAGCTTACGGTTGAGGAAATGACACAGTTTCTAGGGTGTGTAGTTTTAACTGGCCCAGTCATGCATATGTTAGAAAGTAGCTAGTTTGCCATCTGGTGAACTGTTTTGGCCATGAAAACAAACAAACAAACAAAAATGGATAGGAAGCGCCCATGTTGGGCGGGTGGGCCGTATTACCTTACGGTGATGAGGTGTTCAGCAGTGTTGAGCAGCAGAACAGCTTGAGAGCTCGGTTGCTTCGAGACCTCGGCTGCTTTGTGAACTTGCGGCAGCAGAGCGTGGTGGACGGGAGTACAGACTCGGTTCCTGGATTGCCTGGATTCTCATCCTAGTTCTCTCAGCTTCCAACCTCCATGTCTTATCTGAGAAATAAGTGCCTTCCAGTGTGGTGAAGATTGTACGTTCAGTAAGCACTGGCTGTCATTATTATTGGGAGCTGAAGATTTCCTCGCACTGTTTGCCTTAAAATTTTGAAGTAGAATTGAATAACTGTAACGTTGAGCGTTTCCTCCTTAGTCGGTGCTCCCACTTGCAGGCAAGAGCCTGAGTCACCGCTGCTGCGCGTGGAGCTGGGCTTCTGTCTGGACTCCCCGCTTCCCGTAGCTCCTCCCAGCCCCTTTCCTTCTCTTACTGCGAGTGTTGCCGCCGCTGTGGGTGCCTTTTCACTGGGTCCCTCTCTCCTCCCCCGCCCTTTCTTTGCGTCTTTGCCTCTCTCTCCATTCTTCCAGCCCCTCTTCTCTTCCCCTCCCCCGCCCCGCTTCCGTCCCCCCTTATTTCTCCCTCCTCCTTTCTTTGACCTAGAACTTCGGTGACTGTGTAGGCAGGTGCTGTGCTGGATGATGGATAAGCCCTTGCTGGTCTCCAGTCGCAGCCACGGAGATGAGCAGGCTGCCCCACCCTGTGTGGTCGAGTTGGGGTGGTGGCGAGTGAGGGGCTGCTGCGGGCGCCCACAGGAGGGCCTGAGCAGACCTGGGCCTGGGAAGGCTTCAGGAACAAGTGCCTTTCGTGCTGTGACCCGAAGGCTGAGCTCGGGAGACCAGGATTTCAGACCCATTTGTCATTCATCAGAGTATATTGGCCTCTCAGTGTTTTCAGGGGCTTTTAGAGTTAATTAGATTGGCCAGACTTATTTTCAAAGCTTCCCAAGGAAATAGGAACGGATGCATTTTCTTTCTCTCTGAGACAAGCAAAGGCTGCCTGAATCATACCCTTCACTTTGGAACTGCATGAAAGTGGAGCTCATCTCTTTAAAGAACGTTGCCAATGGTCCTTTCACGTTTCTGGTCATCTGTCGCCATGTGACAGACCCGCCAAAGCGTGGTGTTCCGAAGGAGCCCCGTTTTCTTGTGCCCACGGCCCTGTGGGCAGGTGTCCGGGCAGCGTGCAGCTCCTCTACCGGCTGATGTCTTGGGCCTTAGCTGGCACAACGCAGATGGCTGGAGGTGCCGTTGTGGCCCGGCTGGGCCCCTGCGTCTTCTCCGCGTGGTGTCTGCAGGGTCTCTGATGTCTGGGATGACTCCTTCTCTGACCCTGCCCCCTGGACGGAGAGCTGGTTGGCACTGTCCTTTTTTCTACGTGACCTTCCATGTGGCTGGCCTGGTCTTCTTCACAGCACATTGGTCCCAGATAATTGGACTTCTTAAGTGACAGCTAGCTTCCTTCAGCTAGTTCAAGAGGTCCAGGTGAATCTGAAAGGCCTGGGAGGCCCCAGAGCATCAGGGCTGCTGCCTTCTTTTGCCCCATGGGGCCAGCCAACACCCAGAGCGGGCGGGGCGGTGCCCGGAGCTGTGGTTCCGCGGCTGTCCTGAGAGGCCCGCTCCTCCCTGCATGTGAGGCTTTGGGCCTCACTGCCGGCTCAGTCCCGCTGTCTTTGCACCTTCCGGCCCCTCCCTTGTAAACGGAAGTGCTCTCAGGAGCACCCTCGGAGGAGCGTAAGGTCGCCCAGAGGTGAATGAGGGTCCTGCGTGCTGGGAGCAGGCGCGAGGAGCCACTGACACCGCTTTCTTTAGACAGTGACTGTTGTCACGTGCTGATTATATGGATTTGATTGTTTAAATATTCTTATCGTCTGCTCAGAATAACTACTGCTGTTACAGACTGATTTTTTTTATAACTAGAAATTCCGTCCCAGGCCTGAATCATACCCACTGTTTACTACGTCTCTCAGGATGGCAAAGGAAGTAAGTCAAGTTGGTCCCGTAGTGTAAGTGGGCTAGATGAGAGTGAAGACATCAGGTCAGAGCGCTTTGCAGGGCGAGCCTGCCCTGTGACCATCGTGGGCTCCGTTTGCAGCAGTAATGTAACACTGTGAGAGCCAGGTTACAGAGATCCATGTATCAGAATTTGTACATCCTGTACACACGTGTGCACATACATGTACACACATTCATCTCCTTTCCATTAGCAACTGTCTCAGGGTGTGTGTGTCTATGTACATGTGATTTTTTGCTAACATGGTGAGATTAGCAAATTTTTTTAAAAAAACCATGCTGCTCTAAAATTGATCTGCTAAAATGGTTATAAATGAGGTTCAATCACTATAGTTAGAGGAATGCTCACTGTGAACCAGAGTGGGTTTGCATCTATATTTCAGCTCTTTAATCCAAATCTGGCCCAACTTTCAAAGTTCTGGTTCAGTTTCACAGTCTACCAGTGTACTTGGAGGCTCACTGTTGCAGCCACACTCTCTTCTGTGCCTTCGTGTCATTTTGCATGTTTATTGTCTGGCTTAAAATATGCTCTTGCCTTCCTTTCTGCCCTTCTTTAAGGCAACCCCGTTCTTCGAGGCCATCGGCCAGGTGAGTGCCTGGCCTTGCTCAGCTCTTCTGCAGATGAGTCCTGTAGCACCCCCCGTGTCTGTCTTTCATCGCGCTCAGCATCTTAGCCTCTCCTTGGCCACACAGTCCTGTCCTGGGAGCAGCTCTGATGGGTGTCAAGGTGGTTGACGGCACAAACATGAGTTACAGTAGGATCCCCATCGGGACATTCGCATCTGTCTGATCGTCTGTGTGATGCAGTCCTCTCCATCATGTGGTGTTGTGAAGATGATGACAATTTCTATAAAGCCCTTACCTTGTAAATGGGGAGATTGAATAAAGCAGTGTTTTCCCAAATGCAGTGTCGTTCTAGCCAGGCTGAATCAGAGGCTCTGGGAATGGGCCCGGGAATCTGCGTTGTAGCAAGAATCTGAGTGGTTCTATAAGGTTGACTGAAGTTTGAGAGCCTTGGATCCGGGGAGTGTGTGTGTGTGTGTGTGTGTGTGTGTGTGTGTGTGTGTGTGTGTGTCTTCAGTCCCTTGGGATTGCTCATATCGACAGTCTAGCACATCACTGCCATAAATGTCGTCTCTCAGATTCGGGTGTGTGTGTGTGTGTGTGTGTGTGTGTGTGTGTGTGTGTGTGTGTGTGTGTGTGTGTGTGTGTGTGTGTGTGTGTCTTCAGTCCCTTGGGATTGCTCATATCGACAGTCTAGCACATCACTGCCATAAATGTCGTCTCTCAGATTCGGGTGTGTGTGTGTGTGTGTGTGTGTGTGTGTGTGTGTGTGTGTGTGTGTGTGTGTGTGTGTGTGTGTCTTCAGTCCCTTGGGATTGCTCATATCGACAGTCTAGCACATCACTGCCATAAATGTCGTCTCTCAGATTCGGGTGTGTGTGTGTGTGTGTGTGTGTGTGTGTGTGTGTGTGTGTGTGTGTCTTCAGTCCCTTGGGATTGCTCATATCGACAGTCTAGCACATCACTGCCATAAATGTCATCTCTCAGGTAAAGAGCAGGTACCTGTTTCTACGTTCTCATTGGAGAGATTGCAGAGGGCTGGTGTGTTGAATTTACACACATAGGTGAAAGAACGTAAGAATTGCAGGGGCTTGATAATACTTGTATTTTACACATATTCTAAAGAGTCATTTCTAGGTGTGAATTGCAAGGAATTCAGTTGATTGTCTTCGATCTGTTGAAACCAGTGATTCATATTGCTTGTCATTTGTTTGCGTTCGGTTTTATTATACAATTTTTGTTGTTGTTTTTCTTTTCCTTTCATGTTTTTCTGATTTGGCAGGAGTTATTGGTAATTGGCCAAAGGAAGCAGTAACTTCTTGGAAGGCTTGTTTTAACAGTACTGCAGAATCACACCACTCAATTTATAGCCACTTGGGAGAGTGCTATTCATTAGTCTTATTTAAGTCATTATGAATTAGTTCTGTAGTACTGTAATTAGAACTTGTATAAAGCATTCTGTATACGTTTGATCCATTCTCCTTTCCAGAAACTCTGTTTGACTTTCTATTCATTACAGAGGGATTTAGCATGGGCAGAAAACTAAACAAGCAAAGATTGGTATTTTCTTTTTGCACAGTAGCTAGACTAGAGCTTGAATATATTTTCAGTTTAAATTAAGTCATTTTAATGGTATATCAGTTTCCATTTGTGTTTTTTTTTTAACAAATTTGGCTTTTTATTTTGGAAAAAAATATAGCTTCTTTGTCTTATCTTCCTCTTTTCCCAATTTACTTTCCTTTATACACATTGTAGATCCAAAAACTGAACCATTCCTTGCTTTTTGTAAGTACAAAATTACAAAAAAAATGTTTAATATACCATTTGTATGCTGTAAGATAGACTTCACAAGATGTGTATATGATCTGCAAAACTTAGGTTTCTAGGCTTGCTAAAATTTGATTCTGTATTTACAGAAAAGTGGGATTAGCATTTCCCTTCTTAAGTCCTTTTAATTGTTAGAATAAAGATCAAGGCTGAGAAGCTTCATCTCTTGATATTGTCATGCTTTGACTGTTAGCTCTGTGGTAAGCTTAGCATAGATTTGGGCTTAAAGTTCATGAAGCAGTCTTCTGTGTTGTTAGATTATCGCAGCTACCATGTGGCTCAGTGGTAAATCCACCTGCAGTGCAGGAGCCATGGGTCCAGTCCCTGGGTTGGGAAGGTCCCATGGAGAAGGAGATGGCAACCTGCTCCAGGATTCTTACCTGGGGAATCTCATGGACAGAGGACTTTGCAATTAAACAGCAGCAACTCCCAGTTAACTCTTGTTTCCCTTCAGTTAAGTTCAGTTCAGTTGCTTAGTCGTTTCCGACTCTTTGCGACCCCATGAATCGCAGCACGCCAGGCCTCCCTGTCCATCACCAACTCCTGGAGTTCACTCAAACTCACATCCATCAAGTCAGTGATGCCATCCAGCCATCTCATCCTTGGTCGTCCCCTTCTCCTCCTGCCCCCAATCCCTCCCAGCATCAGAGTCTTTTCCAATGAGTCAACTCTTCGCATGAGGTGGCCAGAGTACTAAAGTTTCAGCTTTAGCATCATTCCTTCCAAAGAACACAGGGCTGATCTCCTTCAGAATGGACTGGTTGGATCTCCTTGCAGTCCAAGGGACTCTCCAGAGTCTTCTCCAACACCACAGTTCAAAAGCATCAATTCTTTGGCACTCAGCTTTCTTCACAGTCCAACTCTCACATCCATACATGACCACTGGAAAAACCATTGCCTTAACTAGATGGACCTTTGTTGGCAAAGTAATGTCTCTGCTTTTCAATATGCTGTCTAGGTTGGTCATAACTTTCCTTCCAAGGAGTAAGTGTCTTAATTTCATGGCTGCAATCACCATCTGCAGTGATTTTGGAGCCCCCAAAAATGAACTCTGACACTGTTTCCACTGTTTCCCCATCTTCTTCCCATGAAGTGATGGGACCAGATGCCATGATCTTAGTTTTCTAAATGTTGAGTAGTTTTAAGCCAACTTTTTCACTCTCCTCTTTCACTTTCATCAAGAGGCTTTTTAGTTCCTCTTCACTTTCTGCCATAAGGGTGATGTCATCTGCGTATCTGAGGTTATTGATATTTCTCCCAGCAATCTTAATTCCAGCTTGTGCTTCTTCCAGCCCAGCGTTTCTCATGATGTACTCTGCATATAAGTTAAATAAGCAGGGTGACAATATACAGCCTTGACGTACTCCTTTTCCTATTTGGAACCAGTCTGTTGTTCCATGTCCAGTTCTAACTGTTGCTTCCTGACCTGCATGTAGGTGTCTAAAAAGGCAGGTCAGGTGGTCTGGTATGCCCATCTCTTTCAGAATTTTCCACAGTTTATTGTGATGCACACAGTCGAAGGCTTTGGCATAATCAATAAAGCAGAAATAGATGTTTTTCTGGAACTCTCTTGCTTTTTCGATGATCCAGCGGATGTTGGCAATTTGATCTCTGGTTCCTCTGCCTTTTCTAAAACCAGCTTGAACATCTGGAAGTTCATGGTTCACGTATTGCTGAAGCCTGTCTTGGAGAATTTTGAGCATTACTTCTAGCATGTGAGATGAGTGCAGTTGTTTCCCTTAGAATCTTTAAATCATGGATTAGAAGAACATTTATAATTTCTGTGGAATTACTGAGTCAGGTGGTAGTTCTGATTTTAGTTTTTTGAGAAAATATCTACCGTGACTGCACCAGTTCAGATTCCCACCAGCAGTGTATGAAGATTCCTTTTTCTCCACGTCTTTGCCAACATTTGTTATTTGTGTTGTTTTGATGATAGCCATTCTGAGTGAAGAAATTTCTTGAATGGACTGTGTAAGAAGTTTTAAGACATGTAGAGTAAAGTAGATTAAAATAACAGATAAATTTCCCATTGTTTAAAAGTATTGCTAATTTAAAATGTAATAATAGTTTTATGTTAAAATATAACACAAATCCTTATAGACAGATAAAATCCTTTTTGATGGATTGTAAAATAAATTGAATATAAGTAAATTAAATTGGAAGTCCTTTTAGAAATACTTGTTTGAAAAATCCTTACTTTAAAACTAAGTTAAATTGATTTGGAGATATATTGGTTTTGAACAAATTTTCTTTGTTAAATTAACTTTAACAAAGTTATATTCGTCTGGGTATATTAGTCAGTAAATTGATTTTGGGTATTTTAGTCTGTAATCATATAAATACACTCTATTTCATAAAATCTAAAGGCATACTGTGCTGTTATATACTAAGAAAAAATGCTTACAATTGATTCCCAATATATTCTTACACTTAGAATTTTTAATTATCTAAAGAACTCTTTTATACTTTCTGATATTTAGATATAAATTTTTAAAAGTCATTTATTAGTTTTGTGCATATGTATATAAAGGAAAATATAGATGAAATATATTAGTGAATATTTTCCTTAAAGTTGTTTATATTGCCATTAGTTATAAAGCATATTCTAATTTCAAAGAAGTTGAAATACAAAATGTGTGTCCTAGATTCAAGGAGACAAACTGTACCTTGAGTGTAGAGGGGAGATGGGGGTGGTGCTGTAGGCTTGGGCGTTGTCAGTGTGTGAAGGGCACGTGAAGGTCACCCAGGGAGAAGGCAGGTGAGGCAGGAGAGACCCAAGAGGAGGACTTTGAGAAACATGCACTTTTCATGGAGTGAGCCGAGGTCCCAGAGGGGACTTTGGAAGAGGTGACTTCAGAAGCGGAAGACTGCCCTGAGACTCCTGCGTCTAGAAAATGAGAGAATGGAGGGGTTTCTGTGAGGTAGAGATGGTTCAGAGGGTCAGAGAGCCCAACAGGAGAGAAGACGTGTGTTCGTTTCAAAGGTTGGGAACTCCGTTAATAGAACTATTCACAGTTCTTTGAAGGCGAAGTGTGATGTTTGCTTGCTTTGCATTAATTCTGAATGATTTTTACGTGCCAGTATAATAGACTAGGCAAATTTTACTAAATTAGTCTGTATGTCTTCAGTTTCCTTAATGTTAAATTAAGAAATGTTACTGCTCACTTGGTTGTGGCAAAGAAGAAATCAAGGAGCAGAAATTAAGGTAAGCATTTTTGCTTATGTGTCTTTCAGTGTTTCATGAGAGTAATCTTAAGGTGCCTTAAGGGTTCTTTCCTCCATCTGCTTGATTTTACAAATGACAGGAGTAACCCAGCAAACTTAACCGATTTGCTCTAAGTTGATGCTTCGGTTCGTGGCCACGGCAGGAAACGGATGTGTTCTCAGTTGGGTGGTATTTCTCTGTTCTAAGTCCAAGGTGATAACTCGTGAAGATTTGATTTACCTGGATGACTGCACTCTGTGGTAGACAAGTAAACAGCTGCTTTTAGGTTAGTAGTGGAGGACGTTAGAGAATATAGCAAGTATTATATAACAGGAAAAATGGGTAAAACCTTTTAGAAGTTAAATGTTTTGGTGTTGTATTCTCTTAATTTTCAGCACATGGTATGATTATTTTCTCCAGTGGCAGTCTGCAACTATAAATACGTGTGGATATCAGTCTTATTGAAAATATTGAGAGAGTAACGTTAATGTTCTTCTTTTTTTTTTTCCAATAGAAAAAATGAATGTATCAAACCAACCTCCACACAAAGACACTGGGAAAACTGTGGAGAACGTGGAAGAATACAGCTATAAGCAGGAGAAAAAGATCCGAGCGGCTCTCAGGTCCACAGAGCGGGATCATAAGAAGAACGTGCAGTGCTCCTTCATGCTGGACTCAGTGGGGAGCTCTCTGCCCAAAAAGTCCATCCCGGATGTGGATCTCAATAAGCCTTACCTCAGTCTCGGCTGCAGCAATGCTAAGCTTCCGGTCTCTGTGCCCATGCCGATAGCCAGAACCGCCCGCCAGACTTCCAGGACTGACTGTCCAGCAGATCGCTTAAAATTTTTTGAAACTCTCCGACTTCTGCTAAAGCTTACCTCAGTCTCAAAGAAGAAGGACAGGGAGCAAAGAGGGCAGGAAAGCACGTCCGCGTTCTGGTTTAACCGATCTAACGAACTGATCTGGTTAGAGCTGCAAGCCTGGCACGCCGGCCGGACCATTAACGACCAGGACCTCTTTTTATACACAGCCCGCCAGGCCATCCCAGACATTATCAACGAAATCCTTACCTTCAAAGTTAACTATGGGAGCTTCGCCTTTGTTAGAAACGGAGCTAGTCTTAACGGTACTTCAGTAGAAGGGCAGTTCAGAGCCCCTCCCGGGACGCAGCCTGCGGGTTACTCAACCTATCACGAACACCTCCAACGCCAGAGGGTGTCCTTTGAGCAGGTCAAACGGATAATGGAGCTGCTGGAGTACATAGAGGCACTTTATCCATCGCTGCAGGCTCTTCAAAAGGATTATGAGAAGTACGCTGCAAAGGACTTCCAGGACAGGGTGCAGGCGCTCTGTTTGTGGTTAAACATCACAAAAGACTTAAATCAGAAATTAAGGATTATGGGCACCGTGTTGGGCATCAAGAACTTATCAGACATTGGCTGGCCGGTGTTTGAAATCCCCTCCCCACGATCGTCCAGGGGCAACGAGCCCGAGGATGAGGCCGAGGACACAGAAGGAGAACTGAAGGAGCTGGACAGCAGCACAGAGGAGAGTGAGGAAGAGCAGAGCTGCGGCCCGCGGGCACTGGAGCCCAGGCCGCCCGCCGACCGCAGCATCCACATCCAGTCGCCCCCGGATTGCGTCCCGAAGAAGCTTGAGAGGCTGGAGTCCGAGGACGAGTCTGTCGGCTGGGGAGCCCCAGACTGCAGCACCGAGGCAGGCTTTAGTAGACACTGTCTGACTTCTATTTATAGACCCTTTGTAGACAAAGCACTGAAGCAAATGGGGTTAAGGAAGTTGATTTTAAGGCTTCACAAGCTGATGGACGGTTCCTTGCAGCGGGCACGTATAGCACTAGTAAAGAGCGACGGTCCAGTGGAGGTAGGTTTCCAGAAGGCAATGAGCTTAGCCTTCGTTCCGCTGTTACTTGTAAATTACCGCGTATGTTGTATTATATATGTGCTTTCATAGCCTGGATTTTTTGTTGTTGTTAATTGAAGTATAGTGGATTTACAGTATTGTGTTCACAGTCTTGATATTTTTAAGGCGTAAAACAGTAGTTATTATAAACTGCAGATGTAAACATTTCTATAGTGTTGTGATAAATTGGAAGATGGATCTATGAAAACTGTATGAAACTGGGTGAAATTAAGTGTGTGGAAGGGAAAAAAAAAAATCCAACGATTTAAATATAGGATGGAGAAGGACAGACTGGGTATAAATAAAGAGGGAAGAAAGCCACAATCATGGGTGACCACAGGCTGAATATGAGTCAGTAAAGCAATCAACATGATGCTGAGCTATTTTTAAATGAGCGTGGCATCCAGGGTCACAGGTGCAGTCCCTTCTCTGTTCTTTGCAGTAGCTTACTTCCTTGTGAGTCGCGTGTCCCATGTTGATCACTGGATTTTAAAGAGAGATGAATTATAGAGAAGGCTAAGAATGATCATAGGGAAACAGTATACACTGTTGGGTAAGCTTAAGCATAGATGGTCAGCATAGATGGTAGAAGTTTAATGAAAGTATTACCAAATGTATGTTTTGTCATGTGAAGATTTTTGTGAGCGGAAAATGTCTACTAGAGGAAGTGGCTTGAAAATGGTACAGATTTGGTTTTATTAGCTTGATATCTTAGAAATTCTTTACAGTTAAAAAGTGGCAAAGCTAGCAGGGGGTATATTGTTGGATATTCTTGGGAGTGAAAGAGTATAAGCAGTTCTTCTGTTGTGGTGAGTGTGCATGTTCGTCTGGCTAAAAGCAAAAGCACCCATCTCTTTGAGATCCCCAATTACCAGAGTTAGGCTGTGATTCTAAATTTTAATAGCTATATACGTATATATATGTGTGTGTGTATATATATACATCTATTTTTTAAAAAAGCCTAATTACACCATCTGGCTTGCTTTGGAGTCAGAGATGATAAAACAGAAGATATTCTTTATTCGTTAAGATGGGAAGTATCGGAAGGGAACTGCAGTTTGCAGAATTCTAAGTTTTAATCTGATGGCCAAATTGTGAGCCCTTAGGAGAAGGGCTCAGGCAGTCACATAATATAGCAAGATGTTTGCAGAATGAATCAATTCTGTCGCTGTAAGAGGTTAGTTTCCTTTGAGTACTATTTTGATTAAGTGAAGTCGCTCAGTCGTGTCCGACTCTTTGCTACCCCATGGACTGTAGTCTGTCAGAATCCTCCATCCATGGGATTTCCCATGCAAGAATACTGGAGTGGGTTGCCATTTCCTTCTCCAGGGATTATTTTGATTAGAAATCTCAAAAATGAATTTTCTTTGAGCAGTATGTTGACTCTGTGAATGAGTTTTTATGTATATCTTTTTATTAGGGCAAATGATGTTTTTCCCTTTTAGTCCATGAATAACTGTTTCATCATAATAATTTATTGTAGTAGAAGTTTCAAAGTCAGTAGAGCAAAACTAGATCCATAATGAAGAATTGATGCTTTTGAACTGTGGTGTTGGAGAAGACTCTTGAGAGTCCCTTGGACTGCAAGGAGATCCAGCCAGTCCATTCTGAAGGAGATCAGCCCTGGGATTTCTTTGGAAGGAATGATGCTAAAGCTGAAGCTCCAGTACTTTGGCCACCTCATGCGAAGAGTTGACTCATTGGAAAAGACTGTGATGCTGGGAGGGATTGGGGGCAGGAGGAGAAGGGGACGACAGAGGATGAGATGGCTGGATGGCATCACTGACTCGATGGACATGAGTTTGAGTGAACTCCGGGAGTTGGTGATGGACAGGGAGGCCTGGTGTGCTGCAGTTCATGGGGTCGCAAAGAGTTGGACACAACTGAGCGACTGAACTGAATTGAACTGCGTGAAGATTTGGCATATGCTTCCAACTAGTGAGCAGCTTATTTTGGTTTGGGTGTTTGGCTGGAGTTCAGTTCCAGCGAGGACACCTATGGGATGATGGGGCTGATTAATTTGTTAGTTTTTTTTTTTTTTTTTTTTTTTGCTCTGTGGGCTTTTCTTTAGCTGTGGCAGGTAAGGTCCACTCTGGTTGTGGTGAGCGGGCTTCTTGTCACGGTGGCTCCTCCGTTGCTGAACGGAGACTGGGGCCCGCGGCTTCGGGAGTTGCAGCTCGCTGGCTCAGTGAGGTGTAGCTCCCGGGCTCTGGAGCACAGGCTCAGAAACTGGCGCACAGGTGTCACCCTGCAGCCTCTGCGAGCTTCCCAGACCAAGGATCAGACCCGTGTCTTCTGCGTTGGCAAGCGATCTCCTCGCCACTGGGCCAACCAGGGAAGCCCGGTTAATGTTTTTTCATGAAGCACTATTTTTGAAGTGATACCAGTGAAAAAGTCCTGGCATTGTCACCTCACCTTTGATTCATTAGCTCTCATAGGAGAGAAGGGTTCATGTTAGGGCTTCTTAAAACTGCTTTGCGTTCCCTCCCGCAGACTGACTTCCTCCCTGCCCTGGAAGCTCTGTGGCATCGAATCCCTGCTGCTTCTGGCACAGCTTTGCATCACTTAGATGCGTTGGAACAAGGAAAAGATTGTGAATGAGTGCATTTTCTGTTAGAACACTTACTGAAAAAAGACAGTAGTAGGTAGCTCGTAGTTTTGAATTCTGAGTTGTATGCCTTTGGTGTGACCAGTTGAGATTTAACTGAATAAAAAGGTTATCTTTATTATAGAAAAGAGATACATACAAATTCAAAGTATATTAATTAAAGACTTTAGTTTATTAGAATTATTTGGGGTTGTTTGCTTTCCAAAAAGAAATTAAGTACAGAAACACCTCTTGTTTTAAATTTTGGTTTAATCAGTTATTGTGTCTGTTAAATAATGAAAGAAGAAATAACCAAGAGCCAAAATTCTGTGTTGGAGATTAATCCAAACTGATAAAAGATAAGTCTCCAAAATGATAGTCAACTCAATGGGAAAGTAAAACTTTATTTTTATTCCTATTTCAGAGACGTAATTTCCATAAAGGAAGTGCACATTTATGTGTGTGTGTGTGTGTGTGTGTATGTATATATATATATGAGAATATGTACACTCCCCTTCTGGGTTTTAGTTTTTTTACTAAGTATGTCTGGGAAACAGCCACAGTTTTAAAATCAAATAACTGGATTCCATTTCTTGATGCAACGCTTTCTCGCTACACAACTTTGTAAATGACTTAATCTTCCTGATCCCAAGTCTTCACATCTGTAAAATGGATATAATAATACTTTCCTACCTCACAGGGTTGTTATGAGGCTTTAAAAGATTTTTGTGTGAATAATAAAATGCTATAGAAATTAAATACAGACTTTTTTTTAGAAGTTTTGTTAACATTTTTCCCCCTTGAAGCTGACTGTACGCTAGTAGGGGCTAGACAAGTCTATATTTTTACTTTTTAAGTGTATTTTTAGCTTTTCAGTTCAGGTCAGTTCAGTTGCTTAGTCGTGTCCCATTCCTTGAAACCCCATGAACCGCAGCACGCCAGGCCTCCCTGTCCATCACCAAGTCCCGGAGTTTACCCAAACTCATGTCCATTGAGTTGGTGATGCCATCGAACCATCTCATCCTCTGTCGTCCCCTTCTCCTCCTGGCCCCAATCCCTCCCAGCATCAGGGTATTTTCAAATGAGTCACTTCTTCCCATCACGTGGCCAAAGTATTGGAGTTTCAGCTTCAACATCAGTCCTTCCAATGAACGTCCAGGACTGATCTCCTTTAGGATGGACTGGTTGGATCTCCTTGCAGTCCAAGGGACTCTCAAGAGTCTTCTCCAACACCACAGTTCAAAAGCATCAATTCTTTGGCGCTCAGCTTTCTTCACAGTCCAACTCTCACATCCATACATGACCACAGGAAAAACCATAGCCTTGACTAGACAGACCTTTGTTGGCAAAGCAATGTCTCTGCTTTTTAATATGCTGTCTAGGTTGGTCATAACTTTGCTTCCAAGCAGTAAGCGTCTTTTAATTTTAGCTTTTAATCTCTTTCAAATCGTACATTTTTAAGGGCATACGTTTTAAGCAATGGATAACCTTTTAGGTTTGAGGACAGTTCTACTTTCATTCCTAATTGTTAGAAACATCTTGCCCGACTTGTGCTGCAGACTGCGCCCACTGTATTGCTTCTGTTCTGCGCAGTTTCTGTGGCTTATGTGATAATAGCAGTGAATACAGCTGGAGGAGTTTGTAGAAAAGAATTATGATATTTGATTGTTCTCATATATGACTGTATTTTTATTTCTCATTAAGTTACTTGCAACTTGTGTTTGTAAATAGCATCTAAAATATTTAATTCTCATTGGCTTGTAAACATGCTTTATTTATAAAACAGCTTTCCCTAAAAAGAAACATACTTCAGTACTCTGAAGTTTTAAAAATGTAACTAGTGATAACTAAAAAAATCTATTTGCAAATTGTTTTAATAATACGGATATCATACATAGCCTTAATGGTTTGTTAAAAATCAAGTGACGTTGCAGCTCCCTGTTGTGGTGCTGTCGGGGCTCAGTTGCTCAGTCCTGCTGACTCTTTTTCGATCCCAGGGACAGTGGCCCACCAGGCCCCTCTGTCCACGGGATTTCCCAGGCAAGAATACTGGGGTGGGTTGCCGTTTCCTACTCCAGGGGCCCTTCCTCACCCAGAGATTGAACCCGCATCTCTTGCATGTCCTGCATTGTCAGACAGATTCTTTATCGCTGAGCCACCTGGGAAGCCCCTGTAGCTCCCCAGTTCCATAAATTCATTTTCTCAGGACATGTTTCTAATTACATATGCAGTCTCTGGTTAACAAATGAGTTCGTATCTGAAGTTCAGTTTTTAAGACAGTTGTTTCAATCTCGAAAATAATTATTCAGATAAATTGCCATAAATGAGTTTCAGGCCTTCAAATAAAACTTAGGAAAATTTAAGTAACTGAACTAACAAGGCCGGCTAAAATTTTATTCTTGGCAGCAAGGTCAACATAATGTCAGAGTCAAAAATGAGAGAAAACGTCCCCCCCGCCCCCACCTTTGTTTGTGCACCTAGACGTGAACCTAGTTCTTTCTCACGCTTACTCATTCGTTTCCCGGTTTTCCTTTTTTCTCGATATTTAGACCATCCCAGGAGCTCAGTCCTGCTTAACTCCCCACTTTGCTGCAGTGTAAGCGCCTCTGATCTCAGTGTGGTTGATCAAGTCTTAGGAATAAGTGTCCTGATGGCCATTTCACAGCAGTGTGTGCTGCTGTCCTTTTATGATAGAGATCGTTTAGCCTCCGATGTCTGCTCCTTCTCCGTCAGATGCTGCTTGGAGAGCATCCCTCCCAGCTTTCCCTAAAAATTAATAGGAATCATCTCAGTCCAGTAGTTCCTAGGTAGCCTTTCCAACAGTTACTCTAGCTGTAGGTTTTTGTTGTGTTGTTTATAATTCAGTTTTAACTTAAAGAGTAAAACAAGAAACTATGTAAACATATATAAAAGATTGATCCTTGATTTCAAAATTGCCTACATGCAATTGCATTTTTTTTTTTAGTACGCTTGTAATCATGAATACTTTGAGATTTTTAGGGAACTTACAAAGATAGTTCACAATTTTCATATGCTCTTCATCCAGTTTCCTCTGATATTGACATCGTCATCAACTCTGGTTCACTTGTCAAAATTAATATACTAACATTGGTGCAAAATGCCGTTAACTCAGTTACAGACATTCTTTGCGTTTTTGTCCTCCTGCTAATGCCCCTTGCCTGTTCCAGGACCCAGTCGAGGCCGCCCCACTGCGATTAGTCAGCGTGTCTCCTTAGTCCCTTCCGATCTGCGGCAGCTTCTTGTAGGACTGGCTTGTAGGACACTCTCGAATTTGGGCCTCTCTGATGTTTTCTCATGGTTAGACTGCGTGAGCTTCTGTAGGTGACGGGCTTCCGTATGAGCATCACAAAGGCGAATTGCCCTCATGCTGATGTCGACCTTGACCGCTTGGTTCGCGTCGTGTCTGCAAGGCTCTTCCACAAGTGACCAGTTTTCCCTCTCCATGCTCTGTTCTTTGGAAGTAAGTCAGTAAGTGCAAGCCACACTCAAGCGGCCGGGAATTAAGCTCCGCCTCCAGGAGTGGGGAGTATGGGCACGTATACTTGGAGTTCTTCCGTAAAGAAGGTTTGCCTCTTCTGTCCCATTTTTTCAGTTATTTATTTATCTCAGTGTGGACTCATGAATCTTTATTTTCTACTTTGGGTTGTAATTCAGTGGTATTGTTGCTTACTTTCTTGCTCAAGTTGTTCCTGCTTTGGCCATTGGAGCTCCTTCAGGCGGCTTCTGTATCCTTGTCATACATTCTCCTTTTTGTGTGTGTGGTTTTGCTTTTTGAGCAGTTTCTTGCTTTTTGGCATCATCTTGTATTTTTCCTGTTCCAGTCCTGAAATCAGCCTTTTCTCTAAGGAGCTCTTGTTCCTTTTATTGGAGAATGGGATTTAGGAATGGAGCCCTGGGCCCCAGATGTGTTCATTACTACTGGGGTATCATTGCTTCTAGGCGCTCTGTGATAGAGTTAAAAAATGTAGATCTGTCTTCGAATCCATGTACACACAGAGCTATAGTTACTTTCATATGTGTCTTTCTGCCTGTCTGTCTGTTAAAAGTGAACGTGAGTTCATCCTGATGTCTCAGGTGCGAATCCAGCTCCACTGCCTCTCACCTTGCCTTGTTGTAACTTCTCTTGCAGCGAGAAACCTGGCTCCCATTACCGCAGTGGATGTATTATATTTGTGCAACCCTAGTTGACATGTAAGGTAGTGTTAGAATTGCTAACTAGGACCCCTCTGAGGACGAAATTACCAGCTGGAGTAGTGTTTAATTGTAAGCACAGTTCTCTGTGTCTTTAGCCTCAGAGCATGTAGATGAAACATCGTTTTCTACAGTTAGGTGAGCACCTTTCCCTTCACTTCTCCAGGGCGGTTATAGCGTGCATTTGTAATACAGTTATCTCAGTCTGTCCCGGGGTCCCCTGGTTTCCTAGCTGATGTTTTTTAAGTTGCACGCTATAAAGTTCATTCTTTGTGTTATATAACTCTCTGGGTTCTGTGCATTTAATTTGTTGAACACCTATAAAATGTCTAAGCTCTGGACTGTGATAACAGTTATTTTATGCTCCTCTGTTTTTGCTCTACCTTATGAAACTTAAGAACGATAAAATGAAAAACTGTATTTTAATGTAATGTACAAAAAAAAATTAGCTGACTTTGACTGTGTAGAACCATGCATATTACTTTAAATTCCAGAAAGATTTTTGGTTACTTTATTACTTTTTTGTATTAGGAATGGATCATGTAATTATTATGAGCTTAGTGACGAACGAAATATTATTTGTCTTTGAATCTGGCTATAATAATGCTCTTTTTTTTCCCATAAGCACGAGAAACCCTGAAGAGGTTTTCTTTTATGTTCAGAATGGGCAGAAGACTGTAGAAACTAGGGAAGTGTTAGTCACTCAGTCGTGTTCAACTCTTTGCAACCCCGCGGTCTGTAGCCAGCCAGGCTCCTCTGTCCATGGGATTCTGCAGGCAAGAATACTGGAATGGGTTGCCATTTCCTCCTCCAGGGGATCTTCCTGACTCAAGGATCAAAGCCCGGTCTTCTGCATTGCAGGCAGATTCTTTACCGTCTGAGCCAGCAGGGAAGTCCAACTCTTTAACTAGAAACTAGGATATATATAAGCTATTATCATTTATTGAGTCTTACCATGTGCTAGATACAACAACCAAATGAAGCGGCGTTGTTATTTTTCAGAGAAGGAGTGGGGGGATAAGTTGCCCCAAAGCACAGAAGCTGTATATTGTGGGAGGGCTTCACACCCAGGATTGGGGGATACCGGTCTTTAAACTGTGCCGACGGTTTCTAAGCCTGGCTACACAGCAGGTATACATCAGGAGCTTTTAAAAACACTTGCCTTTGCCCTTCTGGGCTAGAGGGCAGGTCAGACTCTTTCATGGTAGGACATATGCACTGATATTCATAACCTCGAGTGAACTTTATATGAATCCAGACTAGCACCAGTGCAGCTGAGAGTCAGCCCCTTGGAAACACCCTAAGTAGACTACAGTACTCCCTTACCCCATCTCCAAGGTCAGTGTTCAGTAAAACTGTTGTCATAGCTAATGTTTTATTTGTTGTAATCATCACCTGTCTGACTTTGTCAGTAAAGTTATAGGAACTTTTGAAGAAAAGCTGCCCTAACCCATTTAAAAAATAATTTTTATTGGAGTATACTTGCTTTGAAAAACAGTTTTTTATTCTTATCTTTTCTGACTTTTAATATTAATTTTTCTGCGGCATGTGGAGGAGATTGCTTTTTATTGAAGAATAGCTGATGTGCATATTGTCTGTTGCGCATGTACAGTGTAGTGGTTTACAGTGTTTGAACTCCATTCACAGTTACAAAATGCTGTCTGTATTCCCTGTCGTGCGACGCAGCCTTGTGGCTTGTTTATTTTATACGTGGTAGTTTATATCTCTCCGTCCCTTCCCCACGTCGCCCCTCCCCGCTTCATCCTCCCCGCTGGTAACCGCTGTGTAGGTTGTCTTCTGTGTCTGTAAGTCTGCTTTTTTTTTGTTAAATTCACTAGTTTCTTGTATGTTTTAGATTCTTTTGTGTGACATCATACAGTATGTGTCTTTCTCGGTCTGACTGTTTCACTTAGCATAATGCCCTCCATGTCCATTCATGTTGCTGCAGATGGCAAGACTTCCTTCTCTTTTTATGGCTGGATGCCATTCTGGGAGGACAGGGGAGCCTGGTGGGCTGCAGTCCGTGGGGTCGCAGAACCAGACCCGACTTAGTGACTGAGCAACAGCAACAAGTATTCTCTTGTCTATGTGTAGCACATCTTTATCCGTTCACCTGTTGATGGACACTTAGATTGCTTCTGTGTCTCGGCAATTGTAAGTAATGCTGCTATGGACATTGGAGCGTGTGTGTCTTTTCAAATTGCTTCCCTGGTAGCTTAGCAGTAAAGAATCCACCTGCCAGTATAGGAGATGTGGGTTAGATCCCTGAGTCAGGAAGATCCCCTGGAGAAGGAAGGGGCAACCCACTCCAGTGTTCTTGCTTGAGAAATCCCATGGGCAGAGGAACCTGGCGGGCTACTGTCCATGAGGAGCAAAAGAGTCAAACACGACTTAGCGACTAAAGAACAGGAAAAAAACATCTTTTCAAATTAGTGTTTTTGTCTCTGGATATTTTACTTTCATGCATTGGAGAAGGAAATGGCAACCCACTCCAGTGTTCTTGCCTGGAGAATCCCAGGGATGGGGGAGCCTGGTGGGCTTCCATCTGTGGGGTCGCACAGAGTCGGACACGACTGGAGCGACTTAGCAGCAGTAGCAGCAGCATATACCCAGGAGTGGAATTCCTGGGTTGTACGGTGGTTCTGTTTTTAGTTTTTTTGAGAAACCTCCATACTGTTTTCCATGGTGGCTGTACCAATTTCCACCCACATACATTGATTTTCTAACTGAATAACTGGAAAGATAATAAGCACAATGCTTGCTTATTTGCCTATAGGGTTTTTTTGTTTTGTTTTCTTAAAGGAAGCACACTTATGAGACAGAATAGGAAGTTGAGATGTATTATTTTTGACTGCCGTGAGCCAGCTGAACCAAACTCGATGTAAGATGAAAAAGATGAAAGAACAGAACTCATCAGCTTGCGGTGGAGAACTGAATCTGTGCTGACAGTGACTAGACTAGTAGCTGGTCCCGAATACTCATTTTACGGAAGGGGATTGGTCGAGTAACTTGGTCAAGGTTGCAAGACCGGGAAGCGGTGGAGTCCAGGTGTGAAGCCGGAGCTCCCTGCTCTCCTCACCGTTACTGTGTACTGCCTCCCCAGGTTATGCTTGGCCCCACACAGTGCCTTAAATGTTTTTCCTAATGCTTGTGTATCTGGCGGATTTGGGTCTTAGCTGCTGCACGGAGAGTCTTCGCTGTGTCCTGTGGGACCTGTCCTGGTGGCGCACGGGCCCTCTGGCCGCGGCCTGCAGGCTCCGGAGCGCACTGGCCCGAGGTCGCAGCACTCAGGCTTAGCTGCCCCGCGGGACGTGGGACTTAGTTCCCCGACCAGGAATCGAACCTGCATCCCTTGGATCGCAAGGCAGATTCTTAACTCCTGGAGCACCAGGGATGTCCCTTTAAATATTTTCTGACTTAGTGGCAAGTGTTTAAAAAAAAAAAAAGAAAATTTCACATGAAAATCTGGATTTTTTGTTTGCCTTGCAGTCCCAGGCGGTCTGTCAGCACCAGCCCTGTCCACGTGGCCTGCTCGTCCCGCTTTGCACGCGCCCGTCGTTGGGGAGTCGGGCCTGTCTCATGTGTTTGGTGGGCTTGTCTCTCTGGCCTCCTGTCGTGGCCTGTAGGGTCTTCAGCCCCTTCTCTCTCAGCTTACAGTAACCGTGCGTTGGATTCCAACCCGATCCTTTTCTGTTCTTCATTTTTAAACATGATGTTTGTTTTCAGAACTTTAGGGAAAGAGAAATAGGAGAGGGTTTAGGCTGTTCTTGCACCTTCCCACCCTTTCCCCTCCCTGTGTTTTATTACAATTGGGAATTTAAGATCCAGGTTTTCCCTTAGAGTCTTTTGCAATTTTTTGCAGTTTCCAGTATTCCTTGCTAATACTTGGAGTCCTTGGCCAAGTTACCTTTGTGGAGTCGTATCTGCCTCTGTGCTTCCTTTCCTTTGAGATTCACGGCTTCTCGTTTCCTCGGGCATCCATTCTTACCAATTTTGATTTGACTCAAATCTCCCATTCTTCCTTGGTAGTTTTTTACAGAAGGTAAATGAGTTGTACTTGAGTTCTTCCCTATGCAGAGGGTGTTTTCCTTTTTCCTCACAAATCAGGGATAGCTTGATTCGGCAGAGATCTCTCATCCACCTCTTCCTTTCGATCTTTCTGGAACTCCCCTTATTCTTCTGTTACAGCTTCTAGACCTGCCCTCCAGGTATCTCATTTGTCACTCAAAATTTCTATTCCTTTTTCTTTTGCCCTAGGTTGTAGTGGTCATTTCTGCAGTTAATTTCTAAATTATTTCTAATTTGTATATTCAGATTTTAACATCACTCCTTCTGTTTTCACTGCCGTCATGGATTTTCTTTAAGGAATCTTGGTTGGTTGGTTTTTTTTTCCCCCCAGAGGAGTTGAGTAAGATTACATTAGGAGCTTTTTTGCCCTTCTCTGCTGTGTCCTGCACTATTAAATCAGTGTCAGCTCTTCTGATTCTTTTACCTCGGTCTCTTCCATGAGCAGGAGCTTTGTAATGTCTCTTCCTCCCTGGATGGGTTGGTGCAGCGGGCAGCGCCAGCAGGAATGTGTCTCCTCGAGCTGGGTGGGCCTGGCCGCTGGATCTCTGGGCTGTCTTACAGTTGTTGAGAAGGAGGGATTGTCCCTTCCCAGTGAGCCTGAAGCAGATGAATCAGCAGGCTGGAACTACAGAGAACGCCAAAACTGTTCTTCAGAATTTTATCCTAGAAAGTTTGCCGAGTTTTGTAGAGCTCTAAATAAACATTTTATCTGATGTCATTGTCCACACCAGAAGAAACGAGCACTTATACCGCCAAAAGCGTTCACACAGACGTGTCTTAACCCTGACCACATTTATCACAAGTAATCATTTTTTTAAAATTATGCAGCTATTTTAGAAATCGTTGCCTGTTACGGGAAACTAAAAGTATGTATTAATTTAGATGCAAAAATATGTGTGGACAATGAAAGAATGTGAGTTGGGAGACCAGTTAAGAGGAGCAGCTGCGATTAGTGAGTGATGTTATAAGTTGAAGAAAAGTTGAGATTTTCGAATTTTGATGGCTTCAGTTTTCTCAGTAAAAGGAGAAGGCAAGTTCTTGGAGTGATCAGTCAGGATGGTATTGCCAGAGGTCTAAGAACACTGGGAGAGCTTCAGGTCTGCTGTTTCAAGGGGAGAGCGTGAGGAATCTGATGGGTAACTGTGTGAATGGTGAGCAACAGTAGGATTCCTGGGAAACATCAGATAGATAGATTAGACTGACCAGGTTAATTTTATGATTTTTTTTTTAGCCTTTGTTTAATGTAACTCAGGAGAACAGATGGACAAAAGACTTGATCGAACCCACAGTTTTTATGTTTCACAAATGGCTATCTGGTTTTGTCATCTTCTCTCAGATTTAATCATTCTCCGCTTTTCTCAGTCTAGAGATAGCTGTAGATAATACTGTGTATAACCTCAGAACCAAATGCTCCAGTTAAGTATGATAAAAAATGTGTGATGAAAACGATGAGCTTGATTCTTTTCCTACTATGCTTTTTTGATAAAGGTATCACACAACTTTATTTTTAGTTCTTGTGTGTGTTTGTGTGCTAAGTTTCTTCAGTGATACCTGACTCTTTGCGACCCTACGGACCACAGCTCACCAGGCTCCTCTGTCCATGGGATTCTCCAGGCAAGAATGCTGTGGTGGATTGCCCTGCCCTCCTCCGGGGGGCCAGGGGTGGAGCTCGTGCCCCTTAGGCCTCCTGCGTTAGTTCTTGTTATCCTTTTTCCTAGAGCTTTTTAGGTCTAGGTGAAAATGGTGAATTATTCTAAAGATTATTTCTCCTGTAAAATGACGATTTCTATGGGTTTCTCAGCAATTCTGGAGAACGGTAGTTTGTAACTGCAGTGTTGGGAAGCGCTCCTGGGTGCTCTCACGCTTTGTTGCCTTTGTGTTGCAGTTTTCTGAGTTCCCAGACCCCATGTGGGGTTCAGACTATGTCCAGCTGTCCAGGACGCCGCCTTCCTCGGAGCAGAAGTGCAGCACCGTGTCCTGGGAGGAGCTGAGGGCCATGGATCTACCCTCCTTCGAGCCTGCCTTCCTAGTCCTCTGCCGAGTCCTTCTGAACGTCATTCACGAATGTCTCAAGTTAAGGCTGGAGCAGAGGCCTGCTGGAGAGCCATCCCTCTTGAGTATTAAGCAGGTTTGTCTCAAGGACTTTCAGAAAATGCCGAGTTCTTACTATATTTTTTTCTATAGACTCGAATTTTTCTTTTTAGGATTTTCCGCCCCCCTAATTATTGCAAGTAAAAATTAGTGTATGTTAGTGTTTCTAAGCTGCTCTCTGTTGGGTAATTGAAATGTTCTTTTTCCATGCAGTCTTTAAAAATGAGGTGGTGGTTCCACCCTTTCTGTCTTCCGCTTCCTCATTCTAAAAGGGGTGCACACGCTGGTATGACCCTCTGTATCCTGTTACCATCAGTCTTTAAAGACTGGAAACTTAAGATTCATTCATAAGAGAGACTTTCAGTTCTTTATCGTTTTGTTCTTTTTGAAGCTTTGTATAGACAGGTGAAGGCCTGTGGTATGCGGGGGTGGGGGTGGGTGGAGAGTGTGTGGCTATTTTCTTGCTTAGGCACTTGTACAGTTTAAGCAGCAATGACAGCTTCTGCTTTCTCAGTTACTATTCACGTGGGTGGGATTTTCAGGGAGTTGGCTATTCCACAGGTAATAGAGAAATGGCTGGAAGCAGTTGCATCTACCAGACTGAGCGTTTATATTTGTGCCTCACAATGTTTCCATATTGACGTTCATTATGTGAAATAACCACACTGGATTTTGATTTTGTGTGTGTGTGGCCTGCGATTGTCCATCCCCAGGGAGTTAGGTCTGGGAGCTCGTTGGCCCTGAATGTCAGACGGGCAGCGGGGGCGAGTGCCGATTGAAGGACAGGCGGGGTGGGACGCACAGAACAGGCCTGGTATGGTTTGTTCTGTGGCGTGAAGCCCGGTGACTGACGGGACTGGAGGGCTGGGCCTGCACCTCATCACCTCTCTTCCTGTCCAGCACCGGCCCAAGCTCTGTGCCCACCTGGGCACTTTTTCCTTCTCACCATCTTGGTTCTGGTCACTGGCTGCCGTCCATGTGGGCTGTACTTTTCACTTGTCCCCCATATCACAGCCATTACTTAGAGCGTTTGGTAAAAATACCTTAACCTCCCCTCCCCACGGAGCAAATACATACTTTGGGAACATAACCAGGTGAAACAAGGGGGAGTTGACCTTTTACTAATGGGGCTGTTGTGAGGATTAAACAGTCATTTATGTTAAAACATTTTGGAAAGTAGAAAACCAATACTTGGATTGATGTAGCTTTGTTAACAGTCATCTATGTTAAAACATTTTGGAAAGTGAAAAACCAATACTTGGATTGATGTAGCTTTGTTGTGGTTGCTTAGTTGCTAGGTCATGTCAGATCTTTTGCAACCCTATGGACTATAGCCGGCCAGGCTCTCTGTCCCTGGGATTTCCCAGGCAAGAATACTGGAGTGGGTTGCCCTTTCCTCCTCCAGGGGACCTTCCCAATCCATGGATCAAACTTGTGTCTCCTGCTCTGGCAGGCGGGTTCTTTACTGCTGAACCACCTGGCAAGCCCAGTGAAGCGTTATTAGAGTAAAAATAAAATAGAAATTTTAACTATAATGTATTCAGATTGAGTTGTAAGCACCTAAATGACATCCTTAACAGAAATTTATGTTAATACTTTTTCATAGATTTAATTCTAGCCATTGCTCTCCTATTGAGAGTAATTATTTTAAAAACATTTTCAAGGGGATCTTGTTATAAAGCAATCCATGTTTATTTTAGAAAATCTGAAAAATACAGAAAATTTCAAAAGTACAGAGAAAAATGAAAGCTATCTTCTTATTCTGCTATTCAGAGATAACTGCTATAACATTTTGGTATAGTTCTCTCCATTTGTTTTCCTATATGTACATGCTTTCTGCACATGTAATGATTTTAAAAAGAAAAGGATATGCGTTTTCACCCTTAAATGTTTTTCAGAAATAAGGTTTTAAATGACTGCACTAGTACTTTACTGTATCAGTGCATCATAATTTATCTAATCTTCATTGTTTTGAATAATATTGTGATAAATATATTTGTGTATCGGTTTTAGCCTGGATCTCTGATTACTGTTTGAGTATAAAATGTGACAATTAACTAGTGAGTCACACATTTTTGGATTCTAGTAAGTTTGCACCAGTTTACTTTCGCGACCAGCATGTTGTTAATGGAAGGACTGTACAGGTCCTGTCGTTCCGTCTCACCTCCATTCTCACGGCGCCTCCCGGGGGCCTGCACGCGGCAGTGAGTCTCACTCATCCTTTTGTTTTCCTTACAACTCCCCACCTCCCCCCACCCCAGCTTCTATTTAATTCCATCAGATTTATCTTAGGTTCTTTTGTTTTGTTTTGTTTTTATGATGACAGAGTTTTTTTGATGGTAAAAGCCACAAATCACAATAGTTAAGTATGCTAAATTATTACAAAGGCCCCCAGGCTCTGTGGTATGTGAGTACATTTGAATCTTTATTAATGTTTTGTTGTTGTTAAAAAGGACCAGTCTCATGAGGAATTTTTCTTTGTCTTATATTCCTTGTCTTCTAATGTGAGCTAGAAGAAAACTAGATCTTTTTCTGTAGAATTTATTTTCTGTAAAACGTTTATTTGTAGAAGAATATATTTTAGCATATCAGTTTTCTGTGTATATATATTTTTTGTGTACCCATGCTGTAATATTAAATACTTTTATTTTCACTGATTTGTTTTAATTATTCATTTGAGATTACTAAGTTATTTATGTGAACAAATGGATAAAGAACTTGGAAAGTATTTTAGGGTTCTCAGAGGCACCGCTCACTTTTCCTGAGTTTTTTGAGGATTTGCGCGGGAACTGTGTGAAAACCAGCCAGTCGTCTGGTGGCACGTGTGTGATGGTGGAACTGTGCCTTCTGTCTTGCAGCTGGTGAGAGAGTGTAAGGAGGTGCTGAAGGGCGGCCTCCTGATGAAGCAGTACTACCAGTTCATGCTGCACAAGGTCCTAGACCACCCGGAGAAGACCGACTGCAACATCGACGCCTTCGAGGAGGACCTGCACAAAATGCTGATGGTCAGGGCGGGGCCGGGGGGCGCGGGAGATGTCTGACTGGCGTGTGTCTTCTCCTGGCTCTTCTGAGCTCTCTGCTTGTGCTCCTGTTATTCCTTCCTGCTCTGCGTGTCTCCTCTCCTCCTCATCCTTCCATTCAAGATTCACTTCCGAGTGTTAGCTGGCAGTTTTCACCTCGAGCGTGCATCTCTGCGTGTCTTCTCTGAACCCCTCCGGTGGTTCCGATCGTAACTGTCTGATATTTTGTGATGTACTGCTCGTCTGTCCTCGGGTTTCCCTGGTTTAGGCTGAAAGCTGCACAAGCCAGGGGCTGTGACTCGAGTTCTTTTGCTTTCTGTAGTGTTTGGTGGAGTGCTGGCATACAGTAAACCCATGTTAGCGCTGCTTGAGTAGGTGCCCAGATGGTTACGTGATGGGGCAGGTTGATGAAACAGGATAGGGAACAGGAAGGCTTGTCGTCATGCTGTTTCTGGAGAGCCGTCACCCTTGCTTGACAGCTCTCTGTACCCTGCCTCAGGATGGCTGCAGCACCTCCAGACACACCGCCCTCACGTTCTAGGCTGGAAGGGACGAGAAGGGGGCAGAGGGACACGTCTCCTTGTCAGCTAGGTCCAGAAGAGCAAAAGCTCCCCTGGAAGCCCCAGCCAGCAGAAGTCCCCTACATCCTCCTGACGAGACCTGCTGTGTGGCCGCCTCGCTCTAGGGGAGGCTGGGCCTCAAGGACTCAGGTTTTCAGCCTCTAGCAGAAGGAGAAAAGAAAGGGTGTGGCTGGGGAGGACTTATTGCATCCGGTTTCTTGCGAGAAATAATTTTGACTATAAAGTGACTTTTTTTATTGTTTGGGAGAATACAGACAGTGTATGAAATGTGGCCGCGTTTTGGAATACTGTATATATTTCTTGTGTTAGAAAAGCCTGTCATTGAATAGTTTACAATAAAAACAGCAGGCAAGTTAGTTTTTCTCTCTGTGAGTAGTTAAACCAGAATTTTAAAAAGACAAAAAGTGCCTTGCTTTCCAAATTGTCTTTGGTGGCCTCACAAAGACACACGCCACATCTTTTATGGGATGTTCACTGAGGCAGGAAGGGTGCGGATTCGGCAGGTGAGCTGTGCCGTCCAGGTCATCCACCCGCAGCGCCCTCGTTTGCCTGGGAGAGGTCGACAGCCTAGGTTCAGGGAAGTCCCGAGACTCTCAGCTGGTTAGAGGACCTTAGCAGTGCTGAGAAGTTAGTTTTGACTTTGCTTCTAGTTTTCTGTGTGAGCCATCATGTCCCTTATTTCATCACCGTAATCTCACAGATGAAGGACTAGAAATTATCAGTGATTCTAAAAGTTGTGTCCCAGAGTGTCCTAGATGAAGTAGTGCAGGGCATAACTTGAGAACTGGTGGAACCCAAAGAAAGCCAGTGTTTTGTCATGAAGGAAGGAGACCGTGGCCTTTGGAGAGGCCGTTTAGTGCACCATGCCGCCCTCCCTTCCACGTGGAGGGCTCATACAGCGATGAATTAGAGCTGTGGCACCTCGGGGTGTGGCCGGGCCGCAGGGCGTGGCCCCGAGGAGGACAGCCTGCAGACCGAAGGCGTGTGGTGTGCAGAGACCGTTGTGTTGTCTGCAGCGTATCCTGTCCTGTGAGCCTGGAGAGAGACCAGGCAGGGTCTGGTCTGGTGGTGCACACACTAGTCCCTGGGTTACAGAAGAATAGCATAGATTCAGGGAAAGGCCCGGGGGTTCTTTGAATCCTTCGAAAGGAAGGAAGTGAAACTGGCAGGACTCAGGGATGGGTTGGGTGTGGAGCAGGTATATAGAGAGATTGCTGGGTATCCAGTTCATGCGGCCGGATGAGTACTGGAGATGCTGGATCCAGTGAGATTTTTAAATTGAAGATACGAGACCATTTGAAAGCCTTTGGGATTGATTTTGTTAAATGAAAGAAATGAAAAAATCTCATATGTACATGAGAGGAAAGGGGACGCTGGGAGTGCAGGGTTCCTTGGGTTCCACAAGGGAATGGGCCTCAAAACACAAGTGTTGGGCTTAGCAGGAGGCCTAGTTCCTCTACTGTTAAAAAGGGAAGAATGGTAATTTAACAGTATGTACGTTCATGTTATTTGTCTCAGGATGATAAGAGCTTTTATATCTAATAACAGAGGCTTTTTTTGTGTGAAGAGAGCTGACATCACCTGTGAGAATGGGTTGCAGTGGATTTTGGCCATGTGAGGAAAATGGAGAAATTTCAAACTTGGGTTTGTAGAGAGAAAGTGAATGGGCTGAGCAGAGGTTCAGGTATTACCAGGAACGTGTGCTCTGTGCTTGGCGGATGTGACTGTGTAGCAGAGTGGCCCCTCCCCGTGGTGTGGCTCTTGGAGACCTCAGCTTCTGGAGGATGGTGGGCATGGGGAAGGGCGCTGGGCTTGTCTCTCTCTGGGGTTGTGACAGGCACGTGAAGAGGCGTTGTGGGCTGGCAGAGTGTGGGGAGGTGGCAGGTGCCGACGGGAGCGCTGCGGGAGGACAGGGGACCGAGGGGGACAGGGGTGAGTCTGAAGGAGAAGAGGCACCAGGGCGCCGGAGCTCCTGATGGAGTGAGGAGAGAGTGTAGTGGGGGAGCTGGGCAAGCAGCCTGCAGCGAGAAGGGGGGTTTAGCATCAGCATGTTTGAATTGGGTTTTGGGCGGTTCTGGTAAATGCCAGGATCAGAAAGGAAACCTCGTCAGAGAGGAGGAAAGGTGCTTGGAACCGGAGGCAGTCGGAGAATGGACCTGAATCGGTGTGGGGGGGGCGGTGCACCAGATGTTAAAGTCACACAGCTGAGCCTGGGACGGAGAGAAGGCTGAGGCGCAGGCTGCTGTGTGATGACTGCCTCTGGGCCGTGGAAAATCAGTAGATGATGGTGCAAAGACGGGGCAACCAGGGCACACCTGATCACGGAAACCTTAAAGGGGCAGAGTGTTTCTTTTGTTTTTAAATAAGGCTGTGTGAGGATGATGGTTTGAAAGTAGCAATGGGATACACAAAGATGCGGCCATTGGCAGCCCTTGTGGTATGCTGTAAGGCAGCCGCCCCTTGAGAGGGCTCTCAGGACAGCACAGTTTCAGGGAAGCCAGGGAGATGAAGTTGCCCTCCAGGAGTGGAAAGGGAGGTCCCAAGCCTGATGTGCAAAAGACCTGTTTCGTTGGGATGAGATGGGCATAGACCTTTGAAGTCGCAGGTTCCACTACACAGCTGTGTTCATAATGGCCCCGTGACTGGAGATTCATGCCACATGCCTGGGTGGAGGAGGACCCAGAAACTCCAAAGATACAACAGAAGATAGTTTTCTTTAAGTGAAAAATTCCAGAGTTTTTGCCTACTGAAAGTTATTATTGGATCTCAGAAAACGCTCATTTCAGAGAACCCTAAGGTGTAGCCTGCTAAGGTCCCTGAGATCCAAGCCTG
Source organism: Capra hircus (assembly GCF_001704415.2). Lineage (NCBI taxonomy): Eukaryota > Metazoa > Chordata > Mammalia > Artiodactyla > Bovidae > Capra > Capra hircus. Next base: position 84,048,661 of record NC_030816.1, read on the forward strand.
GAGAAAGGAGCCTGTAAACCTCCAGGCCGGGAAAGGAAGCCGCCTTCAGGGGGTGGGGAGGGTGGTGATCAGTCTGTCAGCAGTTTCGTTGATTCTAACATGACTCACGGTGTTAGAAGCTACCGGAGTAAAGTCTTCAAGGCTCCGAGGGAGAGGATGTGTAATTCAAACATTTTATACCCAGTCAAGGTATCCTTTCAGTAAAAGAATCCACAGAGAGTGATGTTTTATAAAATAACAATTGTGAGCCTGTCTTGAGAAAAAGTACATCATAGTAAAACCCTGCTAAGCAGCAGATAAAACAAGAATTTTAGCACTGTGAAAGCTGTTGGAAGATGAACTGTGGTGGACGTAAACTCCTCCTTAGAACAATCAAGTATTTTGGTTATAGAGCATAATTTATATGTCATAAACCTTGAAAAATTATGTCATGAGAATCTGGATGCTGGGAACATAATAGTGGGAAGAAGGGTGCTCATTGCCTCCTCTTAACATGTAAGAAACCATCTAAAGCTTAAATAATTAAAGAAATAAAGGTCCCAAGCTCTTAAAGGAATATCATTCACAGTATATTAAACATGAAAATTTCTGTTATTTTGATTTTTTTTTTACTTCACTGTATTTTTCTGTACAGTGTGAATGTTTTATTTTCTTAGTAACTTGCAGCAGTTGTGAATAATATGTTCAGTTGCTAAGGAGCTGAGTTATACAATTAAAGAAAAATCCTGTTTAGACCTCAGTTAATAGTGATGGAGAATCTCCTTCCCTCAGAGCTTCATGCCTCAGTGGTCCCTCTTCCTCTTGTCCGACTTACAGTTTTCATATTAATAGGGATGTTATGTTATCAGTCCTGTTCTCAAATATCTCCTTTTGCGTTTTTTTTGTCTCTTAAGGTATATTTTGATTACATGAGAAGCTGGATCCAAATGCTACAGCAGTTACCTCAAGCATCTCATAGTTTAAAAAATCTGCTAGAAGAAGAATGGAATTTCACCAAAGAAATAACCCATTACATCCGGGGAGGAGAAGCACAGGCTGGAAAACTTTTCTGGTAGGAATCCTCGTGTGGCTGCCTTCCTTTCTCGCTTCTGGTTTGCTCCCGGGTTCTGTTCTCCACGTGCAAGGGTCTAATTATGTGAAAACGACAAACATTCGTACCTCCCATGTGCTCCTCTCCTGGGCTTTGTCATCCTTAGAGTGGTGGTTCTCTGCCAGGGGTGACTTGCCCCCGGGACGTGTGGTGGGGTCTCGAAACGGTTCTCATTGTATTCACTGGGTGAAGGCCAGGGACGCTGGTAAACATCCTACTGTGCACAGGACCGTGCTCCCCACCCCGTCCACCCAATGTGCCAGTTTTGAAGTAGAGAAATCCTGCACCCTCTTGGTTATATAAAAGGAGGAGAATTTAAGGCCTCTTGCCGAGCGGAGTAGGCCTGCAAGCGTCAGTCTTTGTATTCGTCTTGGTGGGCACTTCAGCCTGCCGAGCAGATGTTTTCACCGACACTGTTTTGGGAATGTTATGCCAATCACAGTTCTGTATAAACTGGGTGTTTATATATGGTGAAGGGACCGAACTGTAAACAGAGGACAAGCATGAAGCAGCGGGGAGTGCTCACTGGTCTGTCTGTTCTAGGACACAAATGTGTCTTCTCAAGTGCAGGCACCTGAGTGTTGAGAGTGAGGTGTGAGGTATGTGGTCTTGGCTGGGGGCTGCTTCCCTGCTGAGGGACTGGGGACTGGGCCTCCTCCCTGGCTCTGACCCCGTGGCCGCCCCGTGGTGCCGCCTTCTCTCACCTGCCGCGTCGGCAGTTTAGTCTGTTACCTTTTTAGGAGCTCTTTTATACCCAGCTCTCGTTTCCTCCCCCGCCCCCACCCGGCTCTGTGTGCACCCTCCAGGACTTCAGCTGTTGCAGAGTTCTCTTCTCCCTGCAGAGAGTCACTGTCCTCACGCCGCAGGTCTCTGTGCATCTCAGAATGTTGTGTTGACTCTTCCGCCCTGACCACCTGGTCTTTACGCTTTCCTCCGTCTCTGAGTGAACAGTGAACTTGCTCTTGCTCAGCTGGCCTCAGGCCAGGGTTCCCAGTCTGTCCTGGTTTCCTGTTCGGATTGGTTTCCACAGCCAGCCTTACGGAAACGCGTATTCACTGCCATTTTCGACGCCTCCTGCCCCTCTTAATTTCCGTTGTTCTGTTTTATCTGTAATTTCTTCTGTTTGCATCTGCTGTTCTCAGTCAGGCTTTGCTGAAAAAAAAAGATGTTTGAAAAGGTTACTGTTTCATTTCACTACCAATTCTTGTTATTTAATTTCTTTGTAGGGTCATTATGTACCTGTCAGTGTTCCCTTTTATCTTTGTCTTGTCCTTCGGATTCCTTTTCAGCGCAGCCTGTGGCCTTCAGCTTCACGTCCCGTGTTCTGAGAAGCTCCGGAGCCTCGTCACTGCCTGTGCTGAGGGGCTGCCCACCTGCACGGGTTTAGTTCTGGGTGTTTGCTGTGTTGCGGCAGTGCTGCTTCGAGCCGTCTTGACGTTAACCCTGACCCCATTCTTTCTCTCTAATTCCCCATGGCTATCCCTCTGGGGTATAACCAGCATCTGACCTCCGCTCAGCACTGCCCATTTCCCCGCTTCCCAGCCTGTTATTTCTCCCTTGTATTGCTGTAGCAGCTCCCTCAGGAGTCTGCTTTTGCCCTGCATCCTCTAAGGTTTATTCTCAGTGATCCTGTTAAACTGGACATCAGACCATTTTTTGTTACTGTTGTTCAGTTGCCCAGTCGTGTCTGACTCTTTGTGACCCCACAGACTACAGCACGCCAGGCTTCGCTGTCCTTCACCATCTCCCGGAGTTTGCTCAAACTCACATCCATCGACTCGGTGATGCCATCCAACCATCTCATCCTCTGTCGTCCCCTTCTCCTGCTGCCTTCTCTCTTTCCCGGCATCAGGGTCTTTTCCAATGAGTATGCCCTTCACATCAGGTGGCCAGAGTATTGGAGCTTCAGCTTCAACATCAGTCCTTCCAGTGAATATTCAGAATTGATTTCCTTTAGGATGGACTGATTTGATCTCCTTGCAGACCATTTTTACCTCTGTTCAAAAATACGCCAGTGGTTCTCCGTGCTTAAGTAAGAGCACCTAAACAGTGGCCCGTGAGACCAGGCACAGTCTGACTTTTCACGAGCTCCGTATCCTCCTTTCCTGGGCTCTCCTGCGCGTCCTCTGCGGCCGCAGTGGTTTCCTGCCTTTTCCATAGGCCTGGCCTGCGCCTGCCTCAGGCTCTTTGCGCTTGCCCACCCCTGTGCTCGGGCTGTTTTCTACAACTTACTTCCCCACTTCCTGCAGGTCTGGCCAGGTGTTATCTTCTCCGCATTTAAAGTTGAAACTCCTGTAAGAGCACCTTAGTGTTCTTCCTTAATTTTTCCTCTCCAGAGCACTTGTCAATAGTTGAAGTGCTCTGTATTCTTCTTTTTTGTTTGATTTGTTGCTTCTTTTTCCCCTCCATTTACTGAAGAAGTTTTATCTCTTTTGTCTGCTGCTCATTACTCCATAACAGATACTGATTAGTTGCTGAGTAATTTATCCTGAATGTCCTTGTACACTACTGCCCTTTACAGGCATGTTTTTAGTCAGGCCGTTCTCCCACTTGGTCCCTGTTACAGCCCACCCTCTCTGCCTACCAGAGCACGATCACACAGTCGCTGGACGTCCGGGGCCTCCCCCGGCACGGCTGGGTTACCGTCCTGGTCTCACTCCCCTCTGCTCTGCTCTTTCCAGCTCGGCAGCTTCTCTTCACGGACTGCCTCCTGCTTAACACACCCTCCTGCGCTTCGATCATCCTTCCTGTTCTTCCTTGACTTGCCCTCCCCCTCCTCCCGGTCCGTGCTCCTCCTGACAGAACCCCGCTGCCCTCTGCTGTTCTAGTTCCTACCTGCAGGGCCTGTTGAGCCCACGCCCTCAGAGAGCTCCCCTGGTAGTTACCTTCTGCCCCATCTGATGCTGGTTGTGGGCTTACCTGCTCTGTTTCACTAGGCTCTAAGCTCCTCTCATCATAGAAGTCAGTAAGCTGCTGCTGAATTTTCACTGGACTCATTTAGATTTGCTTTATACATTTGGGTTTGCATTTTAACCCTAGTATTTAGACTGTATACTTGATGAGAAGCATCAGGGATTACAGTAGTTCATGTTCATTGACTATGAAAATTGTGATGGAAGTTTTTAAAAGCAACTGCATTTAAGGAATTCACTTTGTTTCTTATGCTATCATTTTGTTTATTGAGCCTTTAAAAATATTTTGTCATAGATACATATTTGAGCCCACTTTATACCATTTTGAACATTTAAGATGAAAGTAGCCTGTGGTAATGACATAGCTACTGTGAATGTAATTTAAGATTTTAAGGTTTATAATGGGAAACTGGTAGTAGAACAAAGATAGATACATTCCACGATCGCGATTTCTGCTTTTTTTCATGTTAATCATGATTTTATGTTAAAAGAGAAGTCTCACTGTCATTGATTTTGAACTGTCGACATACCAGCTCAATCTTTCAGTTTCTCATTCCAGAGTTAGACTGAGGGGGGACGGTTTTTCTTCTCTGGTTTACGTCTGTTGCTTCTGTTCCCTTAGTGACATTGCAGGAATGCTGCTGAAATCGACAGGAAGTTTTCTAGAAGCTGGCTTACAGGAGAGCTGTACAGAATTCTGGAACAGTGCCGACGACAGCAGTGCTTCAGATGAAATAAGGTTGGGGTTGCCTTTCCTTTCCTCTCCCATTTCTGATCTCATGTAGTTTTACCCTTGGCAGTGAGCCTATAATATGCCCCTTGTTGAGGCCAAATCATGTTGGACTCGACGAATGTGGGTTGTAGATCTAAAGGGATTTATGTGTGACTGCTGTATCATCTTTTCATGTGATCTCTTAGTTATGGTTTTATGTGAAATTGTCCTTGGAGGTGACTGTTATTTAAGCTAATCCTTAGAGACGATGTAGTTTCAGTTGACTAAGAACTGCTAGGGTAGAATTCATTCACATGTTCCGGACTGTCTTTAGTTAACTAGTTTCTGTCCTTTAAAGCCTCTGCGGTAGTCCATGAATACATTAACTGACATTTGGTGCATTTTTGTTGTTTTTACACTTACCTTACCCCTTCTGTTGAACTCTAAGCTTGAGTAGGTGAAACCATGGCTGGTTCATCTGTGTTTCCTTCAGTTGTGTGCACACAGTATTGAGGGTGAGCCATGTTAAAGTGCTGTTTTTGTGGCTTATGTGCCACTCAGAGCTATTTTGTGGCCAGTTATCAACAGTACCCTGTGAGTCAACATTAGGAAGTGCTGAGGCGGAACTAACTTCTCTAGAGGTGTTTTCTCTCACCTTCCAGAAATTGATAGAAAACACATTTTGGGGTTTCAGAACACTGGAATGTCTTTATACCAGGATTAAAGAAAGAAGTTACTACATAGGCTCTCACCTGGGAAAATGCTGAATTATTGAGAAATGGAATGAATCAGTTCATAGAAGGTCTTGCCGTTTTGGGCGCTGACATGGTAGACTCAGAATAAGCGAGTTCAGTCATTGGGGTAGTGAAGCAGAGAATGGCTCTTACAGTGCTTTGATCGTTTACTGGGGGTGGATCGAGAAAGGGGGTTCACACGTGTGGGGCTGGCTGTCCTGGCTCCAGGGCACCCCTGTGGGTCGTGCACACCCCCAAGTCACAGCTCAGTGATGTCCTTTTGGTGGATTGAAAACCTCTGTGATGGGTATATCCACACCAAGAAAATTGGCAAGCACCACACAAGATAATAGTTTAGGGGGAGCTGGTGTTAAATATTCCCTGGCTCACTGCTCCTATTTTTTAGTTAGACTATGAGCCGAGAGTCAAGAGCCTAATTCCTACTCCAAGAGTTATCCTGATGTTGTTGTTCAGTCGCTAAGTCGTGTCTGACTCTTTGCGACCCCATGGACTGCAGCACGCCAGGCTTCCCTGTCCTTAACTATTTCCCGGAATTTGCTCAAATTCATGTCCATTGAATCGGTGATGCCATACAACTATCTCATCCTCTGTCATCCCCTTCTCCTCTCAGTCTTTCTTAGCATCAGGGTCTTTTCCAGTGAGTCAGCTCTCAATTGCATCAGGTGGCAAAAGTATTTTATGTATCCTAATGAAATCCTCATGAAATGCCAGCAAAGGTCCATCTAGTCAAAGCTGTGGTTTTTCCAGTAGTCATGTATGGATGTGAGAGTTGGACTATAAAGAAAGCTGAGCACCAAAGAATTGTTAATTTTGAACTGTGGTGTTGGAGAAGACTCTTGAGAGTCCCTTGGACTGCAAGGAGATCCAACCAATCCATCCTAAAGGAGATCGATCAGTCCTGGGTGTTCATTGGAAGGACTGATGCTAAAGCTGAAACTCCAATACTTTGGCCACCTGATGCGAAGAGCTGACTCATTGGAAAAGACCCTGATGCTGGGAAAGATTGAAGGCAGGAGGAGAAGGGGACGACAGAGGACGAGATGGCTGGATGGCATCACCAACTCGACAGACAAGAGTTTGAGTAAACTCCGGGAGTTGGTGATGGACAGGGAGGCCTGGCGTGCTGCAGTCCATGGGGTCACGCAGAGTTGGACACGACTGAGCTGAACTGAGTGAAACTTTTAGGAAATGGAGTGCACTGCCCTTTGACGGTTGCTCAGTGTACCTAATATCTGCAAGTACTTTCCAGAAAACTGTGGGAGCAAGCTGCAGCATATTTCGAGTGCATTCGTAATAAGTGCTTCTTTCTAAAAGTTTTAGTCTTTATTAACGTGAGTTGGAATCTGCTCTGTCTTTATTGTGTATTTCTTGGTGTCCCCTCATGCATTCTAACTGGGTTTCTGTCCGCCTGGCAGGAGGTCGGTTATAGAGGTCAGCCGAGCACTGAAGGAGCTCTTCCACGAGGCCAGGGAACGAGCCTCCAAGGCGCTGGGGTTTGCCAAGATGCTGAGAAAGGTGCATTCACAGTCCTGATGAGCTGTTACTTATTTTTTTCCTTTTATCTTATTTTTTAAATTAATTAATTTTTTAATTGAAGGGTAATTGTTTACAGAATTTTGTTGTTTTCCATCAAAGTCTGTTTATTTTTTAAAAATCTAACCCTAAAGAAGTTTCTCTGTAACTGTGATCCTAGGACCTGGAAATAGCTGCAGAGTTCATACTTTCAGCCCCAGTTAGAGACCTTCTGGACGTTCTGAAAGCAAAGCAGTACGTTAAGGTGCGTAGTTAAGGCGGTAGAATTATTTTACCTTTCTTACTCTAAACAGAAATTTGTCTTAAAGATGTAGGTAGTAAACATTTTGGGCTTTGCAGTCGATATGTGGACCCCCATTTTAAGACTGCCCCATAATTTCCTGATACTATAACTAGAGAAGCCGAGTTCTTCGTGCTTACTAACGTGTGTTAAGGATGTAGATGAAAAACCCGAAGCATGCGCAGTAACATTTCTATAATAGATGGTGTTCTTTAATTCAGGATTTTGGATCGTTTCTCTTCCAGGTACAAATTCCTGGCTTAGAAAACTTGCAGGTGTTTGTTCCAGACGCTCTTGCTGAGGAGAAGAGCATTATTTTGCAGTTACTCAATGCAGCTGCAGGGAAGGACTGCTCCAAAGACTCAGACGAGGCACTAATTGACGACTATCTACTCTTGACCAAATGTGACCGCACTCCAGACTCCGAGGATGGCTGGGCCGCCTGGGAGGCGCAGCCTGTTAAGATCGTGCCTGCGGTGGAGACGGTTGACACCCTGAGAAGCATGCAGGTCTGTTCCCCGCCCTGCCTGGAGGCAGTGTTGTTATTGTTACCATTGTTGTTGTTTAATTCGCTCAGTCATGTCCCAGACTCTTTTTGACTCCATGGACTGTAGTCCCCCAGGCTCCTCTGTCCACAGGATTTTCCAGGCCAGAATACTGGATTGGGTTTCCATTCCCTTCTCCAAGGGATCTTCCCAATCCAGAGACTGAAGCCAGGTCTCCTGCAATGCAGGCAGATCCTTTACCCCTGAGCCCCTGGGGAAGCCCCAGAAACATGTACTGCTTGGACTTTGCTGTTTTGACGAGTTTGTTTCCTTACTGTCCTAAAATATTCTGGGAGATTCTTTAGTTGTACTGAAGTGTTTGAAATGTTTTATATCTTTCCTCGCTTCAGCCACGTCCATCAGTTAGAGGCATCCACTCGTGACCCGGAAGGAATTGTGTCCCTCGTTTAGTTTGTCGTTGCAGACATCTCAGCTCTCCAAGTGTTGGTTTCGCGGCTAATCACTCTATAAACAAGACAAACTTTTTACCTTGTCACCGGCTACTTGACTCCCTTCTTCTGCGTAGTCAGCTTGTCAGCTGCCTACCTGGCAGCGATCCTCTGACAGTCTGTGTGCCTCAGTAACTAAGACTGTAAGAAGCCGCTCAGGCCGCTGTGTTCAGAGAGCGTAGCACTGATATGCATACTCAACCGTGTGTAAGACAGACAGCTAGTGGGGAGCTGCTGTGTAGCCGCTGTGTTCAGAGAGCCTTGCACTGATATACATACTCTTCCGTGTGTAGGACAGACAGCTAGTGGGGAGCTGCTGTGTAGCCCAGGGAGCTCAGCTCGGTGCTCCGTGATGGCCTAGAGGGTGGGATGAGGGCACGGAGGTCCCGGAGGGAGGGGATGTGTACGTACATGTAGCTGTTCACACTGTTGAGCAGCGGAAGCATGCCGTCCAGCATTGTACAGGAATTCTGCTCCAGGTAACAAACACACACAAACTGTAAGAAGCCTCCTCCCACCTCTGTGCTCAGCTCTGGAGTGGCAGTGAGTGCGCACCTGCACCTCGAACTCAGCTGGACAGCCCAGCCGCCTGCCCCCAGCGCCAGGAGCCCGCCTGTTCTCGCGTACTCCCTGTCTCAGTGACTGGCGCTCCGTCCACTCTGGTGTTTAAGCCAGGATGTGGCTGTTCATAAACGTCTAGCCCCCGCCTTCCTCCACTTAAACAGCTCTCCCCGCCCCGAAGCCTTTCCAGTCAGGGAGCCTTCCTCTGCATCCCTGGGCCCGCTCCCGGGTTGGAGCTGATCGCCCCTTTCCTGTGGCAGGGCCTCACCTTTCCTCCCTCTCATTCGGTGCTCATTTTGGTACTTCCAGAGTGATCCTTACAATTCATACATCTCATCACATGTCTACTCAGAATACGGTGGTGACCGTCACTTAAAGAATGCAAGTAATACAGTCTTGGCTTCTGTTTTATACAAGGCCCCTCGTCTCGTCCCATTCTTACTCCCGCATTTTCATCCTCACACGCTGCTCCAGTGCAGACACACACTCTCAGTCCCCGCTCCAGGAGGATTGTGTCTTGGAGTTCTAGCACACTCCAGACACTGCCTGCCCACACCATCCCGTGGGGTTTCTCCCCGCTGTGCTGGAGAGCGTAGCCATCGGTGCCCGCTGCAGTGCTCCAGGGGAGCAGCTGTGGTCCAAAGATGTGCTTTCTCATCCAGTGCTTGCTGGCCAGGGAGCCCTGGGGTCGGTGGTGCTTTGAGACTGGGGGTTGAACTAGAGTGGACAGCTAACTGGGTCTGCGTTTAAGCCCTGTGCTCGCTTTTCTTCCCAGGTGGACAATCTTTTACTAGTTGTCATGCACTCTGCGCAGCTCATAATCCATAGAAAAGCTTTCCAGCAGTCCATCGAAGGACTCATGACGCTACGCCAGGAGCAGACTTCCAGTCAGCCCGTCATCGCCAGAGCTTTGCAGCAGCTGAAGGTATTCCGTCGTCACCTCAGTCTTCGCTATGCTTTATTTGCATTTGGTACAATGCAAGGGAAAAGTTGGTGTGCTATAACCTAAGAATTCCAGGGACCTGAACTCTTCGGTTGTCCTCCCCATTCTCTGTCTCTTCCCACGTTTCCTGTGTCTCGTAAGTTAGAATTTTTCCTGCATCTTCCTTGGAACTGTGGAACATTGGAATTGGAAAGGGTGAAAATTTAAATAGTTGCGTGACTTCTTAAGGTCACATGTTTGGTTAGTATTGGACCTTAGGTCTCTTCCTTCCTAACCCAGTTTCTTTCTCCTTTAGCAGTTACCAGTGTTTACTAGAGGTACTGTCAGTCAAAAATGTGTAATTTACAAAAAAAAGATTTATTGTTTCACTTAATAGATGATTCAGTCAAATTGATTATAATAGAGAAAGCCAGCTGTGGCTTGTGGACAGGCAGAAAGGCCTTCAGAGTTCATGACAAGCTAGAGCCTTGCCTTTTATTCCCGTTTCCCCCCACTTTTTATTTGGTACTCCATTCATCACTGTCCCACAAGCCATCAGTTTTCTGTCACATCACGGCTTTGCTTCCTGAAGAAGCACTTAAAATCACAAGGAGTTTGATAAACGCTTGTTTTTGTTCTGCCAGTCTGATTTGCCTTGTTTAGCTGTAAACACTCTCCCTTATAGATTGTGAAGTAAAAGTCGCTCAGTCGTGTCTGACTCTTTGCGACCCCGTGGACTATACAGTCCATAGAATTCTCCAGGCTAGAATAGTAGTGGGTAGCTGTTCCCTTCTCCAGGGGATCTTCCCAACCCAGGGATTAAACCCAGGTCTCCCACATTGCAGGCAGATTCTTTACCTACTGAGCTACCAGGGAAGGCCCCTTTATAGATTGTCACCCCATTCTAATACCAGGGCAGGGGACTTTTGTTTTTTCTTTTAGTTTGAGTTAATGAATTCTGGAGAGTACAGAATTGTATAGGATGTTGATTGTTCGTGAGCTTGAAAAGTTTGTAGCCTTAAGGACCTGACCTGTCACACTGCAGCAGAGAGGACGGGAGACCAGGTCCTCCCAGTAGCAGCTGTGGAGGCACTGCAGCTGGGGAGGGCTCCTGAAGGTGTAGGTTGGGAAGGGACCAGTGAGAGAAACACTGGGGCGTGGCGTCCATGGATCAGGGTCATGGGAACAATCACAGAGCGTCCGTCTGGTTTGGTTGGATCCTGGTATATACAGTGGGAAGGAGTGGGGGATGCGGCTGGTAAAAAATCAGGTGGGCAAAAATCAGACTGTTGGGAGATTCTGAATTTCACATTCTAAGCCCCAGAGAGTCACCAAAGATTTTGGAAGAATATTTTGGAATAGAGTATAGGGGACTCGCTTGAGTAGTGAAAGTGAAAGCTGCTCAGCCGTGTCCGACTCTTTGCGACCCCATGGACTATACAGTCCATGGAATTCTCCAGGCCAGAATACTGGAGTGGGCAGCCTTTCCCTTCTCCGGGGGATCTTCTCAACCCAGGATCGAACCCAGGTCTCCTGCATTGCAGGCAGATTCTTTACCTGCTGAGCCACAAGGGAAGCCCAAGGGTACTGGAGTGGGTAGCCTTTCCCTTCTCCAGGGGATCTTCCCAGCCCAGGAATCAAACCAGGGTCTCCTGCATTGCAGGCAGATTCTTTACCAGCTGAGCTACCAGGGAAGCCCTCTAAAAGTTTGGCCTGCTTTAAGGTTCCAATTCTCACATAATCCAGTGAATACATCCCATTTACTAGCTAATGAGCAATAATGTGAATCATCCCATCTGGGAATAAAAACTTCATCAAGCTTAATCTCTATTTTCTTAAAGAGTGGCATTTGGTCTCACAAATCCTGCTCACAGCGCTCACTAATTAATGTTTTGCCGAAAGCTTTCACTTTTCGTCTCAAGTTCAAAGGATTTGTTAACAAAATAAGCTGCTCGTTATATACAAATAAATGATACAGATATTCATTAGAGAGTTATCTACCTTACTTTCAATATGCTAACGTTAAAGGAAAAGAGAAAGAGCAGAGAGTATATCCAACATCCAGACTTAAACAGTGCTGGGAAATCCTGTGTCACAGCACATCTGGAGTCCCAGTTGGGAAAGGGTCATTATATTTGTGTGTGTTGAAGGGTGAGTGGAAAGGGAACCGAGTTTGGAGCTGTTGTACTGTTGATTAGGGAAGACGACAAAACTTGTGCTAGGGCAGGGCTTTCCAACCCCCATACTGTTGACACCTTGGGCCAGTCAGTAATTGTTTGGGGAACTGTCCTGTAGCTCAGGTGGTAAAGAATCCACCTGCAATGCAGGAGACATGGGTTTGATCTCTGGGTTGGGAAGATCCTCTGGAGGAGAACAGGGCAACCCACTCCAGTATTTTTTCCTGGAGAATCCCCATGCACAGAGGAGCCTGGCGGGCCAGAGTTCACGGGGTCACAGAGTGAGACACGACTGAGTGGCTAAGCACAGCACACACCTGTGTGTTGTAGGGTGTCTGGCAGCATCCCAGACCTCTGCACAGTGGATGCCAGCCGGTTTCACAAGTCTGTGCCCACCCCTCCCCACACCGGACAGCCAGAACTATCTCCAGCATCGCCTGTGTCCCTGGGGTGGCAAAATTGGCCCCAGCTGAGAACCACCCTGAGGGGGACAAGGACAGTGTGACTAGTAACACTGTAGAGGTCTCTTAGAAACATGTCATTAGTTTACTCTGTGGCACTGAAATCCTGCTAACATTTGAGCAAGCACCAAGGGGAGACACACCTGTGGGTGATGTGTAGAAATGTTGAGGCTGTAAGCATCTATTCAAAGACCACCATGTAATCAGGCATGGTATTTCAAATAGGTTGTTTTCCTCTTGTATTTCATCAGGTCTTCAGAATACCTAATGCAAATAAAAATACCAAACTTTTCTTCTTTTGTCATTACTTTTGAATAACCAAAATAAATATGACTGTACTGTATTACAGTGGTCAGTGTCTGTATGATGATGAGAGGAACCTTCCTCTAAAATAGGATAGACGTTGTGTGATCTGTTCCGTTTCGGATTAATCATGGTTTGGGATTCTTTAGAATGATGCCTTAGAGCTCTGCAACAGAATAAGTGACGCCATTGACCGAGTGGACCACATGTTCACTTCAGAATTCGATGCTGAAGTTGATGAATCTGAGTCTGCTACACTGCAGCAGTATTACCGAGAAGCCATGATCCAAGGGTACAATTTCGGGTTCGAGGTAGGTGCAAAATACGAGGCAAAGCACGGCACAGTTTTGCCATAGCTTTGTGACTTACTGACAAAAAGCAGTAGGAATCTTGCACAGCACATCTCTTGATCCCATTATTGTAATCACAGCTTAGTCCAGAATGTCATCTTCCACCCTTGCTGGATGTCAGAAATGTTGGGTTACTTTTAAACTGTCAGATAGATACCCAGCTTTTAGATTTAAGCTTATGAGTAAGACCTTTGTGAAACTGCATTTGAAGACATTATTTTCTCTGTAACTCACTCTTTTTACAGTATGTAAAGTTCACTGGCTTTTGCTTCTTGTTTTTAGAAAAATGACGTTTAAACAGCATTACACAGTGTGTTAAGTATTTGTGTAATTGTTTTCTTCTTAATTTTGATATACATGAAATCTTTTTACAGTATCATAAAGAAGTTGTTCGTTTGATGTCTGGCGAGTTTAAACAGAAGATAGGAGACAAGTATATAAGCTTTGCCCGGAAATGGATGAATTACGTGCTGACTAAGTGCGAGAGCGGCAGAGGGACAAGACCCAGGTAATGACCACGCAGGGCGGCTCCTCCCTGAACCCCGTATGGGCTGGAGACACCCCATTCTGGTGTTTTTGGGGGTTTCTGAGCAGATGATGGGAAAGCATTTGGAAGTCTTTGACAGTAATTTTTTTTTGTGTGTGTGAACCTATCCACATAAAAACTCCAGTAACTCTTGAAATACTTTTCTTTTGTAATCATTCCAAAATGAGTTATCTTTGAGCAGTTCACATTCTTCCTGGACAGGTCTTCTTAATTGCTAATCTTCTTTCCTGGTAAAGTTTACACCCATTATTTAGTGTTGAATGGAAAAGAAATCAGTTGCCAGTTCCTTTACTAAGAAGCCTTTCTCAAAATGCCCTATAATCGTACTGAACACGAGGCAGATAGAGACACAAATGTGTTTTGTGCTAGGTAATAATTTTCCAGTCGAATTGCTTTTCAGCGTCGAGTAGACTAAAACGGCTGTGGTGCTTGTTCGGTTATTTTGTGACTGTTGAACTTTTCTGCGTGACAGGTGGGCAACTCAAGGTTTCGACTTCCTGCAAGCCATTGAGCCTTCGTTCATCTCTGCTCTGCCAGAAGACGACTTCCTGGTATGGGATATTCTAAAGCATTTTTCCTTAAAGAGCAAGTTGATCGTTCTCTATTTCTGATTGTGTGGTTTTTTTTATTAATATAGAAAGTGGTTCTTCAGTATTTTCACCTAATCGTAATATTAATGCTGAGACGTTACTGTACCCTGCTCTTTTTGTTAACAGTGCTGTTGAGCTGACCAAGTCAGTACACAGATGTTTATGCAGCCTGGCACCTACAAAATATGTGTCAGTTTTGTATTTTATAAAGTGCTGCTGCTTTTTAGCAGCTTAATGAAGAGGAGGAATAGCTATTTCAGTTCAGTGTGTGTCTTTTTTTTGTTTTGATTGCCATGCATTACTGTGAGATCTTGGTTCCCTGAAAGTGAAAGTGTTAGTTGCCCAGTCGTGTCCAACTCTTTGTGACCCCATGGACTGTAACCCGCCAGGCATCTCTGTCCGTGGAATTCTCCAGGCAAGAATACTGGAGTGGGTTGCCATTTCCTTCTCCAGGGGATCGGGGTCGAACCCAGCTCACCTGCATTACACGCAGATTCTTTACTGTCTGAGCCACCAGGCTGCCCACTGGTTCCCTGACCAGGGCTCAGACCCACATCCCCTGCAGTGGAAGTGGCCCACTAGGAACATCCAGTGTAGGGTGTTTAGAGCATCATGCCACATGTTAAATATTATTACCAGTATTCAAATAAATTCTATCAGATCAAGATGTTCAGATTCGTTCATTTCAACCTCCAAATAGAATGATCACAGGAGAAGCCTTTTGCTTCTGCTTGTCATCGCACTGTGGGGATTTGAATACCAGTTTGCTTTCCCTTATAAAAATGGAATTGTATATTGTGTTATCTTAAATTATGTTCAGTGTGTGTTTAATTTGTGTTCATACCTGTTTTCTCTTAAACTAACTTTGAAAATATTTAACTTGAGGGAAGCATGTTTCTTTTAAATATGCTGAAAGCTTAATTTGTGCTCTAAACTTATATGATTGAGAAAGTGTACGTTTTTTCTCTTCTTTCCCATTTCCTTCGGTTTCTAGAGTTTGCAAGCCCTTATGAATGAGTGCATCGGCCATGTGATAGGAAAGCCGCACAGCCCTATTACAGGTTTGTACCTTGGTAAGAAAGCAGGAAAAGCGCCTCTCCTGGGACGAGCACATTGTCCGGATACTGCAGCCATTTAAAATGCTTTGGAGACTGAGAACATTCAGGAAAATGACAGTGCAAGTTACAGCAATGAGGTATATACATATAAAACTCCACAGTAGCTTTTCTGAATTTAACAAGGACATTAAAATGTGAACCCAAGGTGGTCCGTGCTTGCAGCGGAATTAAATAATTTTTTTTTTTTTTTTTTTACATCACCACTCATTCCATTCTCCCTGTTCGACTCTTTCCTTCTGGGGAGGAGAGACTTGGAGAAACACTTCCTGTTGAGAAGCAAGGCGTTTCTTGCCGCACGTGGCGAGTGTGATTGTTCTGCCCCTGCTTCCTCACCTTTGGAAGGAGGATGAGTTTATTTTCTTAACAGCTTTCCCAGGTACCCACATTCTTCACCCATCTTCCCAACTAGAAGATTCCTAATTGCTGCCCCACCCCTTCCCACTCCTGTTTGGTTTTATTTTAAAAAAGAAATTATCATGTATAGTATACTCAAATTACAGTTTTCAGTTATAGTTAATATATAGTTTTGCAGTGTATGTTAAAACTTTAAAGCAGAATATCAGTAAAAAGCTATCTTACCCCATTCTTGAGATAGTAAACAAAAGTAAAACTATGTTTATGTGTAATAACCAGAAAAGAAAACTTAGACATTTTTAACAATTTTGATTACACAAAATAAAATAATTCATAAATGGTAAATTTATTAAGCAGCGGCATTATCTTAAAGGGTACTTGCTAGCTACTAAAAGTTAGTAGACTAGGTTTTAATGCTTGATTTCTGTATCTTTAAAATTCACCCAATTTGTACCGCTTTTTCTCATTTCTGTGAAATGAATTATCATTTGTAAAACTATTTGAACATTTTATATAAAATGTTCCATATTCTCATCAAATTTTTCATTAAGCATATTATCATAAATACTTTGAGTTTCTGATTTCCTAAAACATTTCCATAAGAATACATGATCAGCAATTCAGTAAAAATTGTTGTTGTTCAGTCACTCAGTCGTGTCCAGCTCTTTGCGACCCCCTGCAGCATGCCAGGCTTCCCGGTCCTTCACTATCTCCCAGAGTTTGCTCAAAAGTAAAAATTACCTCTCTAAAATATTTTTATCAGATTTATTGAAGTAAAAATTACTTCTTCAAAATATTTTATTGCATGAGGAATCATTTATAGAAGAAGAAAACTGCAGTGCAAAAAAAGCACGTAGAAGATGAACGTGTGGAAGAACATTACAAGAGAGGAAAGCTCCTCCCTGTGGAGCAGGGGCTGTCGGTGTGCGTCACCGCCGCGCCGCCCCCGCGCCGCTGGTGGGACAGTCGGTTCGTGGCTCTGTCTGTGGACACAAGGTGTTCTTCGTCCTCCCTGCCCCGCGCTGGCCTGAGAGCCAGGTTGCCCCGGGGTCACGGGAGTCGAGCGACCTGGGGCTGCTTTTTGAACATCTTTGAGCCTCCCCTTCTAGTGCTTAAGATGGGATGCTGAGGAGGGTTCGGCGAGGCACCGGCGTTCTGTGAACTGTAGGGTCTGCACACGGCAGGACTCGCCCTTTGCTCGTGTGCTCTGCCTCACGAGCAGTGAGTGTGAGAGCGCATCACTGCCATCGTCCCTTGCTTTCTGCTCCCCTCGACTCTCACCAGGAGAATGGCCGGATGCTCTGCCATCGCAACCAGATGATAGCAGTCTGGTGTAGAACCTTCTGTTTTTCTCTCTGTACTGGTGTAAGTACACAGATGCATTCTGCCACGTCTTTCTTTATCGCTCATATAATCACATGAGCGTGCACACTGTTGCTTTCTTCCCGCTCCTGTTTACTGTATAAAAATTGGATCACTTTGGATGTTAATCTCTGACAGCTGTAGAAATCCCTGCACGTCAGCACGTGTAGGTCCCGCTCACTCTCTTCAGTGGCCTTGTATCCATCGTGTATCTACTACAAGTCTTTCCATCATTCCCTTACATGTTTTGTTCGTTTTGCCATGAAGAGCATCTCTATCATAAATGTCCACCACTCGTGAAATCTGAGCATCTCTCTTATGTTTATTGGCCATTTGAATTTTCTTTTCAATGAAATAGCAGCTTTATAGCAGTTAGATACACATACTCTTAAATGTTTTGTTTTATGCACGAAGAATGTTAGACTTGTCTGTGTTTTAACGATGTCTTTTTTATACCTTCATGGGAAATTTTTGTAGTAATTTTTGACTCGGTGGTTCTCAGTATGTCTGCTGAATTAAAGACATCACCATTCTTACCAGATCTGTTTTTTGTTTTTTGTTTTTCTTTTTGTCTTTGGATTTGCCTAGAGTTTCTTCCATCTAGGGTTATAGTAGTTGAGGTAATGAGCCATAGATACAAATTGCTTCTGAACATTTCCTTGATTTTTGTTTTTCAAATTTCCCTTTAGATGTCTCCAATTTGGGTACTTCTCTTTCCTGTGTAATGTTATTAAAAGTAAACAGAAACCATGAGAAAGGAAGTCATGTCATTTAGGATAAAACATACTTAGGGTAAAACTTTGTTGTTCCATTACTAAGTTGTGTCTGACTCTTTGGACTGCAACGCTCCAGGCTTCTCTGTCCTTCACTGTCTCCCAGGGTTTGCTCAAATTCAAGTCCATTGAGTCGGTGATGCCGTCCAGCCATCTCATCCTCTTTCTCTTCTCGTCTTCTCTTCCAGCCCTCAGTCTTTCCCGGCATCGAAGTCTTTTCCTGTGAATCGGCTCTTCACATCAGGTGGCCATAGTATTGGAACTCAGCAGCAGTCTTTCCAGTGAATATTTGGGATTGATTTCCTTTAAGATTGATGAGTTTGATCTCCTTGCTGTCCAAGGGACTCTCAGGAGTCTTCTCTAGCACTACAATTCAAAAGCATCAATATTTTAGCACTCAGCCTTCTTTATGATCCAACTTGCACATCTGTACACGACTGCTGTAGTAAAACATATGTAGACTAAAGTCGTTAGCATATGAAGAGAAAACACGGTGTTTCTAAAAACTAATGGAGAAGGAAATGGCGACCCACTCCAGTATCCTTGCCTGGAAAATCTCGTGGACAGAGGAGCCTGGTGGGCTGCAGTCCATGGGGTCGCAAAGAGTTGGGCGCGACTGAGCAGCCAACACACTCACACTTAAAAACTAAGGAAGGTTAAAACAAAGGTGAAAGTCAAAAGAAAACCTGTTAGGGACAAGCAGACAAAATATATCATATTCATGACTAGTTACATGCAGTTATTGGGAAAATAGAATTGTCAGTATTTTTGTAGTTTACTAGGTAAGGTGTGTTTTAAATTGTGTTTAAAATTTTATCCCCATTTACCCTCTACCAGAATACTTAAAAGAAGAAAAGAATAGTCAGTTTAAACCAGTGCCCATCCTCCTGGTTTGGTTTAAAGGAAGTAAACTCCCTGTCTTCAGGAAAATGACAGTGACCTGTCCTCAGCTCAGAACCTAGTGAAGAGTCACCCCTGACCAGACTATCTTTAAAAGTGGGGATGACGTGACTCCTTTTTAGTAAAGAAATGCTGCCCAAACCACATTTTCATCTGTCTCCTCAATGGATCGCATGTCATACATTGCATATATTTCACTCCAGGATTTAAAAAATGTTTTTGGTGGAGAAAAGTTTGAATGTGTAATATAACTTTATTAGCTTCCAAAGAGTGACATTCTCCCAGCATTTGTATAAGTAATATGATTTTCCTACTTACATCAACGGTTCTGTTTTGGTCACCAGCAAAAGTAAGCCGCCTCCCGTCTCCCCTGAATTGCCTGCTCTGACAGTTTTCTGCTGGTTCCTTTAACAAGTTGTTTTTGTCACTCTTTTCACTGACAGCCATTCATCGGAACAGCCCCCGTCCCGTGAAGGTACCTCGATGCCATAGCGACCCTCCTAACCCACATCTGATTATCCCAACTCCAGAGGGATTCAGGTATTTGGTGCCTGTGTAGTTGTTTGCTTTACAGATTCTTCTCTGATGTGCATCTGATCTGAGAGCTGCTGATGCTTACTCTGATACCAAATACTGTTTTCTGTGTTGTTTATACATTTTTGAAAGCTCTTATTTTCGTTGTCTTGAAGACACACCACTCTGCCTTAGTTACAAAAGGAGACGTGCGCATTTAAAGCACACTTGTACCTTTCAGGATAACTTTGTTTCTCAGCTTATTTTTAACTGCCAGCTACTAAATGCTTTCCAGCTTCAGAATAATTCTTTCTTTTCCTTTCTTTGAAAAATAACTTGAGGAAAACAAATTTGAGTGTGCATAGCATGGTAAACATTTGAAAAGCAGAACTAAATGTCATTTTAAAAGCTGGAGATGAAAACTGGAGCGACCCTTCCAGTCTTGACTTCTATGTGTGTATGTAACTATGAAGCAACTTAAATTTTGAGTGAGTTGGAAACTTTCATACATTCAAAATACTTCCCTTGAATGTGGTGGCGTTTCTGCGTGTGGAAGTGGTGAGTGTTGCTCTCCCCTGAGAGTCAAGCAGTTTCTAAGTTAGTTTTATTTTTCACAGTGCTTGGCTAGGAAAGGACAGTTACTGTTAACAATAGCTGGCTTGAGATTGGTTACTTTTTTCCACGTGCGTGCGTGCTCAGTTGCCTCAGTCGTGTCCGACTCTTTGCGACCCCAGGGACTGTAGCCCACCAGGCTCTTCTGTCCGTGGGATTCTCCAGGCAAGAAGACTGGAGTGGGGTGCCATGCCTACCCGACCCAGGGATGGAACCTGTGTTTCCTGCGTTGGCAGGCCGATTCTTTACCACTGAGCCACCTGGCCTGAGTCTCAAAGAGCAGTCTGCATTTTCTGTCTGAAGATGACTCTTTGCTTCCTCACCCTGTGTTATCTTTTCCTGAAACCACGCAAGAGCCCGTCCCCTTCCTCGCCTGTGTTCCTGAAGCTCTTCTTCTCCTCCCAGCGCCCGGAGCGTGCCCGCGGACGTGCGGAGCCTCGGCAGCCCCGCGCCCGCGCCCGCCGCCGCTCGTCCTGGCCCCTCGGGCAGCGACCCGGCACCGCCCAAGCCCATCAGCGGTGCCCATGAGACCAGGTAGTCTGCCCTGCCCCTCACCCCGGTGCGGTGCCCATGAGACCAGGTGGTCTGCCCCACCCCTTGCCCCAATGTGGTGCCCATGAGACCAGGTGGTCTCCACACCCCTTGCCCCGGGTGCAGTGTCCATGAGACTGGGTGGTCTGCCCCACCCCTCGCCCCAGTGCGGTGCCCATGAGACCAGGGGGTCTGCCCTGCCTCTCGCCCCCGACACAGTGCCCATGAGACCAGGGGGTCTCCCCACCCCTCACCCCCACCCCCGCACTCCTGCGGTGACCTCGGCTCTGGGATGTGTCCCAGGGCTCATGGGGCTGCTTTTGCATGGCTGGGCGATGCTCAGGGGCCCTCCTTGGGGTGTCGTGGCCCCAAAGCTCCAGCATGAGATCATCTGCCCGAGTTTTATATTTCTTTGGCACAAACGTTAACCCAAATGACTCGAGTTTCTGCCGATAATAACCGTGCAGGGAGGGTCAGTGAAAAGAACCTGGTCCAGTGGTAGGAGAATTCTTGCAAGTGCAGTGCCTTTCCTGCGGAGTTTCTCAGGGGCCCTCGGAGGCGACTTCTGTCTAGGTCATACCTAGAAGTGGTGGTGGTGATTTATGTTCTTTTTTAATCTTTTTTTAAAATCACTTTTCAAACTCAGTTTCCTGATTTACACAGTTGTTGATTAGAAGTAGTTTATAGTGGTGTCGAAGACCATTTCATGAGGTTTGCATCTCGTACGGAGACTAGATCATTACTAGAGAGAGCTGTCAGATGCTTGGCAAGCTCCAGACAAATGTGAGCCTCTTGCCTGACATCTGCTGTGTCAGCACTGAGGCCGTGGCAGCTTCTCCCATTTTGGCCAAGTTATTTGGTGGTGGGGCAGCGGGGGGGCTTGTAGGGGATCTCATCAAGGTCTCAGATGCTTAAAGGAGAAAGGACATTTGGTGGCTCTTAATCAACCCTTGTGCCTGGTGACAGAATGGACACTGTCAGCCTTCTCATCTTCCCGTAAGGATGCTGACAGAGTCAAACAAAATTGAACAAAAACGATGAAACTGGGAAAGAACTCGGTGCTCTTTATCCTGCTCCCAAGAAGAAATATTAGCATGTTGGCAGAAAGGTGACACATGGTTTTAGAATTTAACATAGACTAAAGTATTTTTAACTAACTTATTTTTAATGGAAGGATAATTGCTTTACAATATTGTGTTGGTTTCTGCCATATATCAACATGAAGACGAAGATATTTTTAGGCTTAGTCTATAGCAGTGTAAAATGTCTACAGATATTTCCCATTTTCTCATGCATTAAAATAATTAATATTCCCTAATTTTTAGTAACAAATGTTTGTCTATAACCTAAAAAAAAAAAAAAAAGCCCAAGTATTTTACAGCTTAAGCAGTCAACTAAAAAAAAATTAACAATTAACATTGAATGAATTCCCATTGACCCTCTCTTTTTCCTGTTTAGAACATTTCATGGCAGACATTTCCATGTGCGCTTCATGGCCGTGTGGGGGGGTTGCCGCTGTCTTTTTTGTTAGTTCTGTTCGGGAAGTGATGAGCCCTGAAACACAGCCATAGTTGAGAACACTCAGCCTGCACTGTGCTTCCCACGTGATTTCTCCAGAACTGAAAGTCTCATGAACTCTTGGTTCAGGCTTTTGTCAGTCGGGGGTGCGTACCTTGAAACAGATTGCTGTGCAGGCGGTCTGTGCCCACCCTTGGTCTCAGGCCCTGCCCAGGTGGTTTCTCAAGCATGTTTTGAGCAGCGTTTCAGAAGTGTTCTTCGTTTATCCTTTAGGACAGTCCTTGAGATCTAGACATTTTACTTCCGTCATAACGTGCCATCCTAAAGGCTTTTCCTCACCGAGGAGTGAAGTGGTCTGTACTTCCTGGCGGTGTGTGTGACGGGAGGTAGGGGGCCGCGGGGCCAGCCCCCTGTGGCCCTCCAACCTGAACCTCTGCCGCAGCCTCCCAGGCTTCCGTGCAGGGGCCACATGGTGCCCCCAGACGGGCTCTCCGCGCTGCCTCTGGCTGGGATGGGCTGAGGGAGGCAGGGTGGTTCCCGGGCTCCCTGACCTCGGCAACCTGCCTTAGAGAGACGTCAGCCACAGGGAAATTTTTACTTTGCCCTACGGCATCCGATCAGCACTTTGATTTGATATGGTTTGACTTAGGAAATGAGCTTCCGCGATCTTAGCATTGTCAAGAAAATAGTCTTCCAGTGTTCTGCTTGCTGGAGTAGCTCTTAACTGGTTTGCAAGACCCGGTTGCTTGTTTTTCAGGAATTGTGCAAGTCAGTTGTTAGACCAGGAAAACTGTTGGAGTCTGCAGACGCCCGCTCCCCCTGCAGCGAGCGGTTAGGCTTTCACTCATACGCCACTCGGTTGAAGCGTGTTCTCTTGCCTGTTGCCCCGGGAGAATCTGAGGATGTGGAGTTGGCTAACCTCCTCTCTGGGAAAGCAGGAAGACAGGGATGTTGGTGGCTTCTCCGTGGTCCCAGGATTGGCGCAGCTTAGGAGGAGGGTGGTTTTCCTTTACTTCAGCATCAGTGATGTTTTTCCATGAAATGATACCAAGACTTCTCGATGAGCTGCGTAGCAGATGTCCTCCCCACTCCAGATTTAACACGGACTGCGCTAGATTTGAGAGTGTAGGGAGATAAAAAATAAGCCTTGCACACTTCATAATTTGTGAATGTCTGTCCAGTAGACCATGTTTCTTTAAACCTGCTCAGTCTGTAATTTTAAAAAAAAACGAGCATAAAAACTACCATACTTCATTATATCATTCGTTTAAGAAAACATGCACTAAACTGGTTAATAAACTAACACCGTGTTTGTTTCCGATGATTAGAATTATGATTTAACGCTTGCCCTTATTTAATTCTGGGCTTGATTTACCCTTTTGTGGACTCATTCTGGATTGCTGAACACTTCTGGAAAAGCCGCAACTTAGCTTTGCCCTTTACATGTTAAGCTTCCTGCTCTTCTGCCCTTTTGCTTGGCTACTGCTTAAGAAATGGTTAGGCATTCCCTTCCACTTGCTCCTGAAGAGACCTGAGGTCTTGTGAATCATGTAATGATTTTAGCACTTTAAATAGAATTAAGTACTTGAATATAATGTGATGATCATCTTAAATATCAGCCAGATTTGGGTCCTAATTTTAATCCATCCCGGGCTTAAATTAGAGAGCTGTCCACACACGTCAGCAATACTTCAGTAACTACTATTTTGTTTTTATTTTTGTTGCTGTCTTTAACATGAAGCCATGTATTGTGCAGCCAGTTCTCCTGTGTTCTCCTTCCAAACCCCAGAGACAGGTGTCTCGGTGGGGGCACTGTCACTTGGGGTGTATCAGGCCGTCTTGGTTTGGGGGCTGTCCTTCATGTAGGCCTTTACCCATGGATGCCTGATGTTCTTGGAGGCAGAGTCACCCCCAGTTGAGAATCGCTGCTCTAGAAGACTCGGACATATCTTTCAAGGTCTATCAAATTGATAGCTTAATTTTCGAAATGTTGAAACAGGGGTTCCAGCGTCCCTGAAAATGACCGCCTGGCTTCCATCGCAGCTGAATTGCAGTTCAGGTCGCTGAGCCGCCACTCCAGCCCCACCGAGGAGCGCGAGGGTGAGTGTGAGCTGTCCCCTGCGTCCCCCGCCAGCCTCCCCGCTCGTCCCGGACCTCTGGCTCCCGCTGAGAACAAGGAGTGACAGAGCCTTGGGAGAGGTTTAGTGCTGGGCACGTTGGCCTTCTAATACAGATGCCTTTCTACGTGTGCGCTTTCTCCCTCTGTTGCTAAATAATTTTTGAAAATTATTGTTCCTGATATTTTAATTGTCGAGCACTCTTAATTCGCTTTAAAAACATAAAGTGGATGGCAGGCTTTATTAGAATGCAGAGCTAGGAGGCTTTGCCCAGCAACCACACCGTTGCTCCTGTAGTGCTGCTGTGCTCTTGGGTAGGACCCCGGGAAGGGGGGACCCCCTCCCAGCCACTCCCAAACCCCCCGCAAAAATCCAGTTTGTGCTCAGTATTCTGTTGTCTGTTACTTGTGGAAGCTTAATGTAGTTAAAGTCCTGTAACCCCATTAACAGCTCCTTAGTTTGGTGCCATTTGCTCTGAATGATTATAGGGACAGCTTTTCACACTCAGAGCAAACAAACCAATCACTGGGAATGACAGGCTGGTGGTTCGCTAATCATCACTATCACCTGCATTTCATTCTGGCTCTGAATCAAATATGCCTGTTTGTTTTATAAGTCTTATTAGTTTGTATGAAAAAATACTTTCTGCAGAACCAGCATATCCAAAAGGTGATTCAAGTGGGTCAACTCGAAGAAGTTGGGAACTTCGGACGCTTATCAGTCAGACCAAGGGTAAGAGAAAGAATGTTGAATGTTTAAGCAGAAAGCAAACAGTTTCAGCTAAAACGTGCTTCAGCTTATGACTTACTCGACCTTCTACATTAATGTTTTATGGTCCCTTTTGTGCCTCTGACGTCACTTCCTGTCTGTGCTGTGTGTGTGCAATTCCTGTTTCTTATCATTATAAGTTCCTTTGGAGCAGGAATGTGTTTCTCTCAGTTTTCTATTCTTTAAACAGGGTGATGTTCATTTTATGTGATACTCATTTTATGGGTGGGCCCTTCACATAATTCTTTGTACATGGTGTGTGTGTTAAGTCACTTTAGTCATGTCCAACTCTTTGCGATCATATGGACTGTAGCCCACCAGGCTCCTCTGTCCGTGGGATTCTCCAGGCAAGAATACTGGAGTGGGCTGCCATGCCCTCCTCCAGGGGATCTTCCTGATCCAGGGATCGACCTCGCATCTCTTATGTCTCCAGCATTGGCAGGGGGGTTCTTTCCCACTAGTGCCACCTGGGAAGCCCTTTGCACATGGTCAGTTAGTCAGTTCAGTTGCTCAGTCGTGTCCGACTCTTTGTGACCCATGAATCGCAGCACACCAGGCCTCCCTGTCCATCACCAACTCCCGGAGTTCACTCAAACCGGTGTCCATCGAGTCGGTGATGCCATCCAGCCATCTCATCCTCTGTCATCCCCTTCTCCTCCTGGCCCCAATCCCTCCCGGCATCAGAGTTTTTTCCAATGAGTCAACTCTTCGCATGAGGTGGCCAAAGTACTGGAGTTTCAGCTTTAGCATCATTCCTTCCAAAGGACACCCAGGACCAATCTCCTTTAGAATGGACTGGTTGGATCTCCTTGCAGTCCAAGGGACTCTCAAGAGTCTTCTCCAACACCACAGTTCAAAAGCATCAATTCTTTGGCACTCAGCTTTCTTTATAGTCCAACTCTCACATCCATACATGACCATTGGAAAAACCATAGCCTTGACTAGATGGACCTTTGTTGGCAAAGTAATGTCTCTGCTTTTGAATATGCCTTCTAGGTTGGTCATAATTTTCCTTCCAAGGAGTAAGCGTCTTTTAATTTCATGGCTGCAGTCACCATCTGGAGTGATTTTGGAGCCCCAAAAAATAAAGTCTGACATTGTTTCCACTGTTCCATACATGTAGGAATGTAATAAATACTTGTGAAATGAATAACCACTTATTTATTATGTTAAGTAGCTGAGAGAAAGCATTTGTCGTACACAGCAGGTGACTGGTCCGTACGACCCAGAAAAATAAATAGCAGAAAGGACCCTGCTCTAGCACAAAATGTTTTCGCGTATTCTTCGTCAGAACAGTCTTGAGCCATACCTAGGCAGAACGGATCCTGTTCTCTTTTCGTAAATGATCCAAGTTTCTGAGAGGCCAGACGTTTGGCCGAGGTCGCCTGTGCTTGCCCCCACAGTGCCCCTTTAGAACATGTGTGACTGAACAGGAGGGTTGTCACCAGGCCCGGAGCAGTCATGAGGGGCTTCAGGGAAGGTCAAGGCTTGGGCTGGCCCCTGAAGGAGAAGGAGGTCTGTGTCCAGCCAGAATGGAAAGTACAGAAAGAGAAACATATCTGGAGGCCCAGTGACTTAAGAGCAGCCCAGCGTGCCCGGCCCAGCCTGGCGAGCGCGGGTGTAAGTGGAGGCGGAGCTGAAAGGGTGCGGGGAGGTCTCGGCACAGCCAGTCTTCAGCTGTGGGCTCGGTGGTCCAGGCCCTGCATGCAGACTGCGGGCAGCCCCTGAGCCTCTGCAGCGTGCAAGCCTCCCGTGTTCAGGGAGTGGGGGGTGGGGGGTGAGGAGGATGGCGGGGCAGGCCTGGGTCGAGGGGGAGGTGGGAAGCAGGCCCGAGCGCCATCACGGGCAGTGTGGATGAAGATGCTGACCACGGGGCGTTCAGGAGGCAGGAGCAGTCGCGAAGCCGCATTCGCCAGGCCAGGCAGGTGAGGCACCTGTAGGGTTTGGGGGTCGGGGGGCGTTCATCAGCTCAAGCCCAGTGGCAGGGAAGGGGTTCTCCGCAGGGCCTCTTACGTCATCAGCGGTTCCCATGGAAACCAGGTCTTTGTGATAATTTTCAAAACAAATACTTTGTGGTCAAGTAAACTTGGGAACTCTTGGAAGAGTTACAGTTTGCACAGACATCTGAAAAGACTAGGAAATCTTGAGAAATGTTTACTGTAAAAGAAAAGACGATTTCCCAGAAGCATTTAACAGTGGAGCCCCCGGCCTGACAGCCGTGAACCTTGATCAGTGCCAGGTAGGCACGATGAGCCACATAGTGGGGGAAGGCAAACAGGGATCCCTGCTTTTAGGAAGTGACTGTAGTTGGAACTTCATAAATCTCTGGGAATTTCTCTTCCAGAGTAACCTTTCAGTCATCCCAGTCCCCATTGATCGCTTTGATAGAACATTCAGGTTCTTAGATGCCTCCGTAGGGTACTGCATGTGAGAATTGCAGAGGTCGAGAGCTTTTCACGTTATGGATTGTGAGCTGTTAGTGGGTTGTTGTAAAATCAGCACGCACACACACACACATGCAAATTGACCCAGTCACATGTAGAAAGAGTAATCGTGTTTCATGAAACGGTTATTTTAGATATCCATGTAAAAGATACTTCTTTCTATAAATCATGATAAAGTAAGTTGGAGAAACAGAGGTGGCTAGATGGAAAAATAAGGAAAGATAATAACAAAAGCTAAAATTTTCCCAGTATTTTCATGTTCCAGGCACTAGGCTAAATGCTTTGTGTGTAATTTCATTGAGTTCTCATAGTATCTCTGAATGAGGTATTTTTGTTTTGGGATTTGATGGCTAAAGAAGGTAATTCACTTGTTGATTTTCAAACACCTAGAGAAAGGTGAAGCCTGGGTTTTGTTCCAACCATTCTGACTCTAGAGAAAGGAAAGCTTTACTCCCTTCCCAGCAGAGAGCAGAGACAGCTTCCTGGAGGGGAGTAGAGCTCTGACAGCTGGAAGACAGGGAGGCGTGAGCACGGGCGAGGAGCGAGGCTCGGTGTGGTGTGCTCCGTGGAGGCTCTGCAGTCAGGCTGGTCCGGAGACTGCGATGGGGCCAGGGGCAGTGGCCAGGAGAAGCGAGCCTGGAAGGACCCTGCGTGATGGCCTTGGACTGTTGGTCAGCAAGTTGGGATAAACCATGAAATAAATTATGTGGGTAAACAGTGTGATCAGATTTTACATTTGAGTAAGAGAATTCTGGGGGACTCCTTTGTTGCTCAGTGGTAAAGAATCCGCCCACACCACAGGAGACCTAGGACACACGAGCTCGATCCCTCGGTGGGGAATATTGCCTGGAGAAGGAAGTTACAGCCCACTCCAGTATTCCCGCCTGGGAAATCCCACAAACAGAGGAACCTGGTGGGCTCCAGTCCATGGGGTCGCAGAGAATCAGACATGACTGAGCGGCTAAACAGTAAGAAAATTCTGAGCAGTGAGAGCAAGTGGAGGGGAGAGACTAGAGGTAGACAGGTGGTGACTGCAGAGTCTAACCAGTTGGGAGAGGAAACCGTTGATTCTGTTTGCTGCTGCTGCTAAGTCGCTTCAGTTGTGTCCGGCTCTGTGTGACCCCATGGACGGCAGCCCGCCAGGCTCCCCGTCCCTGGGATTCTCCAGGCGAGAACACTGGAGCGGGTGCCATGTCCTTCTCCAAGACTCTGTCTGAGTAGCTGCTATTCTGTGTGTTTACTTCCCTGTAGTGGATTGTAGGCGCTGAAGATGTTAGCTTTGGGGGACTTGAATTCAGGTGCTGTGTGGCTGAACAGATGATGCTTGATGGAGTGCTGATGTCTGTGGCTCTGTTTTTATGATTGTTTGCTGGAAGTCGACTTGATTGTGGTTGTTGGGATGACTGAGTTTACACTTCGGCCTGCAGATACTGCTTCTAAGCAAGGACCCATAGAAGCCATTCAGAAGTCCGTCCGACTGTTTGAAGAGAAGCGGTATCGAGAAATGAGGAGAAAAAACATCATTGGCCAAGTCTGTGACACCCCCAAGTCTTACGACAATGTCATGCACGTTGGCTTGAGGAAGGTGACCTTTAAGTGGCAAAGAGGAAACAAAATCGGTAAGGAAACTCAAGAACACGACACAAAGATGGCCCCTGTTAGAAATAACGACAGTCACACTTTTTTAGGCTAAGTCTCCCATGGTTGGTCTTTCTGTCTGACAGGCATGGCAAATATACATCCTCTCTTTTGCACAGGGTTCTGATTTTTTGGTTTCGCTTGTAAGATATGTTCTAAGAACAGTGTAAAAGAGATTTTTAAATGATTCATTAAATGGAATAGTTCTGCTTGATAACTCCAGAAATTGCCAGTGGAGAACTCCATAACTCTTACTGCTTTGGTCTAGTCTGTATTCTTTACATCTTATTCCCACACAGTCCTTATTGAAGTGAGACTGAATACAAATGCCAATGGGGCCGTGTCTTCAAAAACATTAATTAATTTCCAGATGGAACAGTTTCCTGTTACATAACTAGTGACAGATTGTGTGGAGAAGGAGCTGATTAAGTTTCAGACCTTTCCCCCTTTCAAACGCATTTATCGGTTGAGCATTTAGGTCTGAAGACACAAACGCAGTTGTAATATAGGACTCTGTGAGCCTCAGGAAGTTTTTGTAGAGCTGTCAGGACAGAAGACACCGAACAGAATCAGATCCTTTATAAATGGTGTGAATTCTCATCGTCAGTCTTATGTAGCCATATATCCCCTTAGTTTAATGTTTCAGAAGGTGTCTTAGTAGAATACCCCACTGACATCCCACACACCTGGACGGACAGCAGGGAGGCCCATTGGGATGGCAGCCAGGCCTTACCCCGGCCGCGCCCCTGCCCCCGGCCCAGACCTCCCTCAGGGCCATAAGGGGCTCCAGAGTGTGCACCAGGGGCTCAGCGCTCGCCTTCAGGCCCCTTCTGGGATTTGCCGGTCAGTTCTATTCTGTTTACAGGTATTTACAGGTAAGACATAGTGAAGATTGCCCGAGACCTTAGGTTATCAGGGAGCATTCAGAAATAGTTTGGCTCTTGCAGTAGTAGACTGTGGTAAGCCCGATTCTGGATATGGGAATGTGGAGTCGGGGTGGGAAGACATCGCCGTACGTTGGAGTGAGTTAGCGTGGCCTGGCCTTGGTGGCTGACAGCAGCACGTCTGTCCCTGTTCACAGGGGAAGGGCAGTACGGGAAGGTGTACACCTGCATCAACGTCGACACCGGCGAGCTGATGGCCATGAAGGAGGTGGGTGCCCGGCCCTGCGGCCTCTGTGTGCAGGACACTCGGAACAAGGCTTGTGTTCACGAGCTGAGGGCTGGCCCGAGTGCTCCCCCAGGGCACCATTTCAGACGTCTCAAACAGTCTAGGCATTTACACCTTTGGGGCCATGGGGCACTTGGTCGGGGGGCTTGGGGGACATTTGTGATAAGGTCCAGCCTGTTAACTGCTGGAGGTAGAATGGCAGGAGCCAGGAATGCCCAAGGAAGGCCCCCTGGGAGACACCGAGGGCTGTGGCGGGCGAGGCCAGTGCCCCGAGCCGTCGTGGGGCGCCGCCCGTCAACCCCTGTAGCGTCTCCTCATCCTCGCCAAGGGGCACTTAAGTCGGTTAATTCAGTCTGCAGTTAGGAAAGTGATCCTCTGGCTGCTGTCTGAGCGTGTACTCTAAAGTGGGCGGGCTTAACTCATCAGCAAGGGGAAGAGAGCCCGCCCGGAAGTCAGGTGGGCGCATTTCTAGTTTGTGCCCGTTTCCTTTTCCAGATTCGGTTTCAACCCAACGACCATAAAACCATCAAGGAAACTGCAGACGAGCTGAAAATCTTTGAAGGCATCAAGCACCCCAATCTGGTTCGGTATTTTGGTGTGGAGCTCCATAGAGTAAGCCAACTTTGATCACACTGTGCGGTGTGAGCGGTCAGTGAGGGCGCAGGTGGAGTCCTGTCCTACATCACAGGTCTTCTCATTTCAGAGCACAGTAACTTTGCCCAATTATCAGGAAATCTCCATGAGTTACACCATTTCTGCCTTCTCTCTGAAACTAGAGGAGTCCTTCCTGAAATGTAAGTTGTAGACCGTAGTCATTAACCCGACATTATAAAGCACTGAAACCCATCCTGCCAATTGGAAGATTTCTCTAGTGCCCCCCGACGCTGCTGTCGCTTGCTTTTTTCTTTTTCCCCTTTGGTTTTTTGCCGAGCCACTGTTGAACACACTGTTCAGTCATTTTTCTTTTTTCCTTTTGTTTGTATTTAAAGAACCATTGTAAAATGAGAGAAAGTGAAGACCTCAGCTTATTTTCCCCTGAGTGTTTAGCAGTAAACACTTGGAGGGAAAGAGGATCACCTGGAGCTTCTTGGTGGAATAGGAGCTTCTGGGGAAGTTGGATATTGGCAATTTTTAATGTTTTTCATGGATAAATTCATATCTGAAAAGGATGTGTTTCAGTACTTAATAATACATTTATAGGGACAGTCCTGTTGGTCCCTGTCTGAGATTATATAGCAGACTGAAATTTCAGAGGGTTACAGACATTTATCACCTGTGATTCGGCGATGGTCTTATCCCAACAAGCTGTATAATTCCAGACAGAGGAGGCAGGCAGAGACACCACTTTTTATAGAGGAGTTAGAAATGACCGTTTTGAGACGAATTCAGACTTCAGGATGACCAGTGTAGCTGACCCTTAGAAGGAAGCGTCCCCAGGGGCGTGGCCAGTGGAGAGTTCCAGGCTCTGCACTCAGCGCCCAGGTGGACATGGGGCCCTGTGTGGTTCCTCCCGCAGGAGGAGATGTACATCTTCATGGAGTACTGTGACGAGGGCACCTTGGAAGAGGTGTCGCGGCTGGGACTCCAGGAGCACGTCATCAGGCTGTATACGAAGCAGATCACCGTGGCCATCAACGTCCTCCACGAGCACGGCATAGTTCACCGTGACATTAAAGGTGATCCCCACACTCTCCTACCCACCAGGGCGTCAGCTGTGCTCAGCACGGGGTGGTTGCCCTCACTTCTCCAGAAAGAAACAGCTTTATTTTGAATATTCTTCTGTAAAGAACCCAGCATTGAGAAACTGTACAGGCCACACATCTTCCAGGAGCACGTAGCTCTGCTCTGTCTACTCAGCACTACATTTGGCCAGATCTGTGACCCAAAATGAAACCTGCTGCTGTATAGGCTGATTTGGCTTGTGATCCGAACATCCTTTCTTTCCCTTCTGAATTTGGATGTGAACATGTAAAGTGACAGTGAATCAGGAAGGCTGGTGTAAGTTACGATTTACAGCTGAGTTTGCGGAGAGGGCAGTTTATTTGGGTTTCCCTGGTGGCTCAGATGGCAAAGAATCTGCCTGCAATGCAGGAGACCCAGGTTTGATCCCTGGGTTGGGAAGATCCCCTGGAGGAGGGCATGGCAGCCCACTCCAGTGTTCTTGCCTGGAGAATCCCATGGACAGAGGAGCCTGGTGGGCTACAGTCCATGGGCTCACAAATTGTGGAACATGACCTAGCGATGAACACTTTGACTTCAGGGTTTATTTACACCACCCTCCTCCAGTGTAGAGTTCTGCTCGAGGTCAGCTTGGTCACACTGACTGAAGGAAAGTGCTAACCCTTCTCTTGTGAGGGGAGCAGCCATGCTTATCCCAGAACTGCCTCCCTCTTTACCTGACCCACACCATGCCCCTGATCTGTGTATTTGGGAGTCTCAGGGATAGTTAGAATGACATATTAGGTTGGTCTCTAGCTGACCCCAGACTGAAGGATTTCTTTCTCTCCCTTGACCTGCTGGACTTGCGACCAGGCCTTAGCCTCCGTGGGGCTGGGCCACCCCTGGGCCTGCTTCACACACTCTGTCCTGGCTCCTGCGTGCCCGGCGTGCCCGTCTCGCTGCCTGCCCACCCCGTCAACCACATTGCTTTGTTGTCTGGGCATTTGCTTCAGCTCTGGCTGAGGCCATGGTGTAGCCCATTTCCAGTTGTTCTGACACAAACACTAAGGAAGTGATACCTTCATGTCGTTGGCCGTGGCCATAAAGAGAATCCCTCAGAGTCCTTGAATCAAGTCCATCCCTGTGCATCCGTGTGCTGATCTTTAGAGCTCAGTGTGGCTTAGAGAGAGGGCCTGTGAGTCAGCTCTAGAACCCTGCATTAGTGCAGTATGCACCGGGGGACCGCCTGCCCGGGGAGTGGGGAGGGTCAGCAGCTCATTTTGCAGCTGGCTGTCTAACATGAGGGCTCTATATGGCCTTTGGAGGGAGGTACCTTGGACAGAAGGCTGAGCTGTGTGGCTCGGTCAGAGGGGTTTAGGCCTTGTAGCCTGCAGGAGGCAGGGCCACCCCGGGAGATGAGCAGTGACCCCAGGTTCCAACTGGAGTACGAGCCAGGTGTTTGCGCTACTCCTGAGATAGGAGACGTGGACTCAGTCTGATGGCGGCTTCGGATGCATCTCTGCAGACCAGCAGAGAGAGAGAGAGAGAGAGAGAGAGAGAGAGAGAGAGAGAGAGAGAGAGAGAGAGAGAGAGAGAGAGAGAGAGTGTGTGTGTGTGTGTGTGTGTGTGTGTGTGTGTGTGTGAAGTCTGGATTACACTTGCTTCCTGCTACGGCCACTGCTGAGCCTACACCAGCTCTCACCTTCAGAACTGCTGCCACAGGCATTTGTGATTTATAGGTCATTTCTCTTTTACGTATCTCCCTGGGTTTTAAAAAAATTAATTATTTCATATTTGGCTATAGTGGGTCTTCGTAGCTGCATGCGGACGTTCTCTGGCGGTGGTGAGCAGGGGCTGCCCGTCCTTGTGGTGCGTGGGCTCCTCGTGGATGTGGCTTCTCTCTGTGCAGAGCGCAGGCTCCGGGTGCACAGGCTTCAGCAGTGGCAGCGCTCGGACCCGGCAGTTGTGCTCAGCTGCCCTGCGGCAGGCGGAACCTTCCCAGACCAGGGACCATACCCACATCCCCTGCATTAGCAGGCGGATTCTTATCCACTGTACCACTAAGGAAGTCCCTCTCCCTGCATTTTTAATGTTGGAATTTATGCGTGTGTTTCAGTTCAGAATTTGTCAAAGCTGTCTGCACTGATATTAAAATTTCTTTACTTTTTATTACCATTTGTGAATGAGGCTTAAAATCCTTCTAATGATAACCCTTTGCAAGTAAAGTATCATAAATCTTTATAATGTTGCGAATCAAGTTCCTGATAGTTCAGGTTACCGCTTAAGCTTCCAAACGCCTGTGTTGTGTTTCAGAGGCTCACCACTGCTCATTTCTCGTTAGGTGCCAACATCTTCCTGACCTCGTCTGGACTAATCAAGCTGGGGGATTTTGGATGCTCAGTGAAGCTTAAGAACAATGCGCAGACCATGCCTGGTGAAGTGAACAGCACGCTGGGGACAGCAGGTTGGTCCGGCGGGGTTGGGCTCTGCCCTGGGGCTCCCTCCAGCATGCTGGGACCCTGCCTGTTCTCCTCCTCCTGGCTGGCAGACTTGGGGAGTGGTCAGGGCTTCTCGCCAGGCGGGGAGGAGCCACGCCTGAAAGTGCTCATCAGATCGGGAAGTCACATATCTCCCTTAAACTTATAGCGGGGAAGAAAGGCCTCGTTTCCCTTCCCAGAAAAGCCTTGTGTTTCACACTGGGTTTATTAAAACTATTCTAGTCAAAACAGCATTATGTTTAAACGGTGATTATTTGTTTTGATCATTTAGAAATGTCATAAAATTTCACATTCTCTTTTGCAGGTTAAATTTCATACTTTTTGTCACAAATAGAATTTATGTGAATATTTGCCCATTCAGAATTGTCTTTTAGGAGATTAATTTGGCTCCTAAAATATCCATTCAAGAAATTATTTTGAAATATTTAATTTGAAGTCTTGATATTTTTTATTATGTAATTGAGAGAAAGTTTCCCCTGAACAAATCAGTTGCTTCTTCTCTGTGGAATATTAGATAATATTAATGTTTTGCTTGGCTCTTTTAATTCACGATGCTGTATTGGTAACCCGTTCCTCTCGTATCTGTGGCTTTTAAAGCGTACATGGCTCCGGAAGTCATCACTCGCGCCAAAGGAGAAGGCCACGGGCGGGCGGCTGACATCTGGAGCCTGGGGTGTGTTGTCATAGAGATGGTGACTGGCAAGGTGAGCAGAGCCCAGGCCTGGTGGAAAGCCTTGAGGGGGCCACTTTGCATTAACAGAGCAGTCGTGTGGCTTCACTCCCATTATGAATACCAGGAACACGTTTCCTGCAAAATAGAGAACATGACCTGTCGAAAGATACGGTAAGTTAACATGAGGGACAAACTAGGAATCACATGTTTATCAGATGTATGACTTGGAGGAGTCCTCTAAGGAAAAGGAAAAGCACAAAACTCCGATTAAAACAGAGAAAAGTAAGCAGATACGAGAAGAAACAGAAGTTGAAACCTCCTGTCCACACAAAGACTGGCATGTGAATGCCTGTATCTGTTTTATCCATAATTGAATAAATGGATAAACTGTGATAATCCACACAACAGAATGTTACACAGTGACAAAAAGAAACTGGCCGTGAAACGACAGGGAGAAACCTGAAAACGCGTATTCACTGCCGAGTGAACGAGCCCAGTCTGAAAACGTCACATCCTGTGTGACTCTCAGCCTTCTGCCTTTCCGGAAGAGGCAGAACAGGCACGTCAGAGGAGATCGGAGGCTGCCCGGGCTTCCCAGGTGGTGCTAGTGGTAGAGAGCCCGCCTGCTGGTGCAGGAATTGCGGGTTCGATCCCCGAGTTGGGAAGATCCCCTGGAAGAGGGCATGGCACCCCACTCCAGTGTTCTTGCCTGGAGAATCCCATGGACAGAGGAGCCTGGCGGGCTACAGTCCATGGGGCCGCAAAGAGTCAGACACGACTGAAGCGACTTAGCAGTAGGAGACGAAAGGAAGGACAGACAGAGCATATCGATTTTAAGGGCAGTGAAGCTGTTGCATGTGACGTAGTATCTGAAAATCCTCAAAATTGATCTTCTGATGTAGATACTGCTGATGAACAATTGTACAAACGTATAAAGGTTGTGTGTTTGGCAGGGGAGGTTTATAGCATTAGTTGTAAAGCAAGAAAGTTACAAACCCCAAGTATTATTACTAGGAAATTAAATTATTATACAGCTCGACTTGGCAGCAGCTGAGAATAAGTGCTCAATAAACATTAGCTAGTATTACTTCTGTTAGCATTAACATAGGTGCCCACGGTACCTGTTATTTCAATCAAGCCATATGTTGGAAAAAGAGCGAGTTCTCATACTGAAGAATATACATCTCAATAGCTAAACAATGGTACATAAATTGGGAGGC
Organism: Capra hircus; assembly: GCF_001704415.2. Lineage (NCBI taxonomy): Eukaryota > Metazoa > Chordata > Mammalia > Artiodactyla > Bovidae > Capra > Capra hircus. The sequence goes on from NC_030816.1 coordinate 84,084,716, forward strand.
TATGTTCTTTCCCCCATGAATCTCATTTCCCTGTAACTGTAATAAAATAAGCTTGGCACTAGTAAAATTTAATGTTGATTATTCAACAAGGTAGCATATTAACCATCCCAGTAAGATAACTGTTGGGTTTTGTTTTATTGACATTTTTATATTATTAGATGACGATGACATCTAGGTAATGCTGGACGATAGGACACCTCAGGGGCTAGGCGGACTATGCCCACTATGCCCACCGCCTGATTTTGTAAATAAAGTTTTATTGGAATGCAGCTATACCCATTCATTTGTATATTGTAGCCTAAGCCTGCTTTTATGTTATAATGGGAAAATTGAATAGTTGTGACAGAGACCGCCTGGCTTGCAAGCTTATGTAAAAGTTTGCTGGCCTTGGTACGTATCGATACTGAGATGTCTAAAAAGAGACGGGGCAGCTGCTTTTTCTTTATGGTCACGTAGTGTCGAAACCTGATTTTTTTCCCTGTTTTTAGAGACCTTGGCATGAGTATGAACACAACTTTCAGATTATGTACAAAGTGGGGATGGGGCACAAGCCGCCGATCCCTGAACGATTAAGCCCCGAAGGGAAGGACTTCCTTTCTCACTGCCTGGAGAGCGAGCCCAGGATGCGGTGGACAGCCAGCCAGCTCCTCGACCATTCCTTCGTCAAGGTTTGGCAGAGTGCTGTATAAATGTTTGTGTTCTGTTCGCATCTGGCACTTTAATGAAATTTGGAAGCTTAAATCTGTACCTGAAATGGAAAGGAGCTAAAATGTCCTGTGCCAGGGAATTCTGTCTGTTTTTTTTCCTTTGGGCAGATGTTCGTTGCGGTTCTCCTTGACCCACGTTGGTGCTTTGAGGGGCCCTTGGGACCGTGAAAGGGGATTTTCAGGGGGACGGGGTGAGAGACAGTTTCCCTTCAGAGCGTGCAGTCTGCTTGAGTGCAGGGTTGGTAGCAGCCAGTCTCTACTGAGGGAGCAGAGACGGACTGAGTACCGAGCAAGGGCCGTGTTAGAGCCGTGGCGGTGGAACGTGTGCCACGTTGCGGCATCACCGAGGAGAGGACTTCCATCCCGTCAGGTGACCCTAGCTCCTGCTTCCTTCAGAGCGAGATGCCAGAGCCGTTGGGGAGGGATTAGCCAGCTCAGGGAGCAGAGGCAGGAGTCGGGGGGACAGAGTGGAAGGGAGTCCGCCTCCCAAGAGGGTGAAGCCGCGTGTCAGTGAGAGCTGACGGCGCACAGGGTGAGGCTGGTGGCCAGCGATAGCGCCCGAGGGTAGGCAGGAGCCGTGAGAAGGGATGTCAGTTTTATCGTCAAGCACGACACGATGGTTGTGCTGTTGAGTGATGACTGTGGAGGCAGGAGGCTAGGTAGGAAGCTGGTAACACGGCCGAAAGGGTGGGAAGGGAGGTCAGGGGTGAGTGATCAGCCATGCAGTCCATCCTAAAGGAGATCAGTCGTCGGTGGTGGTCGGAAGGACTGATGTTGAAACTGAATCTCCAGTACTTTGGTCACCTGATGCAAAGAACTGACTCATTGGAAAAGACTCTGATGCTGGGAAAGATTGAGGGCAGGAGGAGAAGGGGACGACAGAGAATGAGATGGTTGGATGGCATCACTGACTCAATGGACATGGGTTTGGGTGGACTCCAGGAGTTGGTGATGGACAGGGAGGCCTGGCGTGCTGCGGTTCATGGGGTCGCAAAGAGTCAGACACGACTGAGCAACTGAACTGAACTGAGAGGTTAAGGTGGCTGCGAGTGTGTGACTGACCGGGTGTGGAAGGAGGTGCGCAGGGGCAGGAGCCCAGGATGGCGCCAGCCCCTGCTGGCGTCACCAGCTATTGGGTTCCGCTCACCAGGACAGGTCAGGAGGGCTGCTGGCTGAGCGGGGGATCTGGGAGTGGTGGTTTTCTCTTTGGTAGATGGAGTTTGAGGTATGTCTGGGACACCTGCTGGGGCATGTGAATACTTTGGACTGGCACTCAGGAGAAAATTGGGGTAGGAGATAGGCTTGCAGACAGAAATACTGCTGGGACAGTATTTGGAGAAGAAATGGAAAGAGAGCGGAACCCTGGAGAAAACATTGACCGGTCCTGATTAGGGGAGATGAGGCTGGGGGGATGGTGACGTTATTCCTGGGGGAGTGAAATCAAGGAGCCAGTAGCTGTTTGCTGCATAGATACTAGGGATTTGTAACGAAATAAAAATGTGTTTATTGTTTATAAGGTGTATAAACAATTTTTGGTGACTTGTACAGATATATCTTGACAGATGGTGTCAATAGTCAGTTCGTAAAGCCGGAGCTTGGCAGTGACATCCCACTGCCTCGATCACGCCTCTGCCCTGGGCCAGGCTCACTGCGGTAGCATCAGGGGGCACCGGTGAGGACTAACCCGTAAACCTGGCGCGTGGCACGCATGAGTGGCACTCAGCGCTGTCCTGCCTTCCTCACAGGTCTGCACGGATGAAGAGTGAAGCTGACGGGCCTGGGGCCTGGCAGAGTGCCTGTACTCGGAGAGTCCCCTCGATCACTACTGTATGCAGCGTCTCCACGAAGACCGCGCCGAGAAGCGGCGTCGCCCTCGCTGACCCTCCGAGACGGCCGGCCGCCTGGTGACGAGCGTCTGCCTCCTGCTGCTCCCATCTGCGCCCGGTGGCCCAGGGCCCCCTGAGAGCTGGCGTCCGCGAGGTGGAGAAGCTGCGTGCCAAGTGCCATTACTACTGTACATGGACCCCCGCCTCCGTGCCCGCCGTATCCCGGCCGACAGAGTACCGTGGCATCAGGGTAACACCGTCGACCTCTCTAGGTCCAGAATCAGTTGTAGTGTTATCAGGCGCCCCGGGCCTTGCTGTTAATCTCCTGTTTTGTCGAGTGCACTGACTGTGAAACCTTACCTTTTTTGTTGTTGTTGGCAAGCCACAGATTTGTTCTGCAAAAGGCCGATTAATGAAATTTTAAGAAAAAAGGTTCTTTTTTCAATAAATGGTTTATTTTAGGAAAGCTGTTATATTGTCTCTCAATGGTCATCAGCTTCAGAGCCGACACGTTATCCATATAGGCGTCTACCTTGTCACTGCGTGTCCCTCAAGAGAAGGGGCGCTGTCAGGCCTTCAGGGTCCAGGGTCGCCTCGCCACAGAGCGGGAGAGAGACGAAGCAACGCTGAGGACGTCGGAGGCCCTTTCAAGGCTTTGGATGTTCCCTGCAAGTTCAGAGTAGATAAAAGTTCAAGCCTTGTTGTCACATGTTGAGGGCTCAGTTTTATTTTTAAATCAAGATGTGTAGGTGCCGGGTCACTGTACATACTGCTGTCTTTTTTCAGAATGTAAATATTTCAGCAGTTAGTTTTCTAAAATAGCCCAAATTACCTGTTGTTGATGGTATTCTTTTCTTTCTTTTTGCTATTAAATGTTTTTAAAAGATTGACCTTAAAGCTTCCTGAAATCTTTCTAGAGGGCATCTGACGCAGTCCTGACTCGTGGCAGCTGACTCTGGGCAAGGGCTGGCTCAAGCACGTTCTGTCTATGCTCGCCTTCCCTCCAGGGCGCTGATCCCCTCAGCACAGAAATTAATGTCCTTGAGTTGGCATAACAGAATGATTTGTAATTTCATTGTTTTAAAATAGCTATCGGAGGGATGATTTATGTAACATTTAAAGTGTACAGTTCAGTGGTTTTTAACATAGGTACGTAGCTGTACAGCCGTCATTATAATCCATCTTAGAATAATTCCGTTTCCCCGAAAGAAAGCTCATGTCCATTTGCAGTCAGCCCTCCCCCAGCCATAGGCAGCCACCGAGCTGCCTACTGATTCTGTAGATGAGCCTCTTCTAGACGTGTGGTGTAAGTGGGATTTCAGACTGCGCTCCTCTGTGTCGGCCTCTGTCACGTAGCCCGATTCCAAGGTTTGTGCGGTCGTAACATTGTGTTAATTGCACCATCCCTTTTTATTGCTGAGTATTGATCCACTGTATGGATATACCACATGATTGATTTATTCATTGACTGCTTTCACTTTTTGGCTGCAGTGAATGATGCTGCTGCAAACATTTGCGTACAGGTCTTTGCGTGGATCTATATTTTCATTTCTCTTGAGAGTGGAACTGCTGGCTCATAGGGTAAATCCATGTTCAGTTTCTTAACAAACTGTCAGACTGACAAAGTGGCTGCTGCGTTGGCTTAACTTCCCAACCAGCAACACAGAAGGTTCTAGCTTTTTCCAGCCCTTGCCAACTCGCGATACTGTCTTTTTATATAGTAGCCGTCCCAGAATATGTCAAGCGGTGTCCATTATGGTTCTGATCTGCATCTCTGACCCTGGTGAGCGTTTCTGGTGTGTGTTGGATGCTTACCCGTCTTCTTTAGTGAGGTGTCTGTGTGAATTTTTGCCCAGTTTTGTATTGGGTCACTTGTCTTCTTACTAAGTTGTGAGAGAGTTTTATACATTCTGGATACAAACGCTTTCCCAGATACTTGATTTGCAAATGTTTTATCCCACAGTCTGTGGTTTATCTCTTCACATTTTAACGGTTTCTTTTGAAGTACAGAAGTCTTAGATTTTGAAGTCTGGTGTACGAGCTGCTGCTTCATTGCATGTGCTCTTGATAGCATGACGACTCAAGGTCATGAAGTATTTAGACCTATATTTTCTTCAAAGAGTTGTATAGTTTTAGCTCTCATATTTAGCTCTATCGTCTACTTTTAATGTTTATATATCATATCAGATAAAGGTCCAGGTTCACCGTTCTGCATGTCAATATTTATTAGACCTTGCATTCATTTGTTAAAAAGACTCTTTTTTTCCTCTGTTGAATTGTTTTGGCATCCTTGTTGAAATCACTTGAACACAAATCTAGGGGTTTATCTCTCGACTCTCGGTTCTGTTCCATTGATCTGCACGGCTGCCTTATGTAGAACCCCACTGTCTGGATTAGTGTAGCTTTGTAAAGGAAGTTTTGAAGTTGGAAAGTGTGAGCTCTTCAACTTCGTTCTGCTTCCTCAAGATTGTTTTGGTTATTCTGGGTCGTTTGTGTTTCTCTAAGAATTTTAGGATCAGCTTGTTAAATTGTGGCCCCCACTGCCCCCCACCCCAGCCCCCAGCCAGAAAACAGATCTGCCTGGTGAGAATCGTGTTTTTGTCATGATCTTCACCTTAGCTAGCAACAGTCATCCTTTTAATTTATGGTGTCCTTGTGGGCTTTTCATAAATGCCATGTATGAGGTTGAAGATGTTTCGTTTTCCTGGTTTATTGAGTTTCTATCACGACTAGATGTTTGACTTTGCTTGATGTTCTTTCTGCACCTACTGAGATGATCAGTTGGTTTTTGTGATGGAAACGTCTATGCTATTTGGACTATTTCGCCCTCCCTGTAGCCCAACAGCCTCCTAAGTACCCAGCCTCATCCTGACTTACTGTTAAAGGGCCACCAGCCCCTTGTTCTGGAGTGGCCCCTGTCATTCACTCCAGCGACCTGCTGTCTCCTCACTCCACTTGCTCTCTTCTTGAGTCAACTATTATAAATTTTAGAAGCACAGTTCTTTTCCTACATTAGGTGAGTTTTTTTTTTCTTGGTCCATTCAGATCATTCCTGTTTGAGTGACTTCCTCACACGTGTGCAGCCCTAGTGGTTTCTGACCCACCTTCTGAACGGATTGTTTTTCAGCATCCCAAACTTTGTATTCATACCACTTACTTCATTAAAACTCAAGGGAACATGGATACTAGAAATTTCAGAACTCTAGTCACTCCAGCATGTGAAACGAGACTGTATAAAAAAAAATAAAGGTAAAAATTGTACGAGTCCTGCTCGGTGAAAAGCTTTACCAGCAGTCCTAGGAGATATTTTCTAGATACTGAAAAGGTCTTAAGTAAATGCTATTATTTTTTAATTAATCCATAACCCTAATATTAAAATAGGACAAGGCTACAGGGACTGGGGAATGTTTCATCTGTAGCTACTTACCCTTTACTGGAGAAACCCTTTGCTTTTTTCCCCCACTGAGAACTGAAATTCACAGTGGGGACCAATTTCACTTTGGCCTCACTGTGCTCCAGAAAGGTTTCTATTTTTACTTTAGAAAAAGGGCATCAAAAGAAGACAGTTGAAATTCAGTTATCAAAGCCTCTAAATCAGTGTCCCTTCGTGACTGGCTGCTCGCTGTGGCACTGCAGGGTGTGGGGGGTGGATAGGGAGGAGGCGGGAGCTGGCCTGCCCCCTGCAAAGGGGACAGCACGCCAGCTGTTGAGGTGAAGCTGGGTATTCTGCTGTTTCTGCCCAGAAGAATGGTCATCTCCAACAGCCAAGCGTCATAAACAGATGCCAGGTGGTGGCAGGTGCTGTGAGTGGGTCTCAGCTGTCCCGGGTCAAGAGATCCAGGACTGTGCGCCGAGCCTGCTCTCGGGGGTGCCCACTGCCCTGGACGCGCGGGTGGCAGGCGGGACAGGAAGCCCGGGGGCGTCTGCTGCACTCGGTCTCCGTGTAACGTGCTCGGTAGCTCTGGGACACTGACGCCAAGGATGCAGGCAGCTGAGACGCAGCCTCGGAGCTTGGGATGCCTGCTCGTGCGTCGTTGCCGGGTCCCTGCTGCAGCTCAGGTGATTGGCTGAGAGCCGAGCCCCCCGGCTTTCTGTGCAGGGTGAGGGTCGTCTCGGAGGGCAGAGGGACCGGTCCCGGGAGGCTTGCCCACCTGCGTGTGTGGAGAAAGACCAGCTGTGTGTAACCTGCGGCTCCTGGAGGCAGGGCCGGCGAGTCAGGGAACACGTGTGTCCCAGCTGCTTAATCTGATGCTCTGTAAACAGCAGGAGGGGCTGCACGGTTAAGGCATCGGGAGCACAGCTGCTGAAGGAGGTGATGCTGACGCGGAACAGGTCAGCCTGAGTGATTGGCACGCAGTCAGCAGGACAGTCACGCCAGTGGCCGCCCTCCCGAGCATCCCCGGAGCAGGAGGGGAGGTCAGCAGCTGCAGGTGGAACCGCAGCCCCCGTGGGCCTCCCGTGTGGCCCCAGAGGATGCGCTCCTCCTGCTCAGACCCGGCAGCATGTCAGACAAACGCTGGACGGAACGTCCTCTTTTGAGTGGGGAACGGGTCCCTCCAGTCTGCCTTCCCACGCCCGTCCACAGTTACAAGTGAGTTCTTACAGCCTCTGAAAAGCCTCATCTGTTTGGCTTGGGGACCAGCCAGGATGCTGCTCTGCTTCTCCAGGAGGAAAACCAGAAACCGCCGGGGCCCTGTCTGTGTCTGTCACGGCTGTTTCTACATTGCGGCTGGACAGTTGCTGGATCGTACATCTCAATCGCTGTCTTTCAGATCCATTTAGTGTCTGTTAGAAAAGCACATCTAAAAATCTTTAAACATCCTTAACCGCTTTTATCGGCTCTCTTTAGAGAAGGACATTCCAGTACTGCCCTGTGATCCTACGAAAAAGGCAAACCACATGTGTTTCCTCGACGAATGGTAAAGAGGTAGTCGGCCAGCTCAGAACGTGCATCCACGCTTTCTCCACGTCAGTCACAGAATGGTCCACTTCCCTTAAACTCATCTCACAAGCTTGGTGTTTTTTTAATCGAGTCCCTTTGTGGGCTTGGTTTCCTGGAAGAAGTACATTCAGTGCCCCCTGCCTCAAAGCTGCAGGCCTAGGACGTGGCTCCTAACACCCGGGAGGACCCTGCACCGACCTCCAATGTGAAGCGAACTTGGCATTTTCTCTTCCATGTCGGGTCTCAGAGCAGGCTCTGAGCAAGGCTGACCTCAGCCGCCACGGAGACGTCAGACGGGACGTGACCCTGCACTCCGTCCTCCACTGCTCGGGGGACAGAGGGGAGGCTTCACACCCACAGGTTTTTCATTCTTAGAAAAGTGACGCTCTGGGAACCAGCACCGCTCCCTGCTGAAGAGGCCATGGCACCTGGGAGACCCTGAACGCGGGTTAAGGGACTGGGGAAGGGGTGATGCGTCTCTCCGTGGCTGTCTGCCATCATGGGACTGGAGAGGAGGAATAGCCAGGTCCCCATCCCGCCAGACAGAATGTCCCCTCACGGAAGAGTGAGCCTCTGAAGCCCGGTTCAGGGTCCCTGCCAGCTCCCCACACTGGCCCTAAGGCAGTGTCAGAAGGAGCGCCCGTCAGCCCTGCCCCGGGAGGACGGTCTGCCACCCTCCCCTAACCCGGACCCTGAGGCCCGCACTGTCCGCAGCCTTGTTCATTTGCCGCTTGTTTTGTGTTTGTTCCCAGAGACAAGTTCAGAAGAATGTTAAGTGCTTGTGGGTCCCTTTCACGTTCCAGGCAGAAGGCGTGGGTGAATGCTGTTAGGACTCAGGTTACTGCTACCGAATGGGAAGATGACAGTGAGGAAAACAATATTTTTGGACACCCCAAGGTAGTTTCTGAGCGTTTTGTTGAGACACAGCAGCATGGAGGCAACTTTCTAATCGTTATAGTGCTGTGGGTTCTTAAAGTGTGTTCATATGTACGGCCTCATTTCCCCCTTGAGGCAACCCAAGAGGTGGGCGTTATCACCCCCATTTGCCAGTTGGGAAAACAGCGTCTTGGGGCAAATGAGCTGCAGGGTTGGAGCTGTGCAGCCTGGAGGGTGGCTGGTGCTCCTGAGAGCTCTCCTCTCTCCCAGGGTGCTGGGAGGGCCTGGGGCAGGACCACCCCATCCAGGTGGGGGGTGACAGGTGGATACCAGAGCGTCTCTGCTCCTGGGGGAGGCTGCACTTGTGACCCCCACATATGGCCTGATGCAGGGTGGGAAAGGCACAGGGGTATCCTGCCCTGCCCTTGGGGACACCAGGAAGAGTCAACCCTGGTGGGGGCCTCCCGGACCCTCCCTTCCCACGACCACACCAGAGTGTCCCCTTTTCACCTCTGCGGTCTTGTCCCAATGGTGCCCTGCCCTCCCTTAAGCATAAAGCGCCTCTTAAACCCTCTCGCAACGTCACTTGTGCCCGGTGAGCACTCTGTGACTTAGGAGCAAACCTAGGACATGATTCAGAACAGAATAAGCCTTTATATAGTATCTGGCCACCGTCTACACGGGACAGCTCATCCCGTTACAGAGCTTCTGCAGAACAGCAGTAAGGACCGGGCGGCATGGAGCGGCCCTCCCTCCGCTCCGTGCACGGACCCGGGAGACCCGGCAGACCCGGCGCCGGGGGCGGCGTCTCAGCCTGAGGTCATGTAGCGTCGGGTTTCCCCTCGTCCTCCTCCGGAAATACCACTGCTTTTCTCCGCTCTTCTTTTGCACCTGGCGTCTGACGGCTGGCAGCAGTTTGCCGGAGCCCTGTACGTGGACTGTTACTCCAAATGCGGCCTTGGGTGCCACGGCGCGGAGCTCCTCCAAATCAGGGGATCTGCGCTTCCAGAAGGAAGGCGGAAGCGAGGCGCGGGGCGGGGACCCGGTACCCACGTCCGCTCAGTCCGAGCCTGCGCAGAGGGGCACCTGGGCTCCTGTATATGGCCCTCTAGTAAAAATGAGCCTGCACTGGTTTAGGGGACGCAATTTCTGCTTGCTACGAGGATAAACAGAGGATGCCAAGCCATCTCTCACATCCCTGCAGGACTGCCAGCCGTCATCTCAGTGTTCAAGACGAGTCTGCTCCTCGATGAGAGTCTTCAGGGAGTGGGCGCATCGTCACGACTGAGGCCGGACAGACCACCGCAAGGTGGCCCGGGGAACCAGGGCTGCCTCCGGGGCGTCCCTGGGTCCCGCACGCGTGCCCGGCTAGTCTCCTGGCACCCGCCGTCTCCACACAGAGTCTCACAGGCTCCCGCCACCGGGAACCCACCTCCTCCAGCCACCTTGCCTGCCCTCCGCACCCGCAGCCCCTAGATCCCTGCTCGGGAGCGCTCTGTGGTCCGGCACTCCGAAGTTTAGGAAGGGGGTCTGAAGGGAAGGAAGGCGGCGCTGTGTCCACACACCAGAGAGAAGCCAAACAGTGTAATTTTTGTTTTGTTTGGTTTTTTTTTGGAGGCATAATTTAGTCATCTTACCAAAGTGTCTTTCACTCTGTAGCGAGCCAGGGTTAACAGAAAACTCAGCACCAAAGGATGGCAGGGAACCCCCCACCCTCCGAGGTCCCCATTTCTGCCCTCCCCCCGCACCTCAGATACCCTCGCAATGATCCCACTCAGCACACCTCATTCTCACATATGTTCTTAACACACGTACACGCACTCACACAGACTCACACGGAAAGAACGAGACCCGAAGCCCGCTAAAGCGTGCTGGGGGAAAGATCTAAGTACATCCTCCTCCCCCCGACACTGAGACGGCAGTCCCTGCCTTCCCGGCAGGGGCTCCCCCAGCTTCGTCACTGGGTCCCGCCCAGGGTGACGGTGGCGTCCACCAGTCCCCCCCAAGGTCCCCTTCGGGTGGTGACACGTCCCGGGTCAGTCGCTGTGTTTCTGCTTGCTGTCCATGTTGCCGTAGGCAGAGCCCTTGTCAATTTCCGTGACGCCAATCATCCATCGGACCCCCATGGAAGCTGCGGAAACAGGAAGGGCAAGTCAGAGGCCTGTGGGGACTCCGGTGGGCCCTGCCTGATGGAATAAAGGGGGGAGCTCTGTGAATCTCGGGCATCAGCTGAGAGCTGGGTGATCTGGGGTGCTTTTCACCATCCCTGCCTCACAGTTACCCTTGAGCATGGGGCCGGGGTTCTAACTGGACTGAGAGACGTTAGAACAGAGCCAGGCTGTTGTGTGTGGTGAGTTTCAATCCTTGGACAGTGGAGGTGAGCAGGATGTGGAAAGCTGCATCTTCCGATGCCCATCCCTAGGACAAACGGTTCTTCAGTGGATGCAATGCAGCAACTTACAGTCACCCTTAAGCAAAGCTCAAGGAAGCGCATTCTTGGACAATGCAGGGGCTCAAGTAGCTATTTTAGTTTCCAGCATGTCTCAACACCGCTTCTGGTGCGAGTTTCAGAGCAGCGGGCAAGCCGCGTCCCTGCCTGCCTTTTCTCCGACACCGGGATTTGGCCCAAAGAGATAAGTGTAGGATGCACGCAAGAGCCCAGTTTAACCACCAAGAGGCTAGAAAACAGGATACGGAGGCAGGAGCTGCGGTTTACGCGCTCCCTCCAGAGAGGACAGACGTGGTGAGCTCCTTCGGTGCGGGGACCACGTCTGCCTCAATCCCCTTGATGAGCCCGGCACCCATCACAGCCTGACCGCACTGTCCGTTGCAGTATGCGTGAAAAAGTGAATAGAGGGGGAGTGGCTGAAACCTCCCAAGTCGTGATGCATGAGTTTCCAGAGCCTCAGCATCCTGTGAACTTTCAGACCAGAGACCCGACGGGGACAGGGGTCCATCCAGCCCATGAGGCTCACGGAGCCCGTGGGTCCATTATAACGGGCTGCCTTCAGCCTGGGGCCAGCTCCGAACATCAGCCCCCCGCCCCAGTATTAGAACTTTGTGCTGCAGAGTTGATGGCTTTGTGGAGCGAACCTGACTCCAGCGGTGAAAAGGCTTTGTGTGAGGACCAAGACGCAGTGATTCAGGGAAGGGGAGGAAAGGCACAGGCTCAGAGGTGATGAGGTCCTGGGGAGAGAGTAGTCGGTTCCTCCAAAGCTGGAGGCGCCGTGTCTCCAGCCATCACCTGCGGGGAGCCCCAGCCTCCTCCAGAGGGCGCTGCCTTCCTGCTGCTGCTGCGCAAGGCGGGATCCATCCTCTCTGGCAGGGTCTGGAGACCACAGCACCCCCTGGACACACAGCAGCCAGGCCAGACCCGGCCTGTGTAGCGGGAACTGGCCTCCCCCGCCATAAAAAAGCAGCAGTATCCAGGGAAGCATGGGCCATGGAGAAACGGCGGTCCTTTGAAACGACGCCCGGGTCCAAGCCCGTAGCAATGAGCCAAAGGGCTGAGCTGACCACCATCTCCACGCGGCAGCCAGCCAAGGAGAAGCGCCCACGCTGACCTTCCCCAAAAAGGTCCAGACCTGCTCTGAATGGCAAAGAGCCTCTGTCGCTTCCTGCTGGGACCCAGGAAATGGTTTTCTTGCAGGTGAGGAGGAAGCGATTGTGACAAGAGCCCTCTGCAGAGGCCGGGAGCTCATCCCTGGAGGGGCTGGCTCCCTGTGTGCACAGGTCCCCGTGCACACACTGGGAGGGGGCGAGGCGGTCCCCCAGCCCCGGGATTCAGGACTCTGATCGGGGTGCTCCCCTCTTCCAGGGCCTCGTCCTCCCCCACGCCCAGAGGCTCCCACCCGGCCCTGGCCCCAGCCCCCAGCAGCCCGGACTCACCCACGAAGAAGACGAGAACAAAGCTGGCGAGCGTCAGGGAGGAGCCGCTGCTGATCATGTTGACGACGAAGCGAAAGAAGGGGTAGAGGAGCATCGAGGCCCAGAAGAGCCAGTTGACAAGCGTCCAGGGCCGCCGCGGGGGCACCATGGGCGTCTCGGGGAAGGTGCCTGTGCGGGAGTACTCCTCCTGGAAGGCATCCTGCGGGCACAGGGCCGCTGACCGCCTGCCACCCGGCCACCCCAACCCAGGCCCGCTGGGTCCCGCCCTCCCCAGTCCAGGCAAGGGCACGGGAGTCTCCCCAGCTCGACCCAAATACCCTAACAGCATCCCGGGGCCGACAGGGCGCTCGCCCAGCAAAGCGCATCAGTGGTCCAGACGGCCGGCTCACCCATCATGGCCCAGTTCCCCAGGCAGTCGAGTTTTCTGGAGAAACAAGCTTCTGTGCACCTGAACCCTCTACCTGAAGTGCTGAATTTTGATGCTAAACCAAAATTAAATGCTAAACTTTTATCCACTTGAGAAAGAGATGTCTAGTCGACCATACTTATCTTCTTCCCCAACCAAGATGTACTGGACGATGCCATGTTCCGACCTCCCAAAGTCGTGATTAGAATGAATCCTCAGATGGGCCGCTTTGGAAGGAGAGCCTCTGGCCCTTCTTGGGCAGTTCAGGAGCTCTGCATGGCAGCTCCCGCCCACCCACCCCCAAACTCCTACCCCTCCTCAACTTCCCTCCTGGGTCTCCTGGAGGTTTGGGGGAAGTCAGGAGGGTCTCAAGAAAAGCACATGATCAAGCAATTGTAAACAGACTGGACCGTGTGTGGAGTGTTCCACCCTCCAGAGGTAAAGGAAGGCTTCCCCGGTGGCACAGCGGATAGGGGCCTCCCTGCCAACAAAGGGGACATGGATTTGACCCCCGGCCTGGGAAGATGCCACAGGCCACGGAGCAACCAAGCCCGTGTGCAGCTGCTCCTGAAGCCTGTGCGCCCTAAGGCCGCTGCCTCACAGGAGAAGCCACCACGGTGAGAAGCCCACGCATCACAACGAAGAGCAGCTTTCCGGCTTGCGGCAGCAAGAGAGGTGTGTGCAGTAGTGCAGCAAGCAAGACCCAGCACCAGGAAACCGAAAACAAAAGGAGGTGAGGGAGCCACAGCCAGCCGCTGGGCGGAGGACTTCCTCGGAAGTGACAGTGACATGCGGACGCCCGCAGGATGGTGCCTAGCTTGCCAGTGCCTCCGGTTCCACTTCCTGCCAGAACTTGGCTGATTTTTCTCATCCCGGTGAAGCCTGGTAACAAGGGTGCGGTGGACTGGAAGTTGCGCCTGCCTCCCTGAATTCCTACGCTGAAGTCTTAACCCCAAAGATGAAGGTATGAGAAGGAGGGGCCTTGCAGGGTGTTACAGGTCATGAGACTTAAGTCCCCATGAATGCGATTATGAAAGAGACCCCCAGAGAGCCGTCTCGCCCCTCGACCGGAAGGACGTAGCAACGTGGGCTGGGACCAGAATCCGCTCACGCTGGCACCCTCATCCTGAACTCCTCAACATCCAACCTCCAGAACTGTAGGGAAGAAGTTTCTGCTGTTTATAAGCCACCCAGCCTGTGGCACTTTGTTTTAGAAGCCTGACTGGACTAAGACAGGAGATGATACTTCTGTGCCTTAAAAAAAAAAAAGCAAAAGCGTTATTGGGGTATATTTACAGATCATAAAATTCACCCTTTTAAAAAATGGGTGAGTTTTCTTTTCTCGAACTTTTTCCTTCAATAGCCTTGATAGTGCTTTTCTATTGTAATAATGTTGGGCTTCCCTGGTGGCACTAATGGTAAAGAACTCGTCTGTCCATGCAGGGGATTTAAGAGTGTTGGGTAAGATCCCTGGGTCAGGAAGATCCCCTGGAGAAGGGCATGGCAACCCACTCTTGCCTGGAGAATCCCATGGACACAGGAGCCTGGCAAGCCACAGTCCATGGGGTGGCCAAGAGTCGGACACGACTGAGCAACTTAGCATGCACCGTAATGTTACAGTGGGGAACTGGGGATGCTTTTTCTTTCTCATTTCCAGTAAGACATCTGCTAAGCCAAGATTTTTTTCCTGTGTACCTCTAACAGGAGGAGAAGGCACTCCCTTTTCTAGCAGTCAGCAGGATTCAGAATTCATATTCAGAGTTTTTTCCTCTGGTTCGATTAGAAAACCAAACCTCACCCAAGACCCCCACTGTTCCCCAGTGTCCCTGTGACTCCCGCCAGCCTCCCTGGCTGTGTCCCTGTGACCGTGTCCTGTAGGATGTGGATGCCTGGCTTTGGGCCAGACGTCAGCTCCGCTGCCCTCTCTGGGCTGTGTTATTTCTTTGCTAAAAGTCCACCCAGCAGGGAGGAGACCGTTAATGGTGCCTCCATTTTTGGTCTCCGCATCTTATCCTGTGGCACCTTATACACCAGAAGTGGGAACTGATTCCTAGAAAGAAACGTCAACCCCAAAGTCTGTAGGAGCAGCAGAGCCTGCTGGCAGAGGACAAGTGCCCCGAGGCTACACTGAGAGCAGCTGCCACCAACGCCCCGGCCAGGAGGGCATGGAGGCTGGGTGCCCACGTACGGCTGGACTAAGCGGGCCTTGCCAGCATTCAGTCGGCAAAAGAAATTTTCTCTTATGACCTTGGGGTAGAAAGGGAAGAAAAGGAGAGGAAAAAGAAAGTGGGACACAGAGCTGAGGGGTGGGCGGGGGGAGGCTTCTGGGAACAGCTCCCCCAGGCGCCAGCCAGGGCTCAGGCCAGGGAAAGTGGCGTTTGCAGAGGATGGTGCTGTGGGGCCAGGCCTGCCACCCTTCCAAGGAGTGATGCCCTCTGTGAAAGTGGAAGACCCAGCGGCAGCTGGAAAACCACGTAGTTCCAATGCCCAAAGGCCGGTGCTCCAAATACAGCCCCTCCCGCCGGCTCCCTGCCCTGTGCCCCCAGCTCTGCACCGACTCAGACCGCCCTTGGCCTCGGGGACCCGGGGAACACCCACAGAGCCCCTCACAATGCTGCTTCCTTCACCAGTGCCTTAATTGGCACCCCACACCCATGACTGTCGCTAGGCGCTCAGTCATGTCCGACCCTTTGCATCCCCAGAGACTCTAGCCCACCTGGCTCCTCTGTCCATGGGGTCTCCCAGGCAAGAATACTGGAGTGGGTTCCCTTCTCTAGGGTATCTTCCTGACCCAGGGACTGAACCCATGGCTCCTGCGTTGCAGGCAAATTCTTTACCACTGAGCCACCTGGGAAATACCATAATGGCAAATTGCTAATCCTTTCCACAAATTTCAAACTTCCCAGAGAAGCACTTTCAATTAGAGATGAAAAGTTACAAACCACACAATTGAGAAACCATGAAGGCTCTGGGGAGCGAAGGGTCTAGGATCATGGGTAAATGGCGGAGTTCACTTGGGAGCCAGCCGTGGGTCGCCAAGGAGAGTACACGAGGGTCGTTGATGCTTCTCAAAGCTGGTACCACCCCCAACCCCCCAGCCGGGGTGGGGTGTCCCAAATGCTGACATGTAAGACACGTTGTACGTTTTCTAACTGCGAGATTTGTCCCACTTAAAGGATGGCCCTGTTTTCAGAGCTGAGACCCTTCCTGTTTTAGAGAGTGTTGAAATGGCAGAAGCAGCTTCCTTTTTATTGACGTCCCTGCTGGAACAAAGTGTTGGCCGAGAATCTGTGGCTGCCCACCCCCTTCATTTTTTGTTAAGTCTGAGAGCTGCACCCCTAAAACCCCAAGCCTAGAGTCAACAGAATCGTCTTTCGACACCGTCCGCTGGAAACATGATGGTAAAAAGAAGCCCCCCACCCCTTGGCCCCACGTGGTGGGCCACCAGGATTTAAGCATGTCAAGCCCCAGACCCACGCAGGCTCCTGAGAAAACGGGGCTGACGCGGAAACCACAGAAGTTCGATCACGTTTCCTCATGGAGGCACCGCTGACCACCTTTTCTCACTGGTCAGTGGTCGGCCCTCAAGGGAAAAGGGCAGCCTCAAAGGTCTGCTCAGCGCCCCGGAGATGGGCTGTGCTCCCAGCCCTTTGTGGGAGCAGGCCCCGGCCCCTTAGCCTCCAGCTCTGATGAATGAGCTGGAAGATGCCTGCTGTTCCCTTGTATCTGGACCTTAGTTTCCTCATCACAAGCTCGAGAGCTCTGACCTAGATGCTCCTTTTGAGAACTTCCAAACTGAGCACCGTCCCTTCATGCTGAAACAGTTTAGAGGGAAACCCAAGACCATGAGAAGCAAAGCGGGCCTCCGAGGAAAGCCCAGTGGACTCGCTTTGCACAAAGACAGGCTCGCGCCTGAACGTCTGTTGCCGGTGGAGAAACACCTGCTTTGCTTTGATGGGGTTTGGGGGCCACGTTTGTAGGTTTGTGTGTGTGGCTCTTTATGAAAGGATTCAGCTCTGAGGCCTTTTCTTAGCACATTTTTCAGGTTTTTTCTACTGCTAAATGATACCACCCTTATGGCAGAAAGTGAAGAACAACTTAAGAGCCTCTTGATGAAAGTGAAAAAGAGTGAAAAAGTTGGCTTAAAGCTCAACATTCAGAAAACTAAGATCATGGCATCTAGCCCCATCACTTCATGGCAAATAGATGGGGAAACAGTGGCTGACTTTATTTTGGAGGGCTCTAAAATCACTGTAGATGGTGACTGCAGCCATGAAATTAAAAGACACTTACTCCTTGGAAGGAAAGTTATGACCAACCTAGATAGCATATTCAAAAGCAGAGATGTTACTTTGCCAACGAAGGTCCATCTAGTCAAAGCTATGGTTTTTCCAGTAGTCATGTATGGATATGAGAGTTGGACGATAAAGAAAGCTGAGCGTCGAAGAATTGATGCTTTTGAACTGTGGTGTTGGAGAACTCTTGAGAGTCCCTTGGACTGCAAGGAGATCCAACCAGTCCATCCTAAAGGAGATCAGTCCTGAATATTCATTGGAAGGACTGATGCTGACGCTGAAACTCCAGTACTTTGGCCACCTGATGCGAAGAGCTGACTCATTGGAAAAGACCCTGATGCTGGGAAAGATTGAGGGCAGGAGGAGAAGGGGATGACAGAGGATGAGATGGTTGGATGGATGGCATCACTGACTCAATGGACATGAGTCTGAGTGAACTCCGGGAGTTGGTGATGGACAGGGAGGCCTGGCATGCTGCGGTTTATGGGGTTGCAAAGAGTCGGACACGACTGAGCGACTAAACTGAACTGAACTGAACTGACTAAAGCAGAAAATGGCACCAGGAAAATGCTGCCTCATGCAGGAGACCCGAGGGACGGAGCTTCTGCGGTCCTGTCTTCCTCAGTCTGAGCCCAGGCCTGGCGCCAGCACATCGGAAATGCAGCATCTCGCTGCTGACAAGCATCAGGCAGTGCGTTTCCACCCTCGGGCCCTCAGCCCATCGACATCTACAGCAGTGTCCCAGAAACACACATTTCTGGTTCCCCCTCAAACCCCCTAAGACCCCGAGGCTGAGGCCCAGGAGTCTGCAATTCTGTGCTCTGGGGGCAGGCCAACCAGTATCTCTTGAGCGTTCGTGAGAGGAGAACAGACAGGTCTGCTGTAAATGCCCCCAAAGGGAGGCTAAAGGCAGCTCGGAGAGAGGGGTCTACAGTCATTGCTGGAAAAGCTCGTCCTTAGGAACACAGATGCGACTTCCTGCCATGAGAATATAGCACCAGGATCTGGATTCCAAAAACCGAGCACATTTCTAAGAGCATCTCTTTCATCTGATGGTGGAGATTTGGGAGTCTTTTAGACCGAAATCCTAACAGATTCTCAAAGGTAGGATTAAAATTCTTGTTCAGTGAAGTGCAGGTCCCCTTAAAGTTCTGTGTGACCATCTTCTCTTAAGCCGTGGGGTGGAAAAAACGTGAACGTTAGCCAGCCCCTATTCATGGACTTTGGTGAAAGGAAATCAGAGGCCTATAGAATGTATCTGATTCTAGATAATGAACTGGTTTGGGTTCCAAATGGATTACAGATTCAAAAAGACGTTTTCCTGTGCCTGAAAATGCTTGCCTCACCAGGTGGAGGCTAACCTTCTCCTGCGTAAGAGCGAGCAGTCAGCGCAGTAATGATTAAGCTTCCCTCTGCCCTGTGCATGTCTGTGTGGGGGGAAACCACTGAAAGATAAGGCCTTGCTAAGAGGACAGAAAGAGAATGAGGGGGATCGGAGATGCTGTGGGGGGGCGGGGGGACAGGTGTCTGGGGGCTGGTCAGGGGTGCTGGGGTGGGCATGGCACAGATCAAACCTGGCCCGGCTGAACCTTGTGGGCCTTCGTCCTGCTTATGCTGGTGATGTTTTGGGACCAGACATGCTACCTAACTGCAGATTCAGCCATCACTGCCGTAGAGAACCCCCATACCCTCAAGAATATTCTGCCTTGGGACCAGTGGCGGGAAAATGGACAAGGGTTCCTAGGACCCTTTTTTTTTTTGTCCACTACACCCATAACATAGTTCCATTCTTCCTGTGAAGCCCCCTTTTAAAAGTATTTTGCAAGTTCTTTTCCCTGTTGCCTGAGCTTCCCTGGTAGCTGAGACGGTAAAATCCCATACTTGCAACGCTAGAGACCAGGGTTCGATCCCTGGGTTGGGAAGATCCCCTGGAGAAGGAAACGGCAACCCACTCCAGTATTCTTGCCTGGAGAATCCCACGGATGGAGGAACCTCGTAGTCTACAGTCCATGGGGTCGCAAAGAGTCGGACACGACTGAGCGGCTTCACTTTCGCTTTTTCGCTTTTCCTTGTTGCCAATTAGAGCGTTATAGCCCCTATTGACTATTATTATCTGGGGTGGTTGTTTTCCCGGGCATGAGGTCTCCCCCATGAGAAAGGTTCAGCCGCCTCTATAAACTCCCAAAGGCGCCAGCACCCACAGCTGCCGCTTGGAAGGGAGCTTTAGACAGCGCGGAGCCGGCCCCCAGCACTGACCTTCTCTTGGTAGAGTCTGTGCAGCCAGGCCGCACACTTGTCCTCCTCCTCTGGGACTTCTTCTAGAGGAATCCGCCTGCAAGGCAGAGAGTGGCTAGCAAGGGGGAGGCCCACGCCAAGTGCCCTGAACACCGGTTCAAACTAACAATGTTCAAACTAACATAACTACAGGTGTTAGTTCAAACTAACACCTTTCGGCTTCTATTTCGGCAGCCTGGATAGCGTGGAAGTGAGAGGGTAATGCAATTGATCAAAGGAGGGGAAACCCAAACCCTCCTTGGACTGGAGAAATTTAGGCCCGATGCAGTCACGGCCCACCAGGGAATGGGCCAGGGCCCATTCAACAACTCAGACCCATCCAGGCAGACGCCTGCCTCTCCACGCTCCCTAGCCTGGACTATAACACATAAGTGAGATGCCGCTAAAGTGGTCTCCATCTGCTTCTAGGCCTCTTTGTAAGTTCTAGAATGCTTGTATCTGTGCCCATTTCTATGGAGCAGATACACCCTCCAAGAAGACGGTTCAATAAAATAAACTCTCGCACTCAGTTTCAAAAATGGACTGTAAAATACTGTCTCTCATTTGTTCCAACCCAAGCTCTTTGATGAGAGAGAGAGAGAGTCAGAGAGTGGCTGGGGAGAAGAGAGGTTTAACCTAATTATTTACAACAGAGCATGAGCCTCTCGACATAAACAGGACTGTGAACACATTCGGTTCAATGCCAACTGCAGGCACGAAATTATTAGCACACTCCCCTGGGAGAAGGTGACTTATTTGTGACTTATTTGCTTTGGGATGGGCATTCCATTTTCTGGAGAGGAAATGGAGCCGACTTACCTAACATATAAATCTGCGTGATATTTCTTGCCATTGAGGACTCCCAGCAGTGTTGGATTTTCATTGTTTCTGAAATTGAGTGTACAGTCATATACAGCTGAAACTATAAAAAATAAAACAAATACAAAGCAGTATATAGCGTGTGAACCCAATTCCGTTTTGTAATATACATACTGGAAAACAAGAATCAAATTGCTGGCTGATTATCTGGGAATGAAGGGACTATGGTTTCTTCTTCACACTTTTCTATATTGTCCAAACACTCTACATTGAACACACATCACATGCCACCATCAGAAAAGCACACACTTATTATTGAGGTCATATCAATTTAAAGCAGTGCTACAATGACCCATCTAGGTGTGCTACAACTGGTATGTAAACAAATATTAATAGTTAAAGCAATCCAAAGAATACTATCTAAGGAAGTCTCTGAGTCTTGGCAATGTAACCATTCTATGGGCATTCTTCCCCTAGAAAAATATGAAAATGAGAATAAGATACTAGAGACTTCCTAAGGAATTGAAATATGGTGTAGTCAGTTGACACACAGCTGGGAAACAAACAAGACTGTGATTTTAATGTCTACCCAATGGTGAGCAGACGTACTGTCAACATACTGAAAGGGGACAACAGAGGATGAGATGGTTGGATGGCATCAGGGACTCAGTGCACGTGAGTCTGAACCAACTCCAGGCGATGGTGAAGGACAGGGAAGCCTGGCCTGCTGCCGTCCATGGGGTAGTAAAGAGACGGACACACGTTAAGGGACTGAACGAGGAACAACAAATATGGAAGTTATGTCGACACCCACCGCTGCAGCCCCAGGGCCTGGCCCAGGCTTTATGAATGCTTCTTGGGCGGGAGGATGCCCGAAGGAACAGTGAAGGGGAGAGAAGGGTGGAGACACGGAGTGCAAACAGATGGCCCTTCCTACACAGCCGGTAAGATAGGACTGGACAGTGAAGAGAGCAGGAGTTTTGCAGTCAGCCTGGGTGTGAGCCCCAGGACCACCTGTTCCCAGCTGTGGGATCTCCTCCTGGACAGTCCACTTGGCCTTCTGAGCCTCGTTCTCCTGGAGAACGGAGGTGACTCAGGACGATGAAAGTCAGCGCCTCCCAAAGGGCCCAGCGCCCTGCGCTCGGTAGACTAGCCAGAGCCCTGCACACACCACTGCCACCAACAGAACCAGCAGCTGATGGGCGGGTACAAAGTCACGTGGTCTGTCTGTTTGCTTAATTGGCTGCCCGACCACCACGTGGGGCCACAGTGGGGCGCTCGGGCAGCTGGACCACTTCTTAGCCAAGGGCCCTCCTGCTGACCTGAAGGGGTGCAGGCAGGCAGCTCCCCACCCCCCACCCCCAACCCAAGCAGCAAGACCACTCCCCTGTCCTCCCTGGCGGGGAGAGGCGGGGAGAGGCGGGGAGAGACGGTCCCCGCCACCCCCCAACCCAGGAAGAGAAAGGCTGGTGGAGAGTAACCTCAGCTGAGTACATCGCTCAGCCAATGAATGACACAGAACGAAAACCCTTCAGGCTGCAGAGCCCAGGGTGTGAGGGTTCATGCTGGGTCAACACACCTCCTTTCTTCAGGCCACTCTGACATAGGAGCCTGACGCTTGCCACAGAGGTGGGGGTCCCTTCGATTAATCAAGGATGGGGGACAGCCCGCAGGAAGTCCCCCAGAGAACAGCCTAAATCTGCAGGGTTCCCTCCTTTTCCAGAAAAGAAACCCTAGGTCTTAAAGTGACAGAACCGGGCCAGGCGCTAGACGCACGTGACTGCAGAGCCCAGGAGAAGGAGGCTCTGGCCCCACCCGCCAGGCCGCTGGG
The DNA here is from genome assembly GCF_001704415.2 of Capra hircus. Classification (NCBI taxonomy): domain Eukaryota; kingdom Metazoa; phylum Chordata; class Mammalia; order Artiodactyla; family Bovidae; genus Capra; species Capra hircus. Next base: position 84,106,580 of record NC_030816.1, read on the forward strand.
TAAGACCCTGGCTCACCGTGTAAGGGTGGAGCCGCTTGGGATAAGTTCCCTCATCCTTCAGCCCCAACTTCCCCATCTGCGAATTGGAAGTCAAAACATATTTCCTCCGCTGCATCTGGCAGGCACACACCCTGGCCACGCTGCGTGTGTGAGATGCTCGTGCTGCTGGGGTGTCAGAAGTGCCCTGCTATCACCCATCGTCACTATTACTATCCAGGGAAGTGGGGCAGCCTCTGGGCAGCCTGGCCCCTTCTGCCTGTAGGCGAAGCTCAGGGAGTCTCACAGGTCATCCCAGGCGGGGAAAATCAGAACTGGAAGCTCGACACCCCCGCCTGGAAGAGACAGCGAGGGATGAAGCGGGCAGCAGAGGGCTCCGAATCAGAGCCAACGTTCAATGAGATGTTTACGACGTGCCAGCCCTGATGCTGAGTCACCCACGTGTATTCTCTCGTTTAAGACTGCTCGTAACCCTAAGAAGTTTTACAGAAGAGCAAACGGAGGATCCGAGGGGTGGGGTGGCCTGCCCCCAGGTCCACAGCTGGTGAGGGGAGGAGCCAGCCCCATCCCCAGGCCTCCTGACCCTGCTGGATGGAGCAGGTGCCCGGAGGTGTGTCTGCAAGATGGGGCAGCCCGGGCATCCCTGTGCTGCTTGCTGGACTTCACCAGGGAGCGGCAAGGAGCTAGCTGACAGGGAGGCTCGAGCCTTTGGGGTAATACCAGAGCAAACCAAGTGTGCAGGCAGACAGCTGGGGCCCCTGAGGCCCGGCTCCCAGAGGGAAGGGGAGATGGGCCACCCCCAGCAGGTCCTCGGTGCTGGGAGCTACTGAGTCCTGGACCAGCGGTCCCTTCCTCTCCCCGGAGTGATGGCATGTTGCCTGGGTGATGTGAGGATTAGAGGTGGTGATGCAGGTAGCACGGGGCCAGGGAGGAGCAACGTGGGGACCTCGGGTAGGAGGACCGAGGGAAGAAGCAGCGGAGGGGCGCTGGGTCGCCGGAGCAGAGTCAGAGATCTTTAGGAGCCGCACGTGTTGGAGTCAGTGCTGCCATTGTTCCCTCCGCGGGGCAGGTCAGCGTGATCACAGAGCTCCCGGGGGCCCCCCCGCTCCCAGGCATGGGGGCGGCAGAGAAGCACCGCACACCGTCCACGTCTACATCCCCCGACCCCCATCCCTGATGCAGGCCTGGAAGGAGGTGGGGGCTTCGGCCTCACCAGGTGATGTGGCTGGGATTCAGGGGGTGCAGAGATGGTGCAGGGGGGCACCGGGGTGGGTTGGGGTGGGGGTTGGGGGACTGGGGTGAAGCGGGGGAAGGAGATCCCCCAGCTCCTGCCTCCCGAGAGATGAGGGACAAGGCAGTGGGGCCTCCGGAGCAGCCGCAGGACAGGAAAGGGTAAAGACTCGCGTCTCCAAACCCCAAGGGAGGAGGGTTCAACGGGAGACCAGAGACTGCAGCAAGTTGGCTCTGTGGCTGCTCGCGCCTCGTCCTCAGCTACAGCCATCCAGGGCTCGGGCGACAAGGCCACAGGGATCATTGTTGGCGGGTGGGGGGCAGGCAGCTGGTGCCACAGACGGGCAAGAAATGCCACACAAAGCAGAACCACCCCAGAAACCTGGGCTGACCTGGTGCGGGACCCCCGGGGAACCCAGCGCCGCCCGCAGCCTGCAGCACCGGTGCCGAGCAGTAGAGAGCAGGGTCGGCCTGGCGTGCACGCGTGTGCACGTGGTTCACAGTGGTGTGTGTGCAGTCGTGAAGGGCTGTGGCCGCTCATCCGACGCTGGGAGCCTGGACCCAGGCTAACCAGGGGTAACCTGCCAGCCTCCGTCCCTGGCTCCCCTCTGGGTGCTGGGGGTCCCTTTCCCTGGCTGCAGGGGGCCCCGCGGGGTCGTCCTTACCTACATTTCTCAAACTCCTCACGGTCACCGCGAAGCCCTTGGTGCGAGGCAGCAGGTGGTGCTTGAGGCTGGGCAGCCCCTTGGCCTGGGCCACCTGCATGCTGATCTGGTGTTTCTTCTCCGTGAACCGCGTGCCCTCGCAGTGAATCAGGAACTGAAGGGGACAGGATGGCGGTCACACACGTACCTGCGGCCGCTCAGATAGCTGTGAGGTCACACGCTCAGCCCCGCGGTCACACGCTCAGCTCCAATGTCACAGGCTCAGCCCTGAGGTCACATGCTCAGCCCCGAGGTCACAGGCTCAGCCCCGCGGTCACACGCTCAGCTCCAATGTCACAGGCTCAGCCCCGAGGTCACATGCTCAGCCCCGAAGTCACAGGCTCAGCCCCGAGGTCACACCCTCAGCCCCGAGGTCACAGGTTCAGCCCCGAGGTCACACGCTCAGCCCCGAGGTCACATGCTCAGCCCCGAGGTCACACACACGTCTGTACGGCCACTCAGATAGCTGTGAGGTCACATGCTCAGCCCCGCGGTCACACCCTCAGCCCCGAGGTCACACGCTCAGCCCCGAGGTCACACACACATCTGTACGGCCGCTCAGATAGCTGTGAGGTCACACGCTCAGCCCCGAGGTCACACCCTCAGCCCCGAGGTCACACGCTCAGTCCCGAGGTCACATGCTCAGCCCCGAGGTCACACGCTCAGCCCCGAGGTCACACACACATCTGTACGGCCGCTCAGATAGCTGTGAGGTCACACGCTCAGCCCCGAGGTTACACCCTCAGCCCCGAGGTCACACGCTCAGTCCCAAGGTCACACGCTCAGCCCCGAGGTCACACACACATCTGTACGGCCGCTCAGATAGCTGTGAGGTCACACGCTCAGCCCCGAGGTCACACACTCAGCCCCAGGGTCACACGCTCAGCCCCAGGGTCACACGCTCAGCCCCGAGGTCACGTACACATCTGTACGGCCGCTCAGATAGCTATGAGGTCACACGCTCAGCTCCAGGGTCACACGCTCAGCTCAAGGGTCACACACTCAGCCCTGCGGTCACACGCTCAGCCCCGAGGTCACACACACAGCCGAAGCCACTCAGATAGCTGTGAGGTCACATGCTCAGCCCCGAGGTCACAGGTTCAGCCCCGAGGTCACATGCTCAGCCCCAAGGTCACACACACAGCCACAGCCACTCAGATAGCTGTGAGGTCACACGCACAGCCCCGAGGTCACATGCTCAGCCCCGAGGTCACATCCTCAGCCCTGAGGTCACATGCTCAGCCCCAAGGTCACACACACAGCCACAGCCACTCAGATAGCTGTGAGGTCACACGCACAGCCCCGAGGTCACACGCTCAGCCCCCAGGTCACAGGCTCAGCCCCGAGGTCACACGCTCAGCCCTGAGGTCGCACGCTCAGCCCTGAGGTCGCACGCTCAGCCCCGAGGTCACATGCACCATCCCCCAGCACATGCCACAATCACACACAGCCCCACAGGAGCCTGAGGAAGTGACAGCTGAGCCTGCCTCCTCTCACGGCATGACCTTTGGCCCCCACGTCTATGGTGTTCAAGAGTCTGTGAGCTTCGGAGAGAGAGGGTTTGTGCTTGAGGAGGCTCGGGAAGCAGAGGGGTGAGTGTGTGTGAGTGTGACCAGGGCCCCTGAGTGTGTGCGAGTGTGACTGGGGCACCCTGAATGTGTGTTTGTGACTGAAGCACCTTGAGTGTGTGTGAGACCGGGGCCCCCTCAAGTGTGTATGTGAGACCAAGGCCCCCAAGTATGTGTGAGTGTGATTGGGGCACCCCAAGTGTGTGTGACCAAGGCCTCTGAGGGTGTGTGAGTGTGACTGGGGCACCCTGAGTGTGTTTAAGTGTGACCAGGGCACCCCAAGTGTGTGTGTGACCAAGGCCCCGTGTGTGTGACCAAGGTCCCCGAGGGTGTATGAGTGTGACTGGGGCACCCCAAGTGTGTGTGTGAGACCAAGGCCCCCGAGGGTGTGTGAGTGTGACTGGGGCACCCCGAGTGTGTGTGACCAAGGCCTCTGAGGGTGTGTGAGTGTGACTGGGGCACCCCGAGTGTGTGTGACCAAGGCCCCTGAGTGTGTGTAAGTGTGACCAGGGCACCTCGAGTGTGTGTGACCAAGGTCCCCGAGGGTGTGTGAGTGTGACCAGGGCACCCCAAGTGTGTGTGTGACCAAGGCCCCCGAGGGTGTGTGAGTGTGACTGGGGCACCCTGAGTGTATGTGACCAAGGCCCCTGAGTGTGTGTAAGTGTGACCAGGGCACCCCAAGTGTGTGTGTGACCAAGGCCCCGAGTGTGTGTGTGACCAAGGCCCCCGAGGGTGTGTGTGTGACTGGGGCACCTCGAGTGTGTGTGAGTGTGACCAATCACCCCGAGAGTGTGTGAGTGTGGCCAGGCACCCTGAGAGTGTGAGTGTGACCAGGGCCCCTGAGCATGTGTGAGTGTGACCTGGGTGCCCAGAGAGTGTGTGAGCAATCGCCCTGTATGTGACCAAGGCCTCCCAAGTGTGTGTGAACATGACTAATCTCCCCAAGAGTGTGACAGTGTGATCAGGCACCCCAAGAGTGTGAGTGTGACCAGGGCCCCCGAGTGTGTGTGAACATGACCTGGGCACCCCGAGTGTGTTTGAGTGTGACCTAGGCACCCTGAGTGTGTGTGACTGTGACCTGGACACCCCAAGCCTGTGTTTGATGATCCGAGTGTGTGTGAGTGTGACTGGATGCCAAGAGCATGTGTGATGTGATCAGGCATCCTGAGTGTGAGTGAGTGTGACTGCTCCAAGAGTGCGTGAGTGTATTCAGGGCACCCCGAGTGTGTGTTAGTGTGACCAGGGCCTCTAAGTGTGTGTGAGGGTGACCTAGGCACCCCGAGTATGTGTGAGTGTGACTTGGGCACCTGAGTGTGTGTGTAATGATCAGCCCAAGTGGGTGTGAGTGTGACTGGATGCCCCGAGTTTGTGTGAGTGTGATCAGGCACCCTGAATGTGAGTGAGTGTGACTGATTGCCTCAAGAGTGCACGAGTGTATTCGGGGCACCCCGAGTGTGTGTGTGACCTGGGTGCCCTGAGTATGTGAGAATGTGACCTGGGCACCCCAGGCATGTGTGTGACGATCGCCCGAGTGTGTGTGAGTGTGACCGGGGCTCTGTGGGCGTGTGTGTGATGATCGCCTGAGCGTGTGTGAGTATGACCAGGGCTCCCCAGGTGTGTGTGTGACGATCACCCCGAGTGTGTGTGAGTGTGACCTAGGCACCCTGAGTGTGTGTGCCGGGGCACCCTGGGCATGTGTGTGACGATTGCCCGAGTGTGTGTGAGTGTGACCGGGGCTCCCGGGCATGTGTGAGTGTGACCGGGGCTCCCCAGGTGTTTGTGTGACGATCGCCCCGAGTGTGTGTGAGTGTGACCTAGGCGCCCTGAGTGTGTATGTGACGATCACCCTGAGTGTGTGTGTGAGTGCTGGGGCACCCCGGGTGTGTGTGTGACGATCGCCTGAGCGTGTGCGAGTGTGACCAGATGCCCGGCGGGCCGCGCACGTACAAAGTACTTCTCGGGGTAGTCCCGCAGGTGCAGGAGGCTCTCGGAGACGGTCTTGCGATCCTGCTCCCACTTGCGTGTGCAGAAGACCATCTCGGTGAAGTACCACATCCAGCCGATGATGGGGACGTAGGCCAGCTCCTTCTTGGCCAGGACCTTGGAGCCCTGAAACAGAGGTGGGCAGGCCGGGGCGTCCGTGAAAGGGGGCATGAGGCCCTCCCCTGGGACTGCCAGGGAGCTCCCTAGAACTAAGAGTGACCGCGCACTCCGGGCCCGCAGAGACAGCTCCCCAGGACACGGAGGCCGGGGGGCCACTGACCTGGAGCCGCCCGCCCGCCCGCCCGCCAGTCAGCTGGAGGTCGAGGCCATGCCAGCCTTGCCCCATGAGTGAGGGATAAAGGGCCAGGCTCTGGGGTGGGGCGGACAGGCTCTCTGTGGGGAGGACAGGCTCTCCGGTGGAGAGGACAGGCTCTCTGGTGGGTGGACAGGCTCTCCATGGGGAGGGAAGGCTCTGTATGGGGAGGACAGGCTCTCTGGTGGGTGGACAGGCTCTCCATGGGGAGGGGAGGCTCTCCTGGGGGAGGACAGGCTCTCTATGGGGAGGGGAGGCTCTCTATGGGAGGGGAGGCTCTCCCGGGGGAGGACAGGCTCTCTATGGGGAGGACAGTTTCTGTATGGGGAGGGGAAGCTCTCTATGGGGAGGGAGGTTCTCCTGGGAGGACAGGCTCTCTATGGGGAGGGGAGGCTCTCCAGAGGGCGGACTGGCTCTCCGGGGGAGGACAGGCTCTCTGGGGGCAGCCAGGCTCTCCGTGTGGAGGACAGGCTCTCCGGGGGCAGGGGGAGGCACCTGGAGTGGTCGGGAACCCCTGGGGTCATGGGGTGCTATGTCATCTTTCACCAGCTCACGCAGGTGCCCACCCCTAGGCGTGCTCCGCCTCGCACTCCTCCCCACTCCTCAGCGCCCTTGCTGGCTCTGAGGGTGGGGGGACACCACTCTCCTTACAGACCAGGGACAGTGGACCAGCGGGGTCTCTGGGTCAGACGCTAGGAAACCAGGAGGGGAATTCAAATCCGTAGGGGCACTGGGCACGCTCCACCTGTGCCCTGGCCAGAGCCTCGCCAAGGCTGCAGGTGTGCAGGGATCCGGTGGGGTGGAAGAGGCAGGGGAGACACAAGACGAGCTTTGGATCTGACAGACTGCATTCTACGTTTTTTGCCTCTAAGGTTGGAATTAACCAAGATGCTCCTAGAAACAGCAGCTATTCACCAACGGCAGAGATGACAGAGGGAGAGATATGGACCAGTGGTGGCCTTAGCTGTGACAAGTGTCTGGCTCTGCCCCTCCTATGAGGCCCGGAATAAAGAACGATACTCCACCACAATACTCCAAAACGATGCCCCACTCTCTTTTCCTCAACACTCCCATGACAGCTGCAAAGCTCAGCAGAGAGGCAATCCCCCGACCCACCCACAAGGGCCAGAAGAGAGATGTAAACAGCCACCTGCTGCTCCCTTGACCTTAGAAAAACAGCAAAAATTCTAAAGGACATCAGTCCTGAATAATCATTGGAAGGACTGATGCTGAAGTTGAAGCTGCAATACTCTGGTCACCTGATGCAAAGAACTGAGTCATTGGAAAAGACCCTGATGCTGGGAAAGATTGAGGGCGGAGATTGGGAGGAGAAGGGGATGACAGAGGATTCCATGGTTGGATGGCATCACCGACTCAATGGACATGAGTTTGAGTAAGCTCCAGGAGTTGGTGATGGACAGGGAGGCCCGGCGTGCTGCAGTCCATGGGGTCGCAGAGTCAGACACGACTGAGTGACTGAATGGAACTGAATTTCCCCTTTGGGAGAAGAAAAAGCAAAGCTATCTTTCAGGTGGAGCCTTGCTACTTTTTAACTTTGTTTTTGGTTTTCCCACACACAAATTTCCACACCTGCAAATTCCCTCGAAAAGAACCAAGCCTGAGGAATTCTCTGGCGGTCCAGGGGTTAGGACCCCAAGCTCGAAATGCAAGGGGCAAGGGTTCGACCCCTGGCTGGGTTACCAAGATCCTGCATGCCAATCAGAACAGCCAAAACAAGCAAAAAATGGAAGAAAGGAAAGAATCACGCCATAGAATCTGAGGGCTTGCCCCAGAGGACCAGAGGCAAGTCCCCGTAGGTGGGAGCACTCGCTGACAGAGGGCTGAGGGCTCACGGGGTGCTGGTACACAGGTCACACTCTCTCCAGGTCACCACGCCCCTCAGGGAAACCAGATAAAGCCCAGCCCGTGTGTCCACAGGTGGGTCTCAGGCCGTGGGAGGCCCCCTCCCGTCAGCACAAGTGTTCTCACAGCCCCTGCGCACAGCCTACAGGAAGAAAACACAACATCCTCACAATGAACTGAACGTACCTTCTTGGCAGGTCAGGATTATTTAGAAAATTACATATTCCTGGACTCTTTCCAAAAATAACCTGTGGCGACTTGAAGGACTCACACACTGATCTATCCTTTAGCCAAGGGTGTATGTGCGGGCTTAGTCACTTCAGTCGTGTCTGACTCTTTGCCCCTCCATGGACTGTAGCCGCCATGGTTCTCTGTCCATGGGATTCTCCAGGTAAGAATACTGGAGTGGGGTGCCATGCCCTCCTCCAGGGCATCTTCCCAACCCAGGGGCTGAACCTGTGGCTCCTGCATTGCAAGAGGATTCTTTACCACTGAGCCACGGGGGAAGCCCGCAGCCAAGACAGGGATTATATATCCAGCCATGAAGTCTGGAGAAAGATCCTGTGTAGTCGATCACAGCTGTTGCTGGGACGGGTACCCTCGGGGGAATTTCCTATTAGTAGAAATTAACCATACCTCAATCTTTAAAAATTAAAGACTTCTATGAATCATGTTGTATATGATATATCATATCAAACAAAGGTAGCCAGTGGCCAAATCTGCTCTGCCACCTGTTTTATAAATAAAGTTTTATTGGGACACGGTGCTCTCACATACACGTTGCCTACTGCTAGGAACGTGGCTGCTTCCATGCTCCAGCAGAGCTGCAAAGTCATGACGGAGGCTACATGGCCATGAAGCCTAAATAGTCAGCTTGAATAATTACACACTCAGTTCATCAACACTCTTGATTTATAGCCGATGAAAAAAAATTGTTTTCTATGAATATTTAATGGCTGGGAAAATGAAGACTAACTTTTTTTTAAAAAAATGTAGATTCAAAGCTGAGTTAATAGCCTATTTGGAAAATAGTAAAAGCAGAGAAAAATAATAGTAACTATTGCTGGATAGTGAGACTAGAAGTGATTTTTAAATTTTGTTAGATTTTCCTGCTTCTCAATCAGAAAACTACTTTGCAGGGTCCCCTAACAATGCCCTCTTTAGGAAATGGTTGACATCAGCACATCTTTAGCCATTTGCTTCTGGAGCATGAGGCTCCAGATCAAAAACAGTCTGGTTATTTTTCATGAGAAATGGAACAGAGGAGCCATTTGCAGTTTTATGCTAAATTAGTCCATCTTTGATGATGGACAGGGAGGCCTGGCATGCTGCTATTCATGGGGTCGCAGAGAGTCGAACACACGGGTGGACTCTTTCTTCCCTTATAACCAAACCTGAGCCACCTGGGAAAAGCCCTTTTTTCTTTTTTTTTCTTCTTGAGCTCATAACCAAGTGTATTCCTGGAAGTGGTAGCATGCCTTTATCTTTGAAGTATAGGCCTGAGTTAGACACTCCAAATTTTTTTTTTTATTAAACAAAATCCTCTGGCTTTTCTTTAATGAGTCAAAGTTGGATATATATTTTCTCATACCTTCTTTCTTAAAAGGCATATAAACTTTGCTTGGCCTGGGGGAGTCATGTAACTGGTAGCGTTATCAAGTGTCCTGGAAGACTGTAAGCATATTTAAATATGTTTCAAGTCTTTTGGTCTAAATGAGTTGGCTCCTGTGAATCTCCGGCCAGGGCCTATTGGTGAGTGCTCTACTGAGTAGAATTATTGTTATTACTGCATTCCAAACCTGGCTTAAGAAATGGGTTGAGTTAAAAGGGACATTCAGCTGCTGTGCCTGCTTGGTGGTGACGATGATAGCTACACGTTATTGAACACCATGTGTCCTGTTCTCAGTGAGGAGCTTTTGTATGTGTTTCCATGTGACATTAGATCTTTACAGCCATGCTTTCAGTTAAGCATGACTTTGCTCTTAATACAGCCAGGGAAGTTGAGCCCACCAAGTAAACTGATCCACATCAAGGCCTAAGCCTAACGATAGCATCCAGAGTTTTAAGGCTGAAAGATGGACTCAGTCAGTTCAGTTCAGTTGCTCAGTC